>NC_063278.1:20141315-20491647 GCF_910591885.1 Bombus terrestris | reverse complement strand
TTCAAGTCTTTGCGTATATCCTCGTTTCTAACACACCATGGGGTGTTGACTATTGTTCTCAGTACCTTCGTGGATGCTATTAAGACTGGTAATAAAATTTGAACGGAAAAATACATACATGCTAAACTAATGAAAGCCACGGATAGAAAATAGCTTTTTAAAAAATCGCTTCGCTTGTCCGGTATGGCATAAATCGTGTACCCACCGTTAACACACAAAAAGTTCTTTACTTGTGTATGCCCTCGAATATTTCAACAGTATTTTTTACTATACACCATAGGTCTGTCTAATGGTGAGGCCCAGATACTTCACCTGGATTCTCATCTCGACTTCCGCCTCCTCCAACTGTAGGTTATACCTGGCTTAAGGTGTCCCGTGACAGTCTCTGGTGCAGATCCACAGGGTTACAACCCTTCTCAGCGGACACAGTCCCAACTCTAGCTTCAACCCTCTAATTGTGGCGACCACGCCCCGTGTCATCGGCATAATACGTCAGCGCCGTGTCCGAGGGCATCGGCTTCCGGAGTATCGTGCCGTAGGTCAGATCCCAGAAGAGCGACCCTAAAACTGATTCCTGTGGGACCCCACGATGCACAGCCGAATGCAAGTAACCTAGGTTCAGTACAGCTCCTTTTACATTTACGCCATTATCTGTTACAAATTGCAACAGTTTTGTCCAATATTTGCTACTCCAGCAAAATACATTTTAGATATGATATGTCACTCGCATGGTGTCCGGTCACTTTGTGCGTAACCCGGGATCCATCTTTCGGCCGAGGCGGCCACTAGCTGTGCAAATATAATTAGTCGGACCGCAATAATCCTATGGAACTGTAATGAAACTAAGCATTTGTATTTTACAGTTAGGGCCCTTAATCGTTATAAAATATATTCAAGTCGAAACGTTCCTTATGGTTATTGTTTCATCAGGTAAAAAGTAGAGAAAGATGGGTTTTTCCATTTTTCCCGGGATTTCCACCCGCAAGCAACCAGTGGTGGGGCGACCAACACCCAGCAAGAGTTTTCCTCTACGACAGTATCGTCATCGAACTTCACTGGTTTACCATCGTCAGATCAGTCATCTCCAGATTGATTTTCCATCTTTAGAATAGTCAACATCTCTTGATCGGGTTTTCACTCTTAGATCAATCACCTATTTAACTTATATCTATACGCATCGTGCATAACTGTCTATATCTACAAAGTTGTTGGAATAAGGTGTATATTGTAACCTGTTAATCTAGTGTTATAATCAATTCAACCATCCCTATTATCCTAAATGAAATAGGGGATCGATCATTTCGTGGTGTCGATTATATAGTTGTAACGGGAATTTATGATTCCCGTTGACGTGCTTCGTCTTTTCGCGAACGGTCGAACATATTGCTTTACCTTAAAACATCAGTGGCTAACACATATGAGTCTAGCTTCTCCGCCGTGGCTTCTCCATGTCTCCCAGTTTGTGAGGACCGCCTCCGCGCCTCCATATTCGCCTCCCTCGTTGATCAGCTGGAATCGTCGGTGGTCCCACGCGTCTTCCTCAGCGGTTCCTAGGTCGTCTGGAGCCGCCTGCTCGGTCGAGTTCTCTCCCGGGTTCCATACTCTCATATGGGTGTATCAGCGCCAGTGCCCGAAGTTCCCACGGGGTGAGGGGGGCCGGAACGGTCGCCGACGCGTGTGACACCGTTCGATATCCCCTAATGATTCTGATAGCGGTTACCCTGTGCAGCCTCCTGAGGAGCAGGATACTGCGACGACTCGCCATCAGATCGTCTGCCCATATTGGGGCCTCGTACATCACTTGGGACCGAACGACGCCCTTGTATAGTCGGCGCACCGCGACCCCGCGATTGTTATATATACAACGAACATGAATTAACAATGGCTACAAGACATCTCACTCCGAAATTCATTCGGTTTACTAATAGGAGAGATAGATACGGACCCAAAAGGAAAGGCTACAACTCTTATCGTTAAACCACCACCGATTTACATCGATACCCAAATAATAGATTTCCTAATCGAATTATTGAACAACACTGCTAGAAAGGAAAATTTCAGTATAAAGCAATTAAAACTAGAACAAGTAAAGGTACAAACAAAAACTCCAGAAATCTTTAGAAAAGTGAGGAATTGAAGGAGAAAAACGCTGGGTATCATACATACCAGTTCAAACAGAAAAAAGCTACAAAATAGTAATTAGAGGACTACACCCAAGAACAAACACAAAAAATATATGTGAGGAATTAGCAAAAGTCGGACACAAAGTAAGAACAATAAATAACATAATCAGATACGATATGTTTTGACCACTCGCGGAGAGACGCGATCGTCGTAAATTCCCGTTACGATTAGACAATCGACACCACGAAATTATCGATCCCCTATTTCGGTTAGGATAATAGAGGTAGTTAAATTAAGTATGGCACTGAGATAACAAGTTATAAATTATAGCTTAATCCAGCAACTTTGTAGAGAAGATAGTTACGCTGGTGCGTATGTATAAGTTAAGTAAGTGACTGATTTAAGGGTGGAAATCCGATCAAGAGATGTTGACTGTTCTAAAGATGGAAAATCAGTAAAGTTCGGTGACATTCTGCCGACGACTGACGAAGCGTGTAGACGTGTCTAGTGCTTAGTGAAGTTTACAATACAATCAGTGACGACCCTCCGTCGAAAGTGAATTAAAACAGAAATAAACCAAATGTTTTCTAAACTTGTGGAAAATCCGACACTTCTAATCTTTAATCCAAATCATGGCCTCTCGACTAGTTATTTCAATTTGAATTAACTAGCTCGAATTAATTACCGCTGCGTTAAATGTGCAGGTCTTCACTTTACAGATCAGTGTACTAAATCTTCAGAAACTCCTGTGAAGTGCATCCTCTGTCAAGGAGAGCATCCTGCGAACTATAAAGGTTGCTCAGCCTACAAAACCTTGTACAAAAATAAGTATCCTAAACCCAGAGTCAAAGAGATAACCAACCAAGTACTCAGTCCTAAAAAATTCTCTACTCCTTCAATCTCCTATGCCCAGGCAGTTCAAGGAAATCAAAACAATCCGAAAATCCATAGTGACCATTCACATGTCACGTAACTTGAGGGTTGGATAAAATAAGGTAGCTGAGTCGTAACACAACTATTACTTTTAGTTGAACTTTATTGCGAATTCAACGGTCACAACGGAATATACACTAAGTTACAATATTAAGTACGCGACTGTTATAAGAGTAGAGACTGGTAAGGATAAGTTGACTATTCCAAGAGCATAGAATAAGTGCCTCTTACTGACGATACTGTGTCTGAGGAAAGCTAGGAGTGGGTGTATCTAAGGACACGGAACTATCGGTTTTGTTGATGATAATTTTGGTTAAGGAAGTGAGGGCAGTAGACACCGTCTCCGATTGGATAATAAGACGGTTGGTGGACCAGGAAGGATTTTTAGCTGCCCTCGGGAGATAGTTGCTAACGGAATATACCAGATGTGAGGAAGGCTAACTTTCCGTGTTAATCCGTAGTAAACATAATAATCGTAAAAGTAATTTAGAAGATCCTCGCTTGGTCTGAAAGACTTTAACCATAAAAATTCCAACACCCATGGTGGGTACTTAAGATTATTACAGACATCCGGGTGCCATCTTGTCCGCGATATGTAGCCTGGTCTCTGATGTAAATTGACGTTACACACAGAATAGTGTCCCAGTTCACAAAACACGAATAAGAATAAGCTTCAGAGTTTTCCATCGTCTCTCACGGTGACTAGAGTTCCTGCATTCTCTATAACTCTCACCGTTCCTATATCTCTCAAATTTTCCTACCACAGTCAAAAATCTAACGCCTAACTTCTAACATTAAGTCTCATACCGTGCTAAGTTATTAAGTGTTTATATCTATTCAATCGTGTATACTAAGTGTTGGAAATATAAATTTTAACTCTGTGAGCCACAGTGTTATCATACCTGAATCACCCCTATTATCTTAATCGAAATACGGGGATCGAACTATTCGTGGTTTTTTTTTTTTTTGGAATAAAACATTTATTCTGAATCATTTTTTTTTATTATTTATTTATTAAAATTCACAATTTGTCCAATTTGGACATTTGGTGGAATTTTTTAACGGTTAAATTAGCATGTTGGTGGCTACCCCCAGCGGGGTACCATCCTCGTGTTTCTTAGGTTATGTCCTTTATAAGGTCTGCTGGGTGTTTCCTTTTTAGTCTTCTGTCCATATTTGTGATTTTGTATGTTTCCGCAGCTAGCCGGTTTGTGTGTGTTGCTATTCTTAATTTGTATTTCTCGGAGTATCTGTTGATTTCTTCCTTGACCGTTGGCATTCCCAGGTCCCTTCGTATATCTTCGTTTCTGACGTACCAAGGTCCGTTTACTATTGTCCTGAGTATTTTAGCCTGTATTACCTCTATTTTGTTTATATGGCTCATTGCTGCCGTCCCCCATAGTGGTATTCCGTACGTCCAGATTGGTTTTATGATCGTTTTATATATTTTTAACTTGTTTTCTGTGCTTAGTTTGGATTTTCGGCTTGTTAGCCAATGCATTTGTCTTCTTGTTTTCTGTATTTTTTCTACTATTGATTTGATGTGTAGTTTCCAGGTGAGTTTTTGATCTAAGTGGAGTCCTAGGTATTTGACATGCTTTGTTTGCGTTATATGCGTGCCGTTCAATAGGATGTTTGGTGGTGTTTTCTTCCGTAGCGTGAATGTAATATGGTTGCATTTATTGGGGTTTGCTTTTATTTGTTTTTCTTGTAGCCAATTTTCTATTTTTACGATGTGTTCTTGTAGTATTTTGACTGCCGTTTCTGGGTTAGTATGCCTGACTAGTATAGCTGTGTCGTCCGCGAATGTCAATACTGTGCTGTTGGTAGTTGTTGGTATGTTCGCCGTGTATAATGTGTATAGTATTGGGCCTAGGACGCTTCCTTGTGGTACCCCGGCCTTGATGTCTTTAACTTGAGAATGTGTGTCCTTGATTTTTATTACGAAGGTTCTGCAGCTTAGGTAGGATTTTATTAAGTGGTGTATTTGCTCCGGGAATTGTTTCCTAATTGTTTGTAGTAGACTTTCATGGTTAATTTTATCGAATGCTTTCTCTATGTCTATAAAGAGGGCTGTGCAGTATTCCTTGTTTTCTAGTGCTACTATTATTTCGTTTATAAGCCTGTGCATTTGCTCTATCGTGGAGTGTTTGTTTCTGAAACCAAATTGGTGATCCGGTATTAGTTTTTTTGTCTCTATTATTGGTTTTATGCGGTCGTATATTATCTTTTCCAGTATTTTGGAAAATACTGGAAGCAGTGATATTGGTCTGTAAGATGCAGTTTGGTGCGGGTCTTTGCCTGGTTTATGTAACATTTTGATCTGTGCTAATTTCCATGGTTTGGGGAAGTATTGAATTCTTAGAATTGCGTTGAATATTACTGTTATTAGTCTTATTGCTTTTGGCGGAAAGTTTTTTAAGATTTTATCATTAATTAGGTCGATTCCTGGCGCTTTGTTGTTTTTTGTTTTATCAATTATGTTTCTAATTTCTTGTGCCGATGTTTTAGGTATGGTGTATTCCTTGTCAGCTGTGGTAGCAGTGGTTTGTGGATCCTCCTCCGTATGACTTTTGAGGTTGCTGTTGTTGATAATGTGTGGTGTGAATGTGTTGTAGAGGTGGTTGGAGAATTCTTCAGCTTGTTCTTCGTTGCTTCTTGCCCATGTGTTATCTGCTTTTCTGATTGCCGGGACGGGTATTATTGGCTTCCTTATTTTTTTCGTGGCTTTCCATAGTGAATAGTTGGTGTTCTAGTGTGTGGAGAGTGTCCCTATGAACTTTGCGAATTCGTTATCGTTGTGCTCCTTTATTTTGTTTTTTATTTCCTTTGTAAGTTTGTTTAAGTGTTTTTTGTTTTCTCGGGTTCTGTATTTTTGCCATTTTGCTTTTGCTTTTCTTTTTTCTTTGATTTTGTCGAGTATTTCTTGCGGGATTGTTATTGTTTGTCTGCTGGTTGGTTCGGGAGTAGTGGTTGTCCTTGCTGCTTCCTGAATAGTTACTGTCAATGTTGCTACTACCTGTTCTATGTGTTCAGGAGTTTTTAATGGGATGTTGCAGTTTATTTTGCTTTCTATTATTTCTTTGAAAGTTTGCCATTTGGTGGTTTTATTGCATAGTGTTTCTGGTTTGCTATAGTGAATTGGTTTGTTTCTGTATTCAACTATTATGGGTGTATGATCGGAGCTGAGCTCGAGGTTGGGTGTTATTTTTAGTTTATTTGTGTTTAGTCCCCTTGTAACTGCAAAGTCCAGAAGATCTGGTTTTTTGTTCAGGTCAGTCGGCCAATGTGTCGGTGTTCCTGTGGATAATATATTGAGGTTATTATTTCTAATGTATTTTTCCAGTGTTCTACCTCGAGGTGTAATGTTTCTTGATCCCCAAAGCGTGTGCTTTGAGTTGTAGTCTCCCGCTGCGATGTACTTGTCCCCTAGGTCCTGGAAGTATTCTTCCCACATTTGTGTTGTTATTTTGTGTCGCGGAGGCACGTATACTGCTGACAACTGGAAGTAGTTGCTGCTAGTTTGAACTGTAACAGTGGTTGCTTGTAAATATTCTTTGTTAACTTGGCTGTGAAGATAATGTTTGATGTCGTTTCTGACTATCACTGCTGTCCCTCCGTGAGCTTTTCCTGAGGGGTGTTTGGTATCATATATGGTGTAGTATGGTATTTTCAAATAGCTTTTTGTAGTGAAGTGTGTTTCTGAGACAAGTAGTATGTCTATATTATTATTGTATATGAATGTTTTAGTTTCGAGGGCCCGTTGTTGTAGGCCGTTTGAGTTCCAGGCTGCTATTTTTAGAGTGTCCGTTTTTATTTTTTGCTTAGCACGTTTGTAATTAGTTGTAGCATGACAGTGATTTGTTGAGTGATTTTCGAGCTATCGCGGGGAGACGCGATCGTTAGAATACACGCCAACGGGAGTCGTAAATTCCCGTTACGATTAGAATGATCGACACCACGAATAGTTCGATCCCCGTATTTCGATTAAGATAATAGGGGTGATTCAGGTATGATAACACTGTGGCTCACAGAGTTAAAATTTATATTTCCAACACTTAGTATACACGATTGAATAGATATAAACACTTAATAACTTAGCACGGTATGAGACTTAATGTTAGAAGTTAGGCGTTAGATTTTTGACTGTGGTAGGAAAATTTGAGAGATATAGGAACGGTGAGAGTTATAGAGAATGCAGGAACTCTAGTCACCGTGAGAGACGATGGAAAACTCTGAAGCTTATTCTTATTCGTGTTTTGTGAACTGGGACACTATTCTGTGTGTAACGTCAATTTACATCAGAGACCAGGCTACATATCGCGGACAAGATGGCACCTGGATGTCTGTAATAATCTTAAGTACCCACCATGGGTCTTGGAATTTTTATGGTTAAAGTCTTTCAGACCAAGCGAGGATCTTCTAAATTACTTTTACGATTATTATGTTTACTACGGATTAACACGGAAAGTTAGCCTTCCTCACATCTGGTATATTCCGTTAGCAACTATCTCCCGAGGGCAGCTAAAAATCCTTCCTGGTCCACCAACCGTCTTATTATCCAATCGGAGACGGTGTCTACTGCCCTCACTTCCTTAACCAAAATTATCATCAACAAAACCGATAGTTCCGTGTCCTTAGATACACCCACTCCTAGCTTTCCTCAGACACAGTATCGTCAGTAAGAGGCACTTATTCTATGCTCTTGGAATAGTCAACTTATCCTTACCAGTCTCTACTCTTATAACAGTCGCGTACTTAATATTGTAACTTAGTGTATATTCCGTTGTGACCGTTGAATTCGCAATAAAGTTCAACTAAAAGTAATAGTTGTGTTACGACTCAGCTACCTTATTTTATCCAACCCTCAAGTTACGTGACATGTGAATGGTCACTATGGATTTTCGGATTGTTTTGATTTCCTTGAACTGCCTGGGCATAGGAGATTGAAGGAGTAGAGAATTTTTTAGGACTGAGTACTTGGTTGGTTATCTCTTTGACTCTGGGTTTAGGATACTTATTTTTGTACAAGGTTTTGTAGGCTGAGCAACCTTTATAGTTCGCAGGATGCTCTCCTTGACAGAGGATGCACTTCACAGGAGTTTCTGAAGATTTAGTACACTGATCTGTAAAGTGAAGACCTGCACATTTAACGCAGCGGTAATTAATTCGAGCTAGTTAATTCAAATTGAAATAACTAGTCGAGAGGCCATGATTTGGATTAAAGATTAGAAGTGTCGGATTTTCCACAAGTTTAGAAAACATTTGGTTTATTTCTGTTTTAATTCACTTTCGACGGAGGGTCGTCACTGATTGTATTGTAAACTTCACTAAGCACTAGACACGTCTACACGCTTCGTCAGTCGTCGGCAGAATGTCACCGAACTTTACTGATTTTCCATCTTTAGAACAGTCAACATCTCTTGATCGGATTTCCACCCTTAAATCAGTCACTTACTTAACTTATACATACGCACCAGCGTAACTATCTTCTCTACAAAGTTGCTGGATTAAGCTATAATTTATAACTTGTTATCTCAGTGCCATACTTAATTTAACTACCTCTATTATCCTAACCGAAATAGGGGATCGATAATTTCGTGGTGTCGATTGTCTAATCGTAACGGGAATTTACGACGATCGCGTCTCTCCGCGAGTGGTCAAAACATATCGTATCTGATTATGTTATTTATTGTTCTTACTTTGTGTCCGACTTTTGCTAATTCCTCACATATATTTTTTGTGTTTGTTCTTGGGTGTAGTCCTCTAATTACTATTTTGTAGCTTTTTTCTGTTTGAACTGGTATGTATGATACCCAGCGTTTTTCTCCTTCAATTCCTCACTTTTCTAAAGATTTCTGGAGTTTTTGTTTGTACCTTTACTTGTTCTAGTTTTAATTGCTTTATACTGAAATTTTCCTTTCTAGCAGTGTTGTTCAATAATTCGATTAGGAAATCTATTATTTGGGTATCGATGTAAATCGGTGGTGGTTTAACGATAAGAGTTGTAGCCTTTCCTTTTGGGTCCGTATCTATCTCTCCTATTAGTAAACCGAATGAATTTCGGAGTGAGATGTCTTGTAGCCATTGTTAATTCATGTTCGTTGTATATATAACAATCGCGGGGTCGCGGTGCGCCGACTATACAAGGGCGTCGTTCGGTCCCAAGTGATGTACGAGGCCCCAATATGGGCAGACGATCTGATGGCGAGTCGTCGCAGTATCCTGCTCCTCAGGAGGCTGCACAGGGTAACCGCTATCAGAATCATTAGGGGATATCGAACGGTGTCACACGCGTCGGCGACCGTTCCGGCCCCCCTCACCCCGTGGGAACTTCGGGCACTGGCGCTGATACACCCATATGAGAGTATGGAACCCGGGAGAGAACTCGACCGAGCAGGCGGCTCCAGACGACCTAGGAACCGCTGAGGAAGACGCGTGGGACCACCGACGATTCCAGCTGATCAACGAGGGAGGCGAATATGGAGGCGCGGAGGCGGTCCTCACAAACTGGGAGACATGGAGAAGCCACGGCGGAGAAGCTAGACTCATATGTGTTAGCCACTGATGTTTTAAGGTAAAGCAATATGTTCGACCGTTCGCGAAAAGACGAAGCACGTCAACGGGAATCATAAATTCCCGTTACAACTATATAATCGACACCACGAAATGATCGATCCCCTATTTCATTTAGGATAATAGGGATGGTTGAATTGATTATAACACTAGATTAACAGGTTACAATATACACCTTATTCCAACAACTTTGTAGATATAGACAGTTATGCACGATGCGTATAGATATAAGTTAAATAGGTGATTGATCTAAGAGTGAAAACCCGATCAAGAGATGTTGACTATTCTAAAGATGGAAAATCAATCTGGAGATGACTGATCTGACGATGGTAAACCAGTGAAGTTCGATGACGATACTGTCGTAGAGGAAAACTCTTGCTGGGTGTTGGTCGCCCCACCACTGGTTGCTTGCGGGTGGAAATCCCGGGAAAAATGGAAAAACCCATCTTTCTCTACTTTTTACCTGATGAAACAATAACCATAAGGAACGTTTCGACTTGAATATATTTTATAACGATTAAGGGCCCTAACTGTAAAATACAAATGCTTAGTTTCATTACAGTTCCATAGGATTATTGCGGTCCGACTAATTATATTTGCACAGCTAGTGGCCGCCTCGGCCGAAAGATGGATCCCGGGTTACGCACAAAGTGACCGGACACCATGCGAGTGACATATCATATCTAAAATGTATTTTGCTGGAGTAGCAAATATTGGACAAAACTGTTGCAATTTGTAACAGATAATGGCGTAAATGTAAAAGGAGCTGTACTGAACCTAGGTTACTTGCATTCGGCTGTGCATCGTGGGGTCCCACAGGAATCAGTTTTAGGGTCGCTCTTCTGGGATCTGACCTACGGCACGATACTCCGGAAGCCGATGCCCTCGGACACGGCGCTGACGTATTATGCCGATGACACGGGGCGTGGTCGCCACAATTAGAGGGTTGAAGCTAGAGTTGGGACTGTGTCCGCTGAGAAGGGTTGTAACCCTGTGGATCTGCACCAGAGACTGTCACGGGACACCTTAAGCCAGGTATAACCTACAGTTGGAGGAGGCGGAAGTCGAGATGAGAATCCAGGTGAAGTATCTGGGCCTCACCATTAGACAGACCTATGGTGTATAGTAAAAAATACTGTTGAAATATTCGAGGGCATACACAAGTAAAGAACTTTTTGTGTGTTAACGGTGGGTACACGATTTATGCCATACCGGACAAGCGAAGCGATTTTTTAAAAAGCTATTTTCTATCCGTGGCTTTCATTAGTTTAGCATGTATGTATTTTTCCGTTCAGATTTTATTACCAGTCTTAATAGCATCCACGAAGGTACTGAGAACAATAGTCAACACCCCATGGTGTGTTAGAAACGAGGATATACGCAAAGACTTGAAAATACAAACGGTCAAAGAAGAAATTGGCAGGTACGCAAAAAAAAATACAAGGAAAGAATGGCAACACATCCAAACCAACTGGCTGCTGAAGCGAGCAAAACTCTCATAGAAAGAAGACTAAAAAGAAAACACCCCACTGATCTCACTAAAGAAATAAAATAGTCGAACTCGAAGATGGTATCTACATGTTATTTAACAATTAAGCTAGAAAAATTTACCGAATTTCCAGCTGGACAAATTGTAAAGTACAAATTAAATAATAATAAAAAAAAAGAAGAAAAAACATGCGCTTGTATTAAAAATGTATAAATGGTTGAATTTGAGGAACTGCTCGATTTCTACCACTAATCTGCTACAACAGGTTCTGTTATATTTCTGCTGACAATCTACTAACATAATCGAATATAATAGATCCTGTATCAAGTCTGCAGACTTTTCGTACATAAAAGCTGGTAACAGGTTTTCAACAGAATCTGCTAAAACAGATTTGGCTATCTGAATACTTATTCGCGTCGCGTCATATACAACTCATGGAACAGACGAACAAAAGAAGTAACATAAGGGACGTGGCGTCATGTGATATCAAGAATTCATTAAAATAACCCTCAATAATATATGCGAAACGACGTACATACTTGTTAAAATGTTAAAATGTTAAAAGTGACGCATGTAGGCTGGAAGTTTTGTACTAAAAATTATATTTTCCTAACTACTTATTGAAATACATAGATTTTTAGAGAATTAATAAAATTTGCATGCAAAATATAGTAAGGAAAACACATACATTTATTTATCAGTGCAAACATTTTTGAAAGTGGAATTTATTGTTACGTCGATCGAGGGTAGTATTATGTATTGTATCACCTGTACCTCACATAACATGCTCGATTCTCGACGCTTGCTAGGGAAAACCATCTGAAAATTGAGTCGCTTCGGTGCTTCTTTTTGTATATGAGTGTTGAGATCTATTTACGTGATCGTAAATGGTCATTCCCAAAAGGGGAACCTTGTAACTGGGATCAAGATCATATAATCGGGTCTCGTGATTCACATACCGAAACACCGAGCAGAGACACTCTGTTCATTTCTATCTCTAAAGAACTAGAACTTCATTGTCTTCCATGTTGATTTCTCACGACTCAATTTTCGGACAGTTTTCTCTAGCAAGTGTCGAGATCTGTTTATATGATCTTGCTTATAATTACTAGAAAATTTATCAGTACCAATAAAATCACGCGTAAAGTAACCAGCAGTAAAATGTACTTACTTTTATGTTTATGTTTTCAATAAATGTTTCTAAAGTAATTATTTACAAAAGAAAAATTTCGTAAAGGGTTATATATCTATAAAAAAGTATCAGTTATGAAAATTAATTTAATTTGTTTTCAATTATTTGAATCTGTATGCACATCTCTACATATATGTACATGATAACGATGCAACACACAGTAACAAAGAATCGATTATATTTATTCCTTGGAACTGGGAAGTAAAGTTTATATGTGTCATATTGACTTGTTTCTTTAATATAAGCAGTTCATAAAGGTATTAGGATTAGTATTTGTCTTTAATGTTACGCGTTTATTCTGTTACAGTTTATCACAAATTACATTAAAAATACATGGATTTTAATGTATATTACTAAAATATTTTATTTAATTATAACTAACATTACATCTAAAAAATTAAAGCGTTGAACACTAACTTAATCTTTATTAACATTGCAGATTGCAAGTATGGATTATGATGATTTCTTCTTCGAAGAAGATAAGATGTTGGTTTCATACAATTGATTATTTACTTATTGATATGTGTTACATTTCAATTTAAATATGCTTTCTTTTTCTTGTAAAATGCATGTTTGTATGCCACGGTACGGTGGGATAGTCTAGTGGATCAAACAGTACTATCTACAAATAATGTAACTTTAACAAATATTGTCGATGAATCTAAAGAAAGTTTTGTTCCATTAACCACCGTGCCATCAGCTAATGCACAATTGCATCAATTTACTACAATGGAAAATCGCATGTATGCATTTTTATGTTCCACTATTTTGTCTTTCATTTAAATTTCTTTTACTAACATTTTCTATAATACATTTAAGAGATATCACAAACTGTATGTTTTCTGTTTCTTTTAATCATTATGGAACGTAGACCAGATGTAGAACTGGTCAATCAAGATCAGTCTCTTCATCATCTACCCAATAATACGTAAGTTTTGATAATAATGTGTTTAATGCTAAAGTTATATTTTAATATATTAATTGGTACTTAATTTGTTTATAGTGTTTCATAAAAATTAATAACATAATTCAGTATTTTTTAGTTTAATATTTCTAAACATTTAATTATTATCAGAACATTCAGGTAAGGATTTTTTTTTACCAGTTATTCGATACAGATTTGTATTTAAATTGTTTTATTCTTCTTTATTTATATATTAAGCTTTATTTTATGAAATGTCATACCTCTAAGCTTTTAAAATTATTTTGTATCTATTTATGCACATTATTAGCTGTTAAAAAATATTATAAACAATAATATAATAGATAGTTTTATGTTAATGTACAGCATACTTTATATTTATATGCATTTATATTAGAAGTATTATTAATTTATTATTATTGTTGTTATTATAATAAATATGTTTATAACTTATTTCATGCTAAGAATATGAGTATGGAAGCAAATTGTATCAAATAAGTATTATACCATTAATTTATGTGAAACAATATATTAATGTATTCTTTTGTTTTATTAATTTATACAGGGGTATGACCATAACTTCTGGCAATATTGTAATACAAAAAGATAGCAGTAATCTTATTGGCATAAGTATTGGAGGTGGAGCACCATTATGCCCCTGCTTGTATATTGTACAAATTTTTGACTATTCACCTGCAGCTATAGATGGTACTTTACAATCAGGAGATGAACTTGTAGCAGTAAATGGAGTATCAGTTAAAGGAAAGACAAAAGTAGAAGTTGCAAAAATGATACAATCTTGTGATTCTGAAGTCAGTATTAATTATAATAAATTACATGCTGATCCTAAACAAGGTCGTACTCTTGATATAGCTTTGAAAAAGGTATTTATTGTCTAAACTTATATATTTATTATAAATAATTACATTATTTTAAACCTTAAATTAATTTTAGGTAAAACATAGATTAATTGAAGGAATGGGAAGTGCAACAGCAGATGCACTTGGATTATCACGTGCCATTCTTTGTAACGACGCACTTGTACAACGATTAATGGCATTGCAGCGCACAGAAAATTTGTATAGAGGTTTAGTTTCCCATGCTAATGCTACTTTACATAGCTTTTTTGATTTAATACAAATATACAAAGGTATTGTTATACATTTTTAAATAAATTATCAAATTCCAAAAATCACTTTTAAATTTAACTGTGTCAAAAATTATTCAATTTTGAGATTATATATATATATTTATAATTATATATATATATTTATAATTTTATATATATATATATATATTTTAAGTATCATTACATTGCATATTTTAGTATTTGGTGATGCCTTTGCTGCAATAGGAGTAAGAGAACCACAACCACGAGCTAGTGAAGCTTTCAGACAATTTGGTGAACAACATAGACAAATGGAAAAATATGGAATAACAATTTTAAAAAATTTGAAACCTATATTAAATGATTTAGGCACATATCTTCACAAAGCTATTCCAGATACTCGATTAACCATAAGCAAATATGCTGATGCAAAATTTGAATATCTTTCTTATTGCTTGAAAATAAAAGAAATGGATGATGAGGAACAAAGTTACGAAGAACCTTTTTATCGAGTGGAAACAGGCAATTATGAATATCGTCTAATCTTAAGATGTCGACAAGAAGCTCGTGCGAAATTTGGTAAACTTAGATCAGATGTACTTGTAAAACTCGAATTGTTAGACAATAAACATGTTCAAGATGTCGTATGGCAATTGCAAAAATTTGCAACTGGTTTAGCAAAATATTATGCTAATACACGGGACTTATTATCCTCTGCAATGTTATTTCCTGTTGAAGTTGATTTATCACATTCTGCATTCCAATATAAATCTACTGGTCCTCAAGTAATAATTGATGGAGAGGATGTAGATGAATTTGAACCTGAAGAAAAAGCAAATATAAATGAAGATTTACTTATAGATACACAAAACTTTCCACTAATAACATCAGAATCTAACAACATGTAGCAATGTGCTTCTTGTTTGCAAAGAATTTTAGGAACTATTACGATCTTTTATTAATATTTAAATATGAATGATATTATATATACAGTGAGCCTTTTCTAGTGTATCATACTTTTACTATTTTTAATGAAATTCTGTTCTAGTTTCATTCTTTTTCATAATACAAAAAAATGAAACCAAAGATTATTATTTAAAAAGAACCATATAATTCTAACAAATCTGTATAAAAGAAAAATATATATATAAATACCCAAAGTATCATGTTTTCTATAATACTTGATACTTGAATATGTATATATATTACATATATATTTTTTCTTTTTTTTCTTTTGCTATTTTAAAAATATTTAAATATATTAATATATATATTTAAATATATTAAATATATATTTAAATATATTAAATATATTTTATATACATATAAATATTTATTAAAATTGTCTTCATACATAAGTATTCATTGTAAGGTATAAAAATGTATTTGTTACATTCTAAATTCTTATAATAAATGTATATTCTATGTCAAATGAATATTATTTTTGTAAAAATTATAAATATTTTAAAAATATTAAACATTTATTATTTAAGTATGATCAAATCAAATTATTCATTAGTTAAGTTAAACATTTACTGAAATAGTTTAACATGAAAAAATTTTTTTATAACAATACTTATGCAATAGTATAAAAATTACAATATATAATGTATATCTATTATTATTACATATATACATATATTGTAGTATTAATTGATTTTAAACAATAATATTCTGTAAAAGGATAACCTTTTGTACTAATATCTGTAATTATTATGGAACTATAATCATGAAAAACATCTACATGTTTCAACAATATTGTGAAATGCTCAGAATAATTTTTAAAACTATTTATGTTTATATTTATTTAAATATAAAATATTATCACGAACATAAAATAATATTAGATCTTTCTGCAATATATTTACATATTTTTTTAATTATTTTCTAAATGTCATAATTGTTTATTTGAAAAACCTCAGGTCAGTATATATCTATTTCATTAAAAAGTAAGGATTAAGTAAATCATAAATAATTATTTTATGTATTATAACTTAAGTTATACCAATATGCTTATTAAAAATTTACTTTATTTATTTATGCATTTATTCATATCTATTATGTAATTTTTTAATGTTTTTCGTCATTAATGTTTGTATTTAATTTTACTATGATGCTATTATATAGTAATACTAATACTACATGTCATAATATTAAAATAGAAAACTCATTGATTTCTTGAGTAAAAATTTCATTTTACATGTGATTTGTTAAAAAGAAATTAAATTTATATTTTTGAAATGTTAAGTATCATAACTTTACACCTTTTCTGCAATATAGATTAGTAATGTATATTAAATTATTTAAAAAACAATTAAAATCTTTTAAACAAATGTACGAATTTAGGTATTAATTTCAAAATACTCATTCTAATTAAAACTAAATAAAACTAATTATATCTAAGATATTGTATATATACATATATTTTTAATAGCATATCTATAATATGATAGAGTTTATCAAGTAACTAGTAAGATAGTAATTAAGTTTAACATGGATATATGCAGTCAGAGATTTTCTCGAATACAGCATAAATGAATAGAACTAGGTAGAACTGACAATGGGGTTATTAACGAATCCTGCGACAGGATCTGGAAAAATAATAAAATTTTTATTGAAACGAGAACGACCACTTTGTTTCTTCTTATACATTAGCGGCATTATTTGGATATTACTTCTTGCTTTACCCATATTCAACGATAGTAAGTATGAAATTGCATTACCTAAATCAAAAAATTAGGTTATGTTATAAAAATAATCTAATAGAAAATATTAACATAAGTAATTAATATTATAAATATCAATTATTTTTATTATTTATATTTGCTACATAAATAAAATAGGATTTATATATAGATTATTTTAGTTTATTATCAGAATGACATCATACATGTATTTTATAATATTATTTATACAATGTGTTTTGTATAATGGACCAAATATTTTTAAGGTGTATAATACTGATTAAAATAAGAAAACACATGTCTTATTAATATGAATTTATAAAATAATTATGAAAATATTCAGTATTTTATGTCATCTGTTAAAGTTGTAAGTGGACTGCGGATTTTTATATATTTATAGGAAATTTGAAAGTACAAAATTGCACAGAGTACACGTAAAATAAAAAAATATATAAATACCCAAAGTATCATGTTTTCTATAATACTTGATAAATAAAACAATTCCCTATTGAGAATCTACCTTTTTAATTATATTGTACAGAATATGAATGTGCATAAAAATTTGCAATTTACTTACAAAGATATGCGATATAGAACTCAGATTATATTTTAGCATTTCAACATATTATAAAATATAGAATATATGTAAGAGTTATATATAATATAAATATAAATAGAACATTTTTTTAAATATTTTCTGTTTTTATCTGAAGATTTTTGCATTCAAATAAAAAAAAAGCTAAAAATACAGAATATATTATATAAAGAAGTAAAATGAAGATCTGACTTTAAACAAACTGTTATTTTTATTTTTTTCTGGTAGATAGAACTATTTATTTTAATGAATTATATTATATGTAAATTAATTCTTCCAATTCAAAGTAGTAATAGTATTTATTGCATCATCCATACATTATTCAATGTTTTTGAATACTACACATAATATCAATCTAACATATATACATATAATAATATTAATATATATATATGTATTTTTTAAACATGTAGATACCTATTTCTCTGAAAATGCTTTATTGCCAGGATTGGTTACGAAAGAAAGTAACTTAGCGCAAACAGCAAAACAGTATTATATACATTTAATCCATGAAATGAAACGATATCCTGATGTAATGCCATATGCATGGTTAGCTGCTAAATTAAATCAGCTTCATTTGGATGTTTTTACACATAATTTCACATTAGTATATCCTTTTCAAGAGCAACAGGTAAATGAAAAAACATCATTTATTTTTATTAGGTAGTTTCTCAGATATTTCTTTAAATTAATTATTAAGTGAGTTATACTGTCATCAAAGAAAGACAAAATTTTGAAAGATATAAAACATATTTCGTAAAAATATAAAGATTGGTACATTTATAGTTTACAGGCCAAAATATATATGGGATTATGAGAGCTCCAAGAGCAGCTAGTACAGAAGCAATTGTAGTTAGCGTCCCTTTTAGACCAATTAATAGTATTTATTTGGATACTGCACCTTCTATTGCTCTTCTTCTTGCATTTGCTAAATTTTGTAGAAGTAAGTATTTACAAAAAATATAATTAAATTGTTTTTTAATAATTCTGATAGTATTATCTTATAATAAAATGAGAAGTGGCTTTGTGTTATGTACAAATAAGCTTGGATAATAGTTTTGAAATATATAAATATCATGAAAATAAATGAAAGTTTTAACACGTTCGTCGCCACGTCGCACATATCTATGCGATAGGTATACTTCTGTGGGGGCCCCATCACCAAGGTATGGTGACGCTCTTCTTATCGAGTTAATTAAATATACGATATTATATATAGGGTATACAACATAAAAATATTAAAAACACATTATACCATACTTTTTATTAATTTATATTCTGGATAATATATTATATTAATCTATATCGCATGGTATTTGTTAAAACATTCCAAACACATTTGGGGTGATTTTGGGCACTTCGAACAATAGTTGTAGATTCCCTCATCACTACTCTCCTCAATTTCAAATATATTTTCACACTATTTACTGAACATTTTGAGGATGAAAAAGTCACTGATGTGCGTCTCACAAGTATGGTTCTCGATTAAATGAAAGATCTGAGATATCTGCCATGAGATCCCTCGGAATACTCTAGCTGGGAAGCTTATCGCTTTCTCCATTTCAAAACTAAATAATCTTTTCTTTACAATGAACAAACAATGAGTCTAAATAATGAGTCAAAGGCAATAAACAATGAATCGAAGGCGATAAACGATGAATTCCCACTTATCGCTCTATTTACATTCTGCGTACCGGCGGTCGGATTTGGGCCCCGCAGGAAACTTAGCCGAATCACGCTGGGCGACGAACGTGTTAAAATAAATATGTGTAAAGATAAAAATGTAATTCTATATAAGGATTATGTTTATTTTTTATATAATATAATTACTTGTATTATTTAGTTATGTACTTTTATTTTATTAATAATGTATTAAAAACTTGATTTATAGAACAGAAATACTGGGCAAAGGATATTGTATTCCTAATAACAGAACATGAACAATTAGGAATACAAGCGTGGTTGGATGCATATCATGGAGTTACTAGTGGTAACAAAGGTATACTTATATCTGGAGATCTTCCTGGTCGTGCTGGCTCCATTCAAACTGCTATTAATTTGGAATTACATTCAATGAAGATTACATCTATTGACGTTAAAGTATGTTTGTTTTATTAAATTTTAATTAACTAAAATTCTAGAGTGGAGTTATTATTATACATTTTTATTTAATTTTAATTACCTAATAATCCTTTTCTATTCTGTAAGATTTGAACATTAACAATATGTGTAAATTTATGTACAAAAATATTTAAGTAATTTATGTTGTGTTTTATTTTAAAGCAAAAAAAGATTAAGAATCAATTTCATTGAATAAATTTATTGTCTCTCATTCATCTGCTTGTTAAACAAAATTAAAATTTTTATTTCAGCTGTATTAAAATAAATGAAATGAAAAAATGAATGAATGTTTATAATACTTGAAAATATCCAAAATGTTTCAATTTATGCAGTAATTATTATTTATTTGACAAATATTATTATTCTTAAATTGTAGATAATACATTCGTAAAAAAATTCGTAAAAAATATCATTTTATCTAGAATCATATAAAGTTTCTTTTTTCTCTAGGTAGAAGGATTAAATGGTCGATTACCCAATTTAGATCTTTTTAATTTGGCACAAAATATGATAGCCAAGGAAGGAATTCGACAATCATTTCAAAAACGTTTTAATGTTAAATATAAAAATAAGTTTAACTATTGGTGGTATCATTTCAATACACTTCTGATGATGATTACAAGTCAAGCTACTGGAATTCCAACAGGAAATCATGGACTTTTCCATAGGTATCTAATAACTATAAAAAATCATGGAAGATTTATTGTTAATTTGTTATTCATAATATATATATATATATGTATATATGATTCCATTTACAAATCTAAAAGTATTTTTTTTTTTATCTAGCATATTTTTCAAAACGTTTGTAATAACAGATTAAAATAACATTACTGAAATTAATGATGTTAATATGCATGGTATTAATTAATGTATAAACAAAAACCATCCTGTTTTATGTCTTATTTGGTTGGTCAGATTTATAAATTCTCTTGTGAGAAATACTGATTATTTTACTTTTCAATAAGGATTATTGTATTTTAATTATTATTGTTTTCTCATCATTTAATAGTTTTCCTTTATTGAATATTGTTATAGGTTCGGTATTGAAGCGATTACTTTGGAAGGTTTTGAAAAGCCTGGTCAACAAAATTCTAATGGAAATTTTTATCAAATTGGTCGTATTGTAGAAAGTATAGTACGATCGTTAAATAATTTATTAGAACGTTTTCATCAATCTTATTTTTTTTATCTGCTTCCATCAACAGATACTTATATTTCTATTGGTGAGTGAAAACCAATGTTTTGTTTTTCGTTATTAAAAAATTTACAAACTTAGAAAATAAAAAATTCATTGCAATATATAATTATATACAGAGTTAGTCTTTATATATTTAGTAATGAAATATAAATAATTATCATTGAAAAAATATTTTAGGACTTTATATAAGATCTTTAGTCTTAATTATTGCTGGGATATTTGTAAAGGCATTTTCTATTTGGCAAAGGCTTCAAGTATCCACTTCTGTAGAAGATAAGAAAAACACCGTTATTAAACAGTCAAAGGTTTGTTTTTTTAACTTTCTTTTTACATGTTTAACTAATAAGTAATAAGCTGAAAATTTAATATTTATTATTGATAAATATAGAATATTTGTTTAAGCCATAAATTGATATATTTTCTGTAATTATAACAAATATTATATACTTATAACATATACTTTTTTTATAGGATGATGGATTTGACATTGGTGTTATTATGTCAGAAATATTATGGAGCCATATTTGTGGTGTTGTAATTGCAACATCCCCATTCCCACTTACTTATTTTGGTAAAAAAGTAAATTCTCATACAGAAGACTCTATATATTTGGGTTTTGTTGCAATAACTATCTTAACATTAATATGGCCATTTTATTCTAGAAGGTAACTTCTCATGTTAATTCATTAACTGATGCCATAATAAGTTATACTTAAATTAATTATTGTTACTTCTAGGCAAATGAAATATAAAAATGCAGCTTTAATTTGTGTGATTGCACTAGTAGAGTTTGGTACTGTATTAATGTGCATAGCAATGCATAATTTTTCTTTGGCACTTCTGACTGCTGTAATTTATGTACCTTTTGTATTTGTTCTACCAATTGCACCAAAACAAAATCTCACCAAGTAAGTATATTTTGAAGATTAAATTCTTTTTAGATCATATTTTTCAAAATATCAAATAAAACGTATTGTCCAATTTGATTTATATTAAAATATTTAAAATATTATAGTTCACATAACTTATTAATTTACAAATTGTTTTTCCTAAATACAAAAAATTATTAATTACAAATTATTGTCTCTTATTCTTTTACATCGTAAAAACATTTTTAAAGAAAAACTGGAATATTATTTAGAATTATTAAAATCTATAATACAATTATGTTGCAGATCACGCAAAATGCTTTCTTTTATGTGGGTTTTTCTACATCCATTTATGATTGCAAGTTTATTCATAATGTGTTACACATACATGTATTTTTTTTCTGATTCCCTTCCCTCAATTTTATTTCGAGGATATCGTGCTACAAAGCAAGCATTTGTTTTTAGTATCATGGATTCAATGATTTATGGGAATTGGTTATATGATGTAACAGTTTTCACAATGTTTCCTATTTGGTTTATATTTTGGAACATTTTATGTTTTAATATAGTATGAATTCCTAATATATGTAAATAGTTCTTTTTATCATAAAAATTATAATTATGGTAACTTATTATTATTATTATCTAAGAATTTTATGGAACACTGTATACTGTATAATAAGAAAAATTTGTTAGTAGTGTATCATATTTCATCAATATGAAAAACTATTTATACTATTATTTATTCCTGTTAATTAAGATGCAATAGACAGTCACTGCCTATTATATATTGAATAGAATATTTATTTATAATATTTAAAACTTTCGATTTTGAATATTATATAAATTTAATTTGTATAATGTATTCAATTTTTTATGTGATTATAAAATATTTTGATTAAATTATTGCATAATGAAAACAAATATCAAATAAAAAATGGGCTAAACTTTACTATAGGGGACAAACAATTACTGAAATTTTTTGCAATCTTGTAATTTTCAACATGTAAAATACAAAGATAGAAAATATAAGTTCTAAAGTGTAGAATCTATTGGTTCAACAATTAAAACTATGTAAAACTGGGCATTTTTTAGTATTCCACACGTTACTTTAATGCCATAATTACTAATTTGATAATCTATCGAAGATTATCAAAATGTATTGCATGTAATGCCTCGAAAAAATGGAGCTTATAACAGAAGAAGAACATCTTAATATAGTTACCACAAATATGTTTATAAAAGCGTCTTTATTTACATATATTACGGGCGAAGTTCGCAGAAATGATACGGAATTGAGATGGGTTAGGGTTAGGTTATAGAAGAAAAGAATCTAAAGAAAGTCAACAGAAAAAAATATTTCGAATATTTATTGACGCATAGAAGGATTTATAAAACCAATACATGTGAAAATAGGAAACTTTCTTAAAGAAGAATTTAACTTAGATGAAGAATTATAAAACACAAATATATTCTGCCAATCTGATTTTTGTTACAAATTATAATTTATGAGAAACTTAAAATTAATAATATATATTATACAAAACATTTTTTTGTGTTTCTTTAGTTTCTTGGCTATCTTTAGTTCTGATTGTTCCGGAAAGGTGATCAGGATGTGATGAAGATATCCAGTCTTATTGATCAGCTGATTAATTAAAAATGTTGTTATGCTGATCACCTTTCCGGAACATTCAAACCTAGATGTAGGAGCGTTTTTTCAGAAGCACATTACTATTAGCAACATCTTGATAGAATCAACTGCAATGCTGACGAAACGTTGGAATTCTTTTCCTTTTGGACACAGCTCTTTCCTGGAAGCTTCATACAGTATTAGTCAAATCAGTGTTAAATGTATCAGTGCTAATTGTAACAGTGTGAATAATGACAGTTCAGGATACGATAGCTTCAAGATTTGCTTAATATTTTCTCCGCTTTATTATATCTGGTCTCCAATTTACAGGATGCGTCTCTTCAGTCTAAAAATAATAATAATAAAATAATAAAATAATAATGTTTTTTTATCGAAGTTATTGGCATAATTAACATTTAAAAGATAGCTTTCTTACAGCAGTATCATCTTCTTTATATACTTTGATTGTTTTATCTGCTTCTGTTGTAATCATGCGAGTACCAGACATGTCAAATGTAATACTAAATACTCCAGCTTCACTATCCATTGAGCCCGGTTGAACGGGTGCTTGTAAACGTTGGAAATTATACCTTGAAATATATACGTATAGTAAATAATGCTGAAAATCAGTTGAAAAAATATAATCTTTATACGAAATACTATATTTACCCTGTTCTCCAGTCCCAAAGATGCATAGTACCATTATCTGCTCCAGAAACTAATACGCCATCAGCATTAACAGCTAAACAATTAACTATTGCATTATGACCAGATAAATTCTGAATGAATTTTCCTTCTGGACATTTCCATTGCTTAATATTATCTGGAGATGCTGATGCGAACATATATCTAATGAACAATATAAATTAGATGGAGGAATTTACAATCTAAAGAAATACAGTACACATACAGTGATGGATGAAAAGTCACAGCTCTTATACTTTTCTTGTGATTTGTTAAAGTAGCTCTAGATCTTCCAGCAGCTAAATCCCATAATCGTATAGTGCAATCGTGACTTCCAGTGACAATCTAGTAAAAGAAAGAAGTAAAAACATATATAGATAAATATTTTTTTAAATATATATATCAAATTATTTGATGAATTGTTTGGTTGCGATACCTGTGGTTCAGCTGTTTGACAAATTACACTAGCAACTGTGTTAGTGTGACCAACAAGTGTATGTACATTTGCTTTGGTTCGCATATCCCATACTCTTGCAGTAGAATCTCTACCTGCAGTTACTAATACATCAATACTAGGATGTAATGCCATGGAATAGACAGCTGATAAATGTCCATGATAATGTCTTATAACCTGTAAAAACAGTAGAAATTGTAAAATATGAACTACTGAATATTAATTATTGAGTACATAAAGTAATAATATATATAATTAAAATTACGTTGTAACCTTGTTGTACTCAAGATCCCAACATTTCACTTGCCGATCTTCTCCACAAGAAAATAAATATGGGTGTCTTTGAGAAAATGCAAGTCCACGAACACTGCTTATATGACCAGTCAAAGAAACTTTCAATTTACCAGTTGCAAGATCCCATATCTGAAATTTTTAAAAGTATTATGTAATAATATAATTAAAAAAAAGGCTATTAAGATCTACAAAATTTATGACCAAAATCAGTTTATAAAACTGTATAAAATAACATTGCAATATATTATACAATTTAATACAAATATTGAACGAAACAATAATCTTACTTTAATCACTCTATCTGCAGATCCTGTTGCAAACCATTCATTTCCTGGTTCAACAGCACAACACCTTACCCAACCAAGATGACCACTAATAACCCTATATAATTTCCATGGCGCATGCCACTTAGGTTTTGCCATTGATGGTGTCTTCTTCTGTGGTATGATTAATGACATATTAATTGAATTTCCTCCTGAATTTGTTTGCGTTGTTACTACCATATTGTTGTTTTGTATAGGGTTATAAGAAATAACTGCAACATTATTATTTCCTCCAAAAGATTCGTCTGCAAACAATACCATTGTTATTAAATCAATAACATATATAAATATTATTATGATATAAGTAATACATGTATATTTATAAATACCGCCTGGTGGAGGAGGATCTGTATTTTCATTTTCATTTTGTATTTTCATTATATTGTTAGTTTTGACACGTGCCAATACAGGACCATAAGAGTCTTTTGCTTTTACAGATTTTTTCATTTTTTGTCTATAAAACATTATTTTTATCATTTTCTAATGTTCATTTATATTATAAATACAAAATATACTTACAAATTAGAATCCACAGGTGGTAAAGTGCCTTGATTTAATAAAAACATATCATGTGTTCTCTTTAAAGATCGAAATACAAGAGTATGTACAGAATGCCTTTGTACATCCTATACAGAAAAATGTATGTAATTTAGCAATTTCTTATTTAAAAATCATTATGTACTATAATATATTTTTTTTGCCCGTAACGTTACTTAAGGGAAAAATTTCTTTTTTCGGTTTGATAATTACACAGTCTAAAAATGTGATTAGTAGCTATTTTATAAAAAGTATAGCTTACCATTTTTATGAATGTAAATATTGCTTGAATTAATATAAACTTAAAAGTAAATACTGTAATTCACGGTCATGTAAACAAATATACTCTATAGCATAGAGTATAGGGTCTATTATGTATGTATACCGAAAGCACGATTGCATACACAGGCTGGAAACTTTGGTAGTGAGGTACGGCTTTTAATGTTGAGAGATGTGCTTTACAAATCGGCCGTTAGTTATAGCGCTGAGATCGATTTGTTAAAGTTTTGCATTTAATGCCATCTTCGTCATCCTTACCACTGAAGATAAAGAATATGAACTAAACTATATTTCACATATAACATTTTGCAATTTATTTGAAGTAAACATATACCATTTCACATTGCGGTGTAGAAAAATATTGTTAAAAAAAATGTAGATTAGATAATAAAGTTCAGTTGTAGTTCTGCTTGCAAGTACAGACATAAGCTTGCGCTACATGACAAAACTTAAAAAATTAATTGAAGCGCCTTACTTGAGAACACTTGAGAAACGTTTTCCTCTCATTAAGAGTCTTATCTCCATCACAGGAAGTTTCATGTTGATTTTTCACGACTCAATCGTCGAATGGTTTTCTCTAGGCTCCAATATATGAGTATCGAGAACTGTTTATATGATCGCGGTTCGAAGTATACACTTGTGCTTTTTTTCACAGCTACGTTCTTTTTCATTTTATTTTCTTTTTTATCGCTTCTTTTTCAGCTTCTTTTCATTTTATTTTTTATTCCTTTTTTTTTGTTTATTTTGTTGTACGATTATATTTCTTTTAAAAAATGGAATTTAGCTAATTTACCTGCTTCAAAGGAAGCGGCTATTGCCTGAGCCCGTGAGCACAGGCTGTTACGAGTAAATAAGAATTGCGGTGTTCATCGAAAATCGATATATGAAGGAGTAGAGCACGAAATTGGTCGATTTCGATGTTTTGTCGGTCGTGGGAAATATAGACAGTATGCAAGATTAATTTATTTTTTGATGAAGTTCGCCTGCCTTTAAGTAAAGCAATTAAGTAAATTTTTAATTTATTTGCCTAATTTTAATGCATTATTCAAATTATTTAAAAAATTATTTTATTTTGTTTAGATTAATGTACTGCTTTGTGTAAGATTTCTCATATGAGAATACCGCGTATGAACTGTGCGACCCCACCTTAGGCAATGATTGTACGCTACTATCAACCGTAACAATTACCGCGTGGTTTCGCTGTGTCGGGAGATAATAGTTTTTTTTTTTTATTTATTTATTAGAATATTTACAATCAATTCTCGTTGAGAATTTTCAGTAACTTAATTTGGCGAGATACAATGATATGGATTATAATAGTTTCATATTGTTGGTTTTAGTAGAAACTAAGGATTTAATCTAGAGGGTATTTTCTTTTTAGTCTGCGGATCTGGTCCGTCGTGTCCAGTAGTTGGGTGACTAGTGGGTTGTGGTGGTTGTTGACTCTTGTGTTATATCTGCTTCTGGACTTGTGTATTTCATCTTTGACTGTAGGTATCTTGAGGTCACGGTGGATTGTTTCGTTGGTAACATACCGGCGTGCATTTAATAGGGATCTTAGCGTTTTCGATTGGAAGCGTTGGAGTATTTCAATGTTGGAATTACTTGCTGTTCCCCATAGTTGGATTCCGCAGGTCGAGACAGGTTTTATTACGGTCTTATAGAGTGTAATTTTGTTCTGCGTGTTTAGGTTGGAGCGACGGCCAATGAGCCAATAAAATTTTTTGAGTTTGTCCCTGAGTTGTTCAGATTTATCTACGATATGTTGTTTCCATGTTAATTTCCTGCCCAGAGTCATGCCCAGGTATCTGACTGTGTCCTTGTTAGGAACTGTTATATTGTTAATGGAGACCTGTGGGCAGGTTTGTTTTCACAGCGTGAAGGTTACATGTGTGGATTTTTTTGCATTAATTTTGAAGCCCCATTTATGGAACCACTTTTCCATTGAGTCGAGACCTCGCTGGAGAGTGGATGATATATCGAACTATTATCGGGTTGGCGTGGGACGCTAATAGCGCTGTGTCGTCAGCAAATGTTGCTATAGTTATTTCTGTTGATATTGGTAAATCGGCAGTGTAGATGGAGAACAGCAGGGGTCCGAGGACACTACCTTAGGGTATGCCCGTTTCTATTGGAAATGTTGTGGTAATGGCGTCTAAGTATTTAACCATGAATTATCTTTTGGTTAGGTAGGACTTTAGGATGGAGTAGTAAGTGCGTGGTAGGATTTTTTTAAGTTTGTAAAGAAGCCCTTCATGCCATACTTTGTCGAATGCCTGTTGAATATCAAGGAATATCGCTGAGCAATATTTTTTCTTTTCGAGGGTTTGGCTAATATTGTGTGTTATTCGATGGATTTGCTCTATTGTGGAACGCTGCTTCCGAAAACCGAATTGATGATCTGGCAGTGTTTTCAGATCCTTTAGGAGTGGAAGGAATCGATTCGTTAGCAACTTTTCGAATAGTTTTGACAAAGTGGGTAGAAGACCAATTGGGCTATAGGAGCTAGTTTCGTGTATTGGTTTTCCGGGTTTTGGGATGAGCGTAATCAGTGACGATTTCCAGGTTTTGGGATAGTATTCAAGGCGAAGAATTGCGTTGAAGATTGAAGAAATGAGTGCAATCCCTTTTACGGGTAGTTCCTTAATTGCTTTCTTACTTATTTGATCATGTCCCGGTGCTTTCCTGGGGTTCAGACGATGGATTAATTCAGTAACCTCTAGAGAAGTGAAAGGTTTAATGAGGAGAGACATTTGGAAGGGAGAATGCAGGTATTCTGTTATTTCCGGAGCGGTATTGGAGGAATGAGGTTTAAAAACGTTGGATAGGTAGTTAGCGAACAGGTTGGCTTTTTCTATAGGGCTTCGTGCCCATCCGCCTTGCGGACAGCGAATTGGAGGGATTATTTGCGGGGGACGCGTGAGTTTCCTGGAAGCCTTCCATAGTGAGTAGTTGTAATCGGCAGAGGAGGACAAATTGACGAGATACTTTTGGAAACAATCATTTTTGTATTTTTTAATGATTTTGGTTAACTTCCTGGTTGCGTTGTTTAGTTTGCGTTTGTCGTCCGGTGTTCTATGGGTTTGCCATACTCTTCTTAGTCTTCGTTTTTCTGTGATTTTGTTTAATATGTAATAGGGATATTCGTGTTTGCTGATAGATGTCTTAGTAGGTTTGAGGAGCGGATAGCGTTTATTATGCTCGTGTTTAAGTATTCTGTGGCTGTTTCGATATCTTCCTTTGTTTTTAGTGAAATTGAGGCAGAGGTTGAGTGATTAAAGACTTCTCTAAAGAGCTGCCAGTTGGTGAGTTGGTTGTGAATAAGGCCATTAGGTGGGTTTTCGATTATTGCTGAACTGACTGTTGCTATTACGGGGGAATGGTTGGAAGAGAGTTCAGCCGAGGAGTTGATTTGGACATATCTAGGCGAGATATTTTTGGTTACGAAGAAGTCGAGTAAATCGGGGATTTTGTTAGTGTCAGTGGGCCAGTATGTGAGTTCATATGTGGTGAGGCAGTTGAGATTGTTGGTGGTTATGCTTTTCAAGAGGTTTTGCCTCTTGCTGTGACAAGTCTGCTGCCCCATTGGGTATGTTTGGCGTTATAGTCTCCTCCAGCTATGAATCTATTGCCTAGGGCGTCAAAGAAACTGTCGAAGTTCTCTTTAGCAATCGAGTGTCTGGGAGGGCAGTGTACTGCTGAAGTGGTGATTGTACCATGGCAGTCTTCTATTGCTACGCTTGTGGCTTGAAGGTAGTCTTTCCTGAATGACGTTAGCTCGTAATGCTTAATGCTGGATTTGATGATGATTCCGGTGCCGCCGCGTGCCTTTCCACTGAGGTGTTGGGTATGGTAGAAATTGTAGCCGTGTATTTTGAGGTAGTTTTTGTCGGTGAAGTGGGTTTCAGATATGAGTATTACGTCGATTTGCTGTTGTTTTAAGAAGAGTTCTAGTTCAAATTTGTGTTGAGCTAGACCGTTGGCGTTCCACAGAGCCATACGCATTGGTTTTATTTTGCTTCTGTGTGTATTAATTTATCCATGAAGAGTGTAGGTAGTGACAGCAAGTTGTTAATTTGCTCTGTTTGCTTCTCGATTAGTTTTTCGAGTCTGGTGAAGTTGTTTGTGTTTTGTGGGATTTTCTGAGTGTCCACTGTGGGTTTTCGAATTGTTTATATTTCCTTGTGCTGCCTGGGCATGGGAGATTGATGGTGTGGAGAATTTTTGGGATCTAGGTTCTTGTTTGTTTGTCTCCTTGGGTCTGGGTTTAGGATACTTATTATTGTGTAGTGTTTTATAGGCTAAGCATCCTTTGTAGTTCGCAGGATGCTCTCCTTGACAGTGGATGCACTTCGCGGGGGTTTCTGAGGATGGGAGATAATAGTGGACCACTTTTTAATCATACAGGAAAAGAAACCGAAATTATGGGGAATTTCGGAATCTGGGTCTCCGATTACTGTTCTGATACCTTATGTAACAGTTCGATATTTGAAGAGTGTTTATAGAAAACACTGTAAGTGCCAAAGTTGAAAAATTTTGCGTTTTTAAAAAAATGTTCTACAAAGCGATAAGAATAGTAAGAAATTATAGGATGATATTGGTGCAAAATCGTGAGGCAACAACATTCATTTTAATAATAAAGGAAAATGTAATTACTGATAATGAAATCCACACAAACAGTTTTGAAAGTTATGCCAGGCTGCAGAGGGATACATACATAAAACAGCCAATCAAAGCATGAAATTTGTAGATAAATGAAATTGAGTTTTATTTGTATTAGGTTTAAATTCGAAAATGATTAGTATTTAATATTTATTTTACGGTCGATTATGTTAGTACAAACTAAGTTTTGACGAATTTAACTACAGCTAGTAATGATAGCATTGAAGAATCCAATTGGCGATCGGCAAAACACTGGTTGAGAGGGAGGTTATTTCTATAACGATGAATTTACCGATCGCTTATGCGAATTTTTTTGGTGACGTTTTTGTCATCACAAAACAGAATTGAATTAATGGCATCATTGATAGAAGCGATCCGAAGACATTATAGTTTTGAATAAGATAAACGGAAATCGAGAGTATTTGAATGCTCATCTGTATAGACCAATCAGTTTATAGATAGAAGCAATATGTCATAGTAAAAGTAGTCAAAGTAATGTGTAATACCTCACGAACATATAAGTAGGTCTCAACACTTATATACCAAAGTCTAAAGAAAACAATTAAAAAATTGAGTTGTGACTAGTTATAAAAAATCAACAGAAAAGACAAAATTCTCGTTCTGCGCATGCGTGGCATGTTCAGACGAAGACAGAGACATTCTACTCATCTTTGTCTATCTCGCAAGAACAAACTTTGTTGATCGTCCACGTTGATCTTTCATGACTGAGCGCAACTCAATTTTTGGACGATTTTCCCTAGCAAATGTCGAAACTTGTTTATATGGTCGTTACATATCCTAAAAATACTCAGTTTCATATAGTTTTAACTTTTAAACCATTGGATTCGTCATTCTCGCCTTAAAACTTGTATTTTCGAGTTCTATACGTTGAAAATTACAAAATTGTAAAAAAGACAGTCAATAATTTTTTCTCTTAAAATAAAGTTTAACCAAAAAATGAATTAGTATAAAAAATGTAATAATACACTGGAAACATAGAGTAATATTCATACAAATTACATAATGCCATTTTTAATTATTTCTTAGTATTACTGTTTGTGTAATTTAGAAGTGAATTTGCTTTATTAGTATACATAAATGCCGCCATCTTAACTGTTTCCATGGAAACCATGAAAATAAACTTTTATACAAAAATCATGGAGATGATTTCGTAAAATTAAGTGTAAAACAGAACTTTTTGTGTATATGTGTGTGTATATAGAACAATAAACAATGCAAGCTTCTCCTACTTGGGTTGATAAAGTCCAAGATAAATCTGAACAATGGTAAGTATAGAAATATATAATAGCTTTGGCAATATATATGATTATAACTATGGAATAATTTAAGTTTGTTTCAAATAGTAAAAAATAAGGAGTAATTACATTTTTACGTTAATGCTTTAATTAATATTTTAAATAAATCCGAGATTTTACATATTTTTAAAAATTATATTAATAATTATATTTTTATAATTTATTATGTTTTGAATGTTATTTATTGTTGTATAATATATACATTTTTAAATTAATGATTTTTTTCTTCATAGAAACTAAAATCTTTTTACTAATGTTAATAATTACGTAAGATTAATTTTATGTCCTTTATAATTTACTTATTTCTAACTTTGTGATATAAATATTTTATGTGACATAAGGATGATTTTATATTATTTACAGCAATAGTTACTAATATTTTTGCAATTTTATTTTCAGTATATATGATCTATGTTTTAACCCAGATGGAACTCAGTTAGTTATTGCTGCTGGACAACAAGTTCTTGTTTATGAAACTAATGAAGGCACTTTAATTCAACCATTAAAAGGTATGTAATAAAGCTTATGAATCCAAATAAAAGAACTAATTTAATAAAATATAAGTTATATTTCTGTTTATACTTTATAGGGCATAAAGATATAGTTTATTGTGTATGTTATGCAAGAGATGGCAAAAAATTTGCATCAGGTAGTGCTGATAAAAGTGTTATTATCTGGACATCAAGATTAGAAGGCATACTTAAATATTCGTAAGTTATCTCTGTTTTATAAATAGCACAATTAAGATAGAAATAATATTTTTGATACTGTATTATAACCAAATCTTTCACTTTAATGCAATACTACCGTTTATGAGGTAGAGATTTAATGTGTTTGAATAAATTACTAATTAATAAAATCTATAAGTGAAAAGATATGAGTTTGTTAGAAATGTTAAGTATAAATACATATCTTTATAGAAAATATTATGAAAAGTAAAATAGTCTTAAAATTTTATAATGATAGTTATTTATAGTACATTTATTAATGTCGTGTATGTTTACAATACTATATTTCAGACATAATGAAGCTGTTCAAGCTATGCAGTTCAATCCAGTATCACATCAACTTTTAAGTTGTTCTTTATCAGACATAGCACTCTGGTCTCCAGAACAGAAAGCAGTTGTAAAGCATAAATCAAGAGGAAGAGTAAATTGTTGTGCTTGGACAAATGATGGTCAATATTTAGCAATTGGCTTGGCATCTGGCTATGTCTCTATTAGAAATAAAGTTTGTTTTCTTTGTTTAAAATCTATGTCCATTATACAATGTAAATAGTTTTATATATATCATATTGTTAATATAAAAGTGTACTAAATATTATTCTATTATTTAAATATTGTTTAATTATTTATTTATTATTTATTGTATATATTTGTTTAGAACGCTCACGATTGAAAACATTTGAAAAGTTTAATTTCATGTAAATTGTATTGAATTTATTTTAATATTTTAGAATGGAGAAGAGCAAACACGAATTGATAGACAAAATGGAATACCTATTTGGAACTTGTTGTGGAATCGCCAATGGTAAAAAGAATAATTACTTTAACGTAATAATTACTTGTACATATATTAACACTTTGACTGCCATGGCGAAATCACATGTTTCGCTCAGGACGCAACGGGAATATTTTTATTATTCAAAGCATATAATGGCAAAATAATAATAAATTGATGATGTAAGACAACATTCTTCCCCAATAGACCGTTTATCTTATTGGTGGTCATGGGTGACCACTGTGACACCTTGGTAACAGTTGATAGTGACATATTATAACAAGGCTTCATTTATTTCAACAAACCATTCGCATTCGCTATTTCGTTGTAAGCAAAACATCCAGAATATATTGTTGAAACGTGTAGAAGATATTAATAAACAGTATTATGATTATTTTTATGATTTCGATGAATTGGAACATTCGGCTGAAATGGTAAAGATTAAAAAAAATTATGTTTGTAATAAACCAATGGTAGAAGTAAATTACAACAGAGGAAAATGTGCTGTAGATTTATCAGATCAAATCATAGCATATTCTACATCACATAGAAGAACCCTCAAGTGGTATATAAAATTAGCTTTAGAGTTATTATTAAATACATTAATTTCAAACACGATGATACTCTATAAACAAGCAACAAAAACGAAAATCAAGATATCAGATTTTAGAATGGCACTCGCAATGCACCTTACACAGTGCCATTCACCAGAGCCGTCAAATATACTTATTCAACAAACATTGTGACACGAAATGCAGAAGAAAGAAGGGCAAGAATACCTGGCACGAAAATTTTGCAGAGAGTGCTATAAAAAAAAAATGTTAAACAGTTAAGATAAAAAATTGCTAAGAATGGGACCAAAAAGGTGACCACCTATTATCCAAATTTTATTGATAAGCCACATTTATGTTTAAAGTGTTTTAACATAGTGCACCGTTAGATGCAAGATTTGTTCTCATTTTTTTTTTTTATTGATGTTTTAATAAAAATGTTTAATTGTACAATAGGGAACTTTTTACTTCAAAGTATCTTCTATTTATCGGTTATATTCAAAATATCCTAACTGTCAATTTTCACTCAATTTTTACAATTGTAAGAAGTTAAAGCACTCTAGTCACCAATGATCACCGTGGTGTCACAGAAGAAACCGTAGCTAGTCATATATGACTAATGTGGCAGTTAAAGTGTTAACGTCATGTATTAAATATTTCATAGATTTTCTGTAAAGGATTAGCAAATAACAAATTTCAGTAATTAGTTCTTTTATTATCCATAGGGAAGATTTAGCAGAAGTTCTCTGTATTGCAGAATGGAATGGAACCCTATCGTTTTATTCAATTTCAGGAAAATCATTGGGGAAAGATAGACAACTCAATTTTATGCCACTTAAAATGTGTAACTTTGCAGGAGATCAATATATTTTAATTTCTGGAAGTAATAGACAGTGTTTATTAATGACATATGATGGGATACAATTGATTAACATTGGTGGTACATTTTCCTCTTGGGTTTGGAGTTGTGCTGTACATCCAAGTTCTACACATGTTGTATGAATAAAAATTTTTCATTTTTTATTCAGTCTTTAATTTTATAATTCTTATTTCTGTAAACTCATAATTGTACAATTTATCATAATATTTACTTCAATACTTATAATTAATAAGCTGTAGAAGTACTTAAAAAGGAATTATTTGTCTTTTTGTTTAGGCATTAGGTTGTCAAGATGGTACAATAACATATTTACAGTTATCTTGGGATGTTATACATGGATTATATGGAGATAGATATGCATATAGAGAAAATATGACTGATGTAATAATACAAAATTTAATTACTAATCAAAAAGTTCGCATTAAGTGCAAAGATTTGGTAAGTATACGAAATATCTTGATAATAAATATAATTTTAGATACAAATTCGTTCTTTAATTTTTAAATTGAAATAGTGTACTAAAAGTACTGATAAATAAGATACATTATCTTCTTCTTCATTCTTATTTTATTTTTAGATATATCGTATTGCTGTGTATAGAAACAGATTAGCAGTTCAATTATCGGAACGTGTAATAATTTATGAACCATCAAATTCCAATGATGGAATGCATTATCGAATATATGAAAAATTAAATCAAACATTAAATTGTAATTTATTTGTTGTCACTACGAACAACTTAATTTTATGTACAGAAAGACAATTACAAAGTCTATCTTTCAATGGTACAATAGAAAGAGAATGGATACTTGATGGACTTATAACTTATATAAAAGTTGTTGGTGGACCAATTGGACAAGAGTGCCTTATTATAGGTTTGTATTACAAAATTTGTACAAATCCAAATAAGATATCTTTGCAAGAGATAAGAAAAAATGAAAATTTAACAAAAGATAAATTAATTATATTTAATATAATTATAATAATATTAATTATATAGTTTTATTGAAATTATTAATTTATTGAAAATCAACTGATTTGCATAAACTTAGTCATGTATTAGTGACAATTTAGTTATTTTTTTTATATTAACATTTAGCTCTAATGATTTGTTTATTACTTTTGGTTAACAAAATAAAAATAAAGTATATAATGAATTCTTATTTTCATGTTTTTTAGGTTTAAATACTGGCTATATAGTGAAAATATATTTAGATAATCCTTTCCCAGCATATATAATAAAAACTGAGGGTTCTGTAAGATGCCTCGATATCAGTTCATTAAAGGAAAAAATTGCTGTTGTTAGTGATCATGGAGTCCTTTCTGTATTTGATTTATATACAGAAGAAAAACTGCAAGAATTTCAAAATGTAAATAGTGTGACATTTAATAATAGTTTTGAAGATATAATGTGTTTTTCTAGTGGAGAATATTTAGCAATTAAAGTAGGCGATTTTGCGGAATATAGACAAAAATTTTCGGGACTTGTCATGGGTCACAATGAATCAAAAGTGTATTGTTTAAACGGTTCTTCTATTGTCACGTTAGAGGTAAATTTGTGCTTTGGTATATATACAACAAATATGTTATTAAGTAATGAAATTTAAGTTATAAAATGCTAAGTTTTGAAAATAATAGTTGCATGCATATAATATAACGTAATTTATGATAACATAAATGATGATAACTAAAATATTATTGTCTGTATATAGGTACCCTTATCATTGTTTATGTATCAATATATTGATATTGGTCTTTTTTCTAATGCTTACAACATGGCATGTCTTGGAGTAGCAGATTCTGACTGGTTTGCTTTAGGAACAGCTGCTTTAGAAAATTTGGAATTAAATATTGCATACTCTTCCTTTGCTAGAATAAAAAATTTAAAATATATAGAAGTTTTATCTGAAGTGGAAGAAAAACTTAAATCTGGAGAATGGGGAAGAGAAGCATGCATGGCTACTGCTGCAGCTGCTATGGGAAAACTGAAAGATGCTGCAAAACTTTTCCAAAAAGCTGGTTTACAACAATATGCATTAACTATGTACTCCGATCTACGTATGTTTGATATTGCACAAGAATTTATTGTTAGTGGAAATAATCAGGTTAGTGAAGAAATCATTTAGTAATATGTTTTATTTAAATTTTCATATTAGTTTTATACAGGGTATTCTATGTCATTATTACCATGTAATTTCGTGACCATTGTCTAATTTTATAAAAAATTTATACACATGCTTTAGCATGTATCTTAATCATTAAGGATTAAAAATGATATATACGTATATTGTTTACAAAGATAAATATTTTATGTTTGGATTTTTCAATAAATTCATATTTTTATTTTAATATAATGCAAAATATAGTTACAAACTATACATAAATGATAAAAAAGGTATGCACACAGGTACAAATTTTATTAAAGATATGACATTACATTACATTATGTAATGCTTTGTGATAATACGTTACAGGATGCTATATATGTTACAATGACATTTATATTAAAATCAGAAATAATAGGAATAAAAATTTTGTTCCAGGATCGTACAATTTTACTTCGTAAACGAGCAGAATGGGCTAAAAGTCTCGGAGAACCTCGTGTTGCGGCAGAAATGTTTCTTTCAGCTGGAGATGTTGATCGCTCCATAAATATAATCGCAGAATATGGCTGGATTGACATGTTAATTAAAGTTGGCAGACAACTTGATAAAGCAGATAGAGATAATTTAACTGTAATTGCTAAAAAATTAAAAAAGCTGGGTGCAACTCATGGTGCAGCAGAAATTTTTAATCGCTTAGGAGATGATCCTGATGTAGCGGATGTTTTAGTAGAGGCTCAAGCTTGGCCAGAAGCATTTGAATTAGCTGAGAGAAATCCCAAACTGAAAGCTAGAATATATGGACCATATGCTAGATGGTTGGCAGAAACTGGCCATTTTTCTGAAGCACAAAAGGGTAATTTTACTCAAATTTCTTTATTTGAATAAAATGTAATTGGAATATACAAAGAAAACTTGAAATTTAAAAAGAAAATAATTCACAATTTGTTCGTATTAAATATGTGCGAAATAGTAATAAAATTGATGTTATATTAAAACATTCATTAAATTCTGCAGCATTTCAAATAGCTGGACAATCAGACGAATCTGTGATGGTTTTAATAATGTTGGCTAGAAATGCAGTTACTGAAAAAAGATTTCGTGATGCATCTTACTTTTATTGGCTTCTTTCTCAAATCAGCTTAAATCTTAATAAAACTGTGGATGAATTACAAACAATGTTTCTCCAATATTATGAAAAGGCTGAAATCTATTATGCGTATCACGAAGTACATAAATATGTAGTAAGTAATTTATGTATCACTTTACAATACATTAATAACTGTAATTAATATTAAGAATTCATAATGTGTGTGTGGGGGTGTGTGTTAAAAATCACTGATATTACATTAAAATACTAAATACATATTACTAGGTAATTATTATTATTATTATTATTATTATTATTATTATTATTATTATTATTATTATTATTATTTTAGGAAGAACCATTTACATCATTAATGCCAGAAGCTCTTTTTAATATTGCGCGATTTCTTGTAATTAAAACAGAAAATATTCAAATAGAAGGAGTTTCAAGATTCGCCATAATATACACATTACTAAAACAAGCTTCTTTGCTTGATGCTAATAAATTAACTATGCAATTACTTGAGAAATTACGAAAAACAAAAATTCCAGTAAATCAACTTAGCCAATTAGAAATTTCAAATTTAAATGCTCAAGCATCTTCTTATAGAGATCCTGAAGAACTTTTACCCCTTTGTTATAAATGTTCGACCTTTAATCCCCTGTTGCCATCAAATAATCAGGGGCAATGTGTGCAATGTGGTCTAAAATTTCAATATTCTTTTGTAATGTTTGGTAAGTACTACTTTTAAGAAATTTTAATCATTTTTCAGCTTTGTTTTCAAAGTACAAGAATAAACGAAACAATGTAAATATAACATTACGATAAATTTATTATTAAAATCAATATATTTAAAGAAAATATAACATTTGCAAACATTTTCAAACCAAATATACATTTTTATAAATATACTTCATTTAATGTTTATAAAAAATATGTAGTCAATAAAAAATTATAATTCATCAAAAATATATAAATCTTAAACATAAATATTGTAATTTTTATATTTTGAGCATATTAGTTATTATATAGTATTTGCTTCTTTGATAGTCTTTTTTTATCAGAAGACGTTTAAAACATATTAAAAATAGTGACATATTATATTGTACCATATTGTATATATTATATTAGCAGTATTATAATAATTACAGTAGTTAATATAATAATATATTTCTTCATTTCGACTTGACAGCCAAGAAAAGACTTGGTTTACAATACTTTTACACTATTTACAGTAATTATTAAAACTATAAAAAGATTGTAATATGTGTATATATATGCAAAAATTGCAGAAATTTTACCATTGGTCGAATTTGAACTAGAAGAAAATATTTCTGATGAAGAAGCAGAAAAATTAATAAATGACTCATTATCATCATCCGATGATATTACAACTACAAATCAATTTTCTGTCACCTCTGAAATTGATCTTTTTACAGCACGATTAATGAAATACGAGGTATTTTCAAATATATATGTAATAGTAATTAATATATAATTCTACAACTTAAGGGGCAATTAATAAAATTAAAGTCAATAATACGGTGATGTTGAATAATATTTTTGACATTTAATAACATATTTCAAAATGTTATAATTACATAAATATATAAAAAAATATAATTATAAGATATAATTATAAAATACAAGTAAAATGGATTTAATTTAGTCAATTACTCACTTTAGGAAAAATCTAATTCTTCTACTATAATCGTGGGAAGAAATGTCTTAAAAAGTATGGATCCATGTACAGTATTAATTATTAAATGGCCAAAACCATTTAAAACAAAGTATTTTAAAAATCTTTTACCTGATTTACAAATTACATTTTGTAAATCTTGTTTAAAGGTATGTGAAATTTAATGTTATGTATGTATATATGGTAAATTTATATAAATTAAGTTACACATGTTTTTATAGTCAAATAAGAATAAATAAAAATTTGTACTATTGTGGAACATTTTAAGTTAAGGTATACATCATATAGTAATTATAAGATATATAGACTTTAAAGAAATGTAATAATTGCTTATCATTCTTTTTAGTTATTTCATTCAGATGACTATGAAGTGGCTTTATTAAGACACGGATATTGTCCATTTTGCAGAACAGTAAATAAAATTTCCAATTAGTGCTTTTTGTTAATCTAGATATGTTTATATAAGTACAATATTATTTTTACTGTAATAAATTATTACCATTATAAATTAAACTTAAGTTAAAGTAATTTAATGTACGTAATTTGTATTAGCCCCATTGCAGACGAATGTCATTGCAATTTTGCTAACATACTCAATATACTTCAAATTCGGCAATTATGTATTTCTGATAACAGAATTGTACATTATACAGGGTTGATTATTTAAGACGAGCTATTTAAGTAATTTTTTCAATTCTGAAGATAAAATGAAATGTTTGAAACGAAAATTTTGTGATCGCGATAATGATTTCGACAAAGCTTATTTACGTTTTGAATTGATTGAGCATGACTTTCTTAACAAAACCGAGAATGTGTTCCAGAAGCGTTCACCAATTTTCATTTTTCACTCACTATTACATCCGTGATCTTGAATGACCATGACCATTGAAATCGTTTTGAGAAGGATTATAACCGTAAAAGTTCAAATATACATAGTCCTACTTAAAAAAATGAAAGTAACTTTTGAATTTTCTAAGCTCGCCCACCTGACAAAAAGTTTTGATCATTATGTAATGGCCCTCGGAACCAAACAACCTTTGTTTTAAACATTTCTCCTTATATTCAAAATTATTTATGTATTATTTAAATTTATGTTCAAAATTGAAAAAATTATTCAGGTGACCTGGCTTAAGTGACTCACCCTGTATAAACTTATTAAATCGCACAGTTTCTTCGTTATGAGATTATAACGATATTGTATCGTTCGGTCTGCATCGAAATCTGTACTTTTATTTATTCCTTTTTTTAAATATTTTTGCACATATTATCTTTAATTAATTATATTTAATAAAATTTTTTAGAAATTAGAATCAATATTGTATGAAGAGTCTATCTGAATTTAATTAATTCTAAAGTATAAGATATTATATATATGTAACAAATTAGTAAACATATCTTTAACCAAATTTTATGTGTAATGGATATCTCGATAATCCAGTTATATAAACACGAATAGTAGGTAGTAAGTTGGTTTTCATTTGCACGCTAATTGTTCTGATTTCTTAAGTACCGTTGAACGAAATCTTCAGAAGAATTGAGTGTATTTCGAACAGTTACAATTTGAAAGATGTTGCGTGAAGCTTACCTGACGATTTTCCTTTTTGTAAATATCGTTAGTTATAAATTGGATAATGATGATATCACGGAAATTCCAAATTCAATGTCTCGCGGAAGGTGTAAGTAACAGAAAAATGAATGAAATTGTATTTAAAAATGACGAAGGTACAAAATAAAAATAATAAAAATTATAAAATTCAATTAATATTTCAGAATAGTTATATTTATTTTTGCTATATAATATAACATAAACATTTATATTATGTATGAAAATGATAAATTATTAAATCGATTTTTAAACAGTCTTCCCGCTATTCAGTGTTATTCGATTTGCAAACTCGCAATGCCTTGCTAGCAACAATTTAAATGGTACCTGCTTTACCAGAAGAGAATGTCGTAATTATGGTGGAATACCATCTGGCAGTTGTGCAAATGGACATGGTATTTGCTGTGTTTGTAAGTAATTAAAATATTCAAACAATTTTTTATGAAATTTGAATAGTGAGTTCATTTAAATTTAATGTTTACAGTTCAAAAGACGTGTGGTTCCACAACAAATGTAAATAATACATATTTCACAAATCCAGAATATCCAACAACTTATGAAAGGCAAGGACGATGCACAATAACAGTACAACGTTGCAATTCAAATATATGCCAAGTGAGCTAATAAAATATGCTAAAAACTTTATCATAATAAATAATTTATTAATAATTTATTAATAAAAAATTTATCATAATAATTATTTAATTAAACGTTGATCGAGTTAAAGGATATAAACTTTGCTAGAAAATTGAATTAGCATATACTTTTTTCTTTTTCTATTTCTGTAAAAAGTTATAATATGATTTATGTTTAATTTGTAATATCCTAAATTGGTTTTAGTTACGTTTGGATTTCTTGGAATTTAATCTTGCTCCACCGAATTCTAGTGGAATTTGTGACCTTGATCTCCTTTTAGTTTCTTCATCTGGAAGCAGAATACCTCGAATTTGTGGAGAAAATGCAAATCAACATGGTAATATATAAAATTATTAACACAATAATTACATACAAATATCAAATTATATGTAATTGTAAATAAATATATAATAATTAGAATTTTATAATATAAATTGTATAAATATTTAATAAATAATATACTTAATTTGAAATAAAACAATTAACATTTGCAGAAACACTTTATCCGGATAAATAAAAAAGTAATTTATGATTTTTGAATAGTAAAATAGCTTCCTATATTTAAACAAAATAATTTAGAAAATGTAGATAAAAATTTAATAAAATTATAATTGGTTGAATTATATTTATATTCATTGATAATACATATACATATATTTCATGAACTATTGAGTTGCAGGGGTATATTTATATGATTTATATCTTCTATGTTCAGAATCACACTTTAAATTAATTGGTAAATCTATGTCCATATGAAACTATGTATTTGTATTATGTATTTGTAAATACATTCAATTATTTATGACACTTACAATAACTTAACACTAATCAACCCTTTTGTTGATTTAAATTTTTCAGTGTATGTGGATTTCAATAATGATACTCCTATTATGATATCGATCGATACTAATACTGGATATCCTACAGATCGTCGTTGGAATATAAGAATTCAACAATTACCCTGTGATGCAACATATAAGGGTATGTATATTATAAACGTATTTTGTACTGCCCTTTTTTAAATAGGTATATATTTCATAATTAACAACTAAAAATTGACATTTAAGTACATTAATATTTAAAAAAGATTTTAACTTCAAATAAGCCTTCAATAAGCCTTCAAATAAGCCTCAAAATTTAGCCTTTTATTTATAAAAGTTGTATCATTTTTTTAGCTTATAAAAAGTAAGATATTGAGTATATGTTATTGCTATCTTAAAATAGAAGTAACCAATGATATCTAATACTAAAATACTTCTAACTAATAACTTGATTATAGAATTCTTCTTACAGCCCCAAATGGATGTTTACAGTATTATGATAGTGTCACAGGTACCATAACAAGTTTTAATTACGGCACAACACAAAATCCAAGAGGTATTATAACTATTAATAATTTACAGAAATTAGTTATTTTCTAAAAATAATTATATACATTATCACTTGCTTAAAACATATACAAATGTACATGACTGTAATATATACAGTAATATGCCAGAAAGTACAAGAAAAGTACAGTATATACAGTAATGTGCCAGTTACAAACTACATCTACATAATAATTAAATATTTAAGTATTTAGAACCAGAATTTTAAAAAATTTAAGTTATATTTTACAGTGTAAAATTTTTTATATACATTTATGAATATATAAATTGTATACCTATAATAACTATTGTATATCAAAAGTTCAACAAATTGTATCTTTTGTTTTATATTAAATTTTTTAATATTTTGTCTAAAAAAAAAAAAGTATTCTTATGGATATTAACAAAAATTAATTAATATAAGATACTTATTATTCATGGGAATGCCATTTAATTATTAACAATAACTAAATAATAAAAAATAATAAAAGTTATAAAACTTAGATAATAAAAATTATTTTAGAACCACCAATAGGTACACGGCAAATCGCAAATACGAATTATGGTGTATGTGTAAGAATGGCACAAGGATATTGTGCCATTGAATGGTCTCAAACAAATTCAAATTCATTTACTGTTTCTGGAGATACTAGTGCATTTGACTCTACTTTAATAGGTAACATGATGTCCTAATTAGTTACTTACATAGTCATAATATTTATGTTAACAACATTAATATATTATTATCATTATAATGTCATACATTAATATATCATACAAAACATTTTGAAATTTTATTAGCATTGTAATGAGACATAACTATTATGATTATATCAGTAAAATTTGAAAATGTATATAGAAATTACAAAATATTTATTGTAAGCCTATGTTTGTCAAAAATCACATTCAATTCTCCACTATTATTACTATATAAGCCATAATATTTCCTGAGATCATCTTTAACGTTAATTATATGTTTAATATGCTATATGTTATTTTCCTACTAAAAATGTATGTTCGCAATGTCTTGTAACTTCTATAAACATCTTCGGATTGGTTCCAAATTTGACTAATGTAGTTATGATACTCGTGCCTCATTATAATACTAATGAAACCACATAGTTATTAAATGTTGCAAAATAATTTGTTACTTCCAAAAACAATCGTTTCTTAAGTGAAAACAAATCATTATTTTAATATTATTAATTAGTATACTTATTTGTAAATAAATAGGTACTCAATATGCAGCAGTACAAGGAGTCAATTGCACTAAAGACTTTGTTATTATTCCACATCCATTTCAAAATGGTGTTGCAGTTGGTACAGAACGATTTTGTGGTAATGGCTTTATAACAAAAACATGTAAGTATATATTTACTATATCTATAACTTTCTTTTTAACCAAACATAAAATACTTAATATAAATAACTTGCATAGTTCTGTGTCTGTTTATAATGTATCACATATATATATGCACAGAATTTACATATATGTATGTGTACTATATGGTTCTATTAATTATAATAACTTTTTTTATTTTAGCTTTCTCCAAGCCATTTGTACTATATGTTGTCACAGATGGCGACGAAGTTGGAGAAGTAGAAAATAAAGGATTCTCATTAATGTATCGTCAGTTACCCTGTGTAGCTTAAATAAAAAGCATGTTCTTATTTCACATATACATATGACATATACACTATAATAATAATGTTATAGGATATAATAATTTTTATTTGGTTTGAAGGACTTTCTTTTTCATTTGCTACCCTTTCTTACGATTATCACAGTCAGTAAAATACTAAGAGTTTGAAGAATCATGTGTACTATTTCTTGCTAATTATCGAATTGTAAATATTGTATCATTATTACATTACGTCATTATTGGATTTTATGTTAAAATATAGGTATATTTAATTTTATCGTTATATTTTGTTATTATTCTTCTCATATGTTGAATTGAACTGTTATTATTCATATGTTCTTTAATTTCTACATAATTACAAATTTATTGTTTATAATACAATCTCTCTTGTGTCTTTTTATTGTAGTGATATATATATACCAATATAAAAGAGCATAAAATGTAATTTTATTACATCTAGTATTCTTTAATGATCAAAATGAATTATGAAAAAACAATCACAAACAAATGATAATAAAACTGTAATGTAAACAATAAGATAATAAAAATGTAAACAGTACAAATCAATATGTTTTATTTATATTATTTAGTCATTAAATATTTGCTTCCTGAATGAGTTTCTACTTCCTTTGTCATAGCATTATACCATGTGCTAAGGTTTGTATTATTTAAAGCATCTTTAAAAGCACTGCATCCTTCTATGCTCTTCAAAACTCCATATACAGCAAGATCTGATAAATTAGGCTGTTCTCCTCCCATAAATGTACCACCATGTTTATTAATAGCGTTTATCCATTTGTTGATTTCATCATATAAAGATTGTCGAACATCTTGTTTTAAATGATGTCTTTTTTTTAATCGTTTTGATATAAGCCACATAGCTGTTGCACCTACATTTATCATAATTAATCTTTCCCATCTTGGAAAATATTCTTCCCATTTACCAACCTAATTGATTAAGAAAGTATCTTTTCATTCTACCTTCTTTTTTTAACTCCTTACCATACTCGGAAGAATCTGGGCCCAAACGTTGCGCCCGAATGGTCGGGAAAGGAGCCGAAGTGGCGGAGACAGTGTCGGAACTTGAAACATGATATCGTGAGACTGAGTGCGTAGATAGCCGTGCCCGCGTTTAGAAAAAAAGACACCATTCAAGGCATTGACACTAGGCCCGAGATTAAGACCACGAGTCTGACTCGTGATATTCAAGTTTGGCTCAAAATTCTCATCACGACTCAGACTTGTAAAAGTATGGCAGGGGGTTAATTTATACATTAATGCTAATGTTATTATATTATCTTGCTTGGTTATATAGTATGTTATGATGCTTAACTGTTATTAAGCTACTTACTTCAGAAAACCAATTGAAAGTTTTATAGGCTTCATCAAGTGTTCTATACACATTCGGTGATAGTGTGTGCACAAATTCATCATCAACCCATTTTCTCCATTTGCGCTCTTCCCTAGAACAATATGTTACTCAAAATACAAAAACTAAATAAATATTAGTAACAAAATATAAGTATTAACATTGTAATTTTAATACCATTAACTAATAACTATTCTTTCTACAATGGAACTTACATGATCTTATCCATAATTTTATTAGCAGGTAAATTATCTTGATACATTAAGAAATATTTATTCATAATTTCATATTTCAATCTTCCATTTTCATCATGCATTGCTATGCTTGGATAATATTCTATTAAATCATTAATTTTTTGGGATCTCTCTTTCAAATATGATGCTAGTAGAGAAATAATCATTGAACTATCATTTAAAGGTTGGTATCCTGAATCTACTTGTGCTAAAAGTATTGGTACTTTTTTATAAGATGACCAAGATATTTCTTTCCGTAATACAGGATCAACTTCCACAATTTCATAAGATATTCCATAGTAATCCAAGAAAACTCTGACCTAAAGTAGTTTTATACTTATAATTATCACAACTTATGAAAACAATAATTTATTATTTCTAAAAAAATGTGATTAAAATTTAGATACTATATTTTACACTTATATTTTCATTTGAAAAATATACATGTTGCTAATTATATCTTCATCATACTATTAATTCAGTACTTACTAAATAAATGATACATATGAATATTTTACCTTACAACAAAAAGGACATGTCTGATATTGATAAAGAGTTAATTTTAATTCAGTAGTATCCATTGGAAAAATAATCTGCAATAAAAATAAAATAAGAAAGTATTTTGATGTATGACAAGCAAATTAATCCAATGTTATGCTTTGAATTAAATAAGCGTGAATCAATATGTAAACACGAAATACTTCTCTAGAAACTGGTACTGGTGGTTTTTCTTTAAGTACTTTAATTTTTTCTTCTTTTCCTTGAAGATGAAATGTTTTTGAAACTTCCATATCTTTATACCAAGAATATCCTGTGGTGATGGCTATACCAACAGGAAATCCAATAGAAATTCCTACTAGACTTGCTTTAAATACAGTTCTTAACATTGAAGATTGTCGAGATGCTGATAAAATACTTTCATTTCGTTTTGGATATCTTTTAATAACATTTTTAACATAATATAAATTTTGTGGAAATCTTGACAGTCTTTGCAATATAGACATTATGAAGTCTTATTATATACACAGATTAAAATAAATTAATTATTTTAAATACGTTACTCTTAAATAAATTATTTTGCACCACTCAGTAATATGACAATTACAAAAAAGGTTATGCATTAAAAATACAAAATATATGACTTTCGTAATAAACTTTATAGATCACGCGTTAATCACATTTAATTTTCGTTCTAATACGAAATTTAATAAATAATCTAATAAAATTATAAGAAAATATCCAGCACAAATTTGTATTTATTTATTGTTGATTACAAAACCACTAAATGTATAATTAATAACACTTATCATTTGCATTAACTCTGATAAACAGTTTATTAACTTTATAAAGAGTTTATTCTTTAGAAGATAGGAATTTAATATTACACATTTATAAATTACAATTTGTAGGAAAAAATTTATATTTCATATTCGATCTTTAATAAACTCATTTTAATTTATTTGTAGAATAGATGTAATAATATCAATAGGTTAATTGAGTAAAACGTTTTTTCCACCGGTATTGTTGATAATTGATTTTCATTTGTGTAGTATTGAATTTGTATCATGAATAAATTTTAAAGGTTATATAATAATTTTAGAGGTATATTATACTTCTGTATCTATATATTTTGCGCAGGCGTGACAACCGCGTAACAGTTAAATAAAGTATGTAAATTACAGTCGGTAATTTACATATTGTCTGTGAATAAAAGAAACCAAGAATTTAATGTTAAATATTGAATCGAATAGCATCATCAAATATAAATGATACTTGGTGATACACATGTACATTTGTGCGCGCGTATATTATATAGCTTGTCAATAGTTGTCAACTAATATCTAAAGCTTCGTAGCTGAACTAGATGTTTGAAAAAAAAATGAAGTTATGATTTTATAATGTAACTTTGCTATTAATTTCGGAAGTATAGTTATTAATTAATAAATAAGATACATATATATAATATATATATTACATATCTATGTATTTATAATTAAAACAGTACAAACAAACTTAACCTCAAAGTTAGGTAAAAGTTTCAAATATATCTATGTATTAAAAAAGATTAGGAGAGATATTCAACATGGTAATTAAAATTAATATTTAACTGTACTTTTACTTTATTATTATCCCTATAAATTATTAGTACTTAAATATAACTATCAGAGGTGGTATATACTATAAATAAAGAAATAAAATAATTTAATTCCTTTGATGTAACATTTCCATTATTTGATCATTATATATACTTTTTGTATATTTCACATTTGATATGGTTAAATTTGCAATAAAAAAAAATAATAAATTTTCAGCATGGCAGAGTAAAAGTTCAAACAACTGCAGAACAGGAAGCATTGAAGAAGAAGGAAAGAGCTGAAAAACTTTCACGTTATAGAATTGGCATGAGTATTGTGTTTAAGAAAGTAATCTCACAAATATATCACTTAATATATATTATAGTACTAATTGTGTTTATATAATCTCATATAGTTAAATAATAAGCAGCCAAATTAAAAATTAAAATACAGAAAAAGTAATTTAGTTAAATTTATTAAAATGTAACTATTTAATGTTATATATTACAGAGAAACGATAAGATTTATGATGAAGAATTAATGACGGTTACTGAACGTATGGTAAAGCAAAATCCAGATATTTATACTTTATGGAATATTCGTAGAGAGGCATTTACAAATAAGGATTGGTAATTATGTGGTAGCAATAACTTTAATATTTTTTTAATAATTAATAGCTATTTGAATTCTTTAGTATTAAATAATAAGTACATCTTATTTGATATTTTATTAATATAATTTTTTATGTATAACATATTATACATAATACAGTGATACTATAAATATATATATATTAATTACTTAAGATTTACGAAGAAAAATTTGTCTAATACAGAATAATAAATATATATATTTAAATTCAAATATTATATAAGCAGCAAATTTATTCAATTTTAAATTTAACAATTATGAGTAAAAATTAACATCAAAATGAACATTATATAACATATAATATAACTATAAACAGGGATGAAAATCTTTTGGAGGAGTATTATCAAAGTGAATTAAGACTTACTGAAGATTGTTTAAAACAAAATCCTAAATCTTATTGGGTATGGTATCAACGAATATGGATTATGAATCATTTAGTAAATTGTGATTGGAAAAGGGAACTAATGTTATGCACCAAGTATTTAAATTTGGATGACAGAAATTGTAAGTTACTAATGTTATTAAATTTTTTATTTTTATTATTTACAAAGTAGTAAAATATACAAATATTATTTTTGGTCTATTTTAGTTCATTGTTGGAATTATAGGGAATTTGTTGTACAAAAAGCACGAATTTCTCCTGAAGAAGAATTTGAATTTGCTACTTCAAAGATTCTAAATAATTTCTCTAATTATTCTTCCTGGCATTACAGGAGTTTATTGTTATCAAAAATATTTCATGATTCTAACCAAAACAATATTGATGAAAAAAAGAAACAAGGTAATGCTTTTATAGAATATTAATAGTAATAATAATAAAATAAATTAATTGACACTATTTTGTAATATGTATAACAAAATTACTATTTTCCTTTTAGAATTAGATTTGGTCATGAATGCCACATTCACAGATCCTAGTGATACTAGTGCTTGGTTCTATCAAAGATGGTTATTAGATACCCATGAATGCCTTCCTATCCTTTCTCAAGCTTTAATACAAGATAATAATGTGATCCTTTTTGCTAATAAAAATATACTAGCCGAGTCAGTATGTCTACAAATAAATAATGAAAATGAGAACGTTCAATGGAAATCTTTATATGAAACAAAGATTTCGAAATTGTGGTTTGGAAAATTTAAAAAACAGTTAAATGAAGCAAAAAATGTTCAGATAGGAATTGAAGAAATACTTTATCCTTTACTCTGTGTTAAACAGAAATGGATATATAGAAAAAGGAAATATAAATCCTGTTCTAATAAAGATCAATTACTAGAACAATTATCAAGTTATAAACAACTTGTAAAAATGGAACCTAATAATAAGTGGGGTTATTTAACCAGTATTCTTCTAATGAGGAAAATCGATTTTATACAGTTTTATAAAAATATTTTAACAAATTTGAATGTTCTTGTTAATATTGATTCTCTTCGGTCTAATTATTATAAAGATTTACGTAAGTATATTTAATGAATAAATTATAAAAATTTAATGATATATATAAAAAATGTTTCATCCTTAACCAAACAGCTACATATTTCTTTTAACTCTAATGATACTAGAAAATATTTAAGATATAATATGATGGTTCCAAAAAAGAAATATTGTAGAAAAGAAATTTCATTTTAAGGTAATTTTTACCAAGTTTTTTGAAAGTCATTTTTATTTTTTGGCAAGAAATTTATTCTATACATATATCGTCTATCATATAGTCTCAAAGTGATATTGAATATTGATAAAATAAAATTCTAAGACAATGTTTGGGTATGTCTTAATACAAGTGCTCAGACGTTAATCAGTAGTGATGCACTTTGTAAAAGAAGAAGTTGTGTCTGATATGATAGCAGCACAAGTTGCAATTATACAAAGATAAAGAAGATATTTAGGGGTCTGGTTAAGGTTGAAACACTCTGCAGAACTTATTTCTAGATTATTTAAGGTTAAGTAAGTTTATATTATTGCTGAATATATAAATTTAAAAAAATTGAAAAATTTTATATAAATGTTACAGTTGCTAATATTGCTTTAATTTGTAGAATTTAAGTTTGATAAAATTGATTGTCCTTATTGGAGAATTGATTCTAAAATTAGTGACTTTTATAAATACTATAAAATTAGATATAGAATTAATTGTTAGAAAAATATATAAAATCATGTTAAAATATAATTTTGATTAAATTATAATAATTAATTATTTGTTATTTCAATTTAGAAATTTAACAATGAATTTTTTTCAGAGAGCAAATACATAATTGAATACAAAATATCTGAATTATGGAATATAGAAGAAGATCAAGAAACAGAAATAGAAATTGATCTTTCTGGATTAAATTTAACCACACTCGGCAATAACGAATATCTCAGTTTTTTTGAGCAAATAAATCTTAGTGCAAATTATTTATCACATTCCTTAAATCAATTATCTTTACTCCAAAGTTGTAGAAAATTGTCACTTTCAAGCAATCAAATGGAGAATTTAAAAGAGTTTCCTATGTTACAGAATCTTGAAGTTTTATCATTAAGAAATAATAAATTAAATAATTTAGAAGAAATATTACAATTACTAACAAAACATAAATTAAAGTTACTTGATTTAAGAGAAAATCCAATCTGTAATATTAGAGAATTAGAAAATAGTATTATACAAATCAATCCAGATTTACAATTATATGTAGAGTGATTTTCATAATACACATATTGATAACAAGATATTGTCCAGCATAGATATATAAATAAAAATTTAAAGTCTGGTTATATGGGAAGAATAAAAATACTTATTTATTTTTTTTTTTTTTTTTTTATTATATTATACCTTCTCTTATAAATTTGTATAATTAGTTTATAAATTTAAATAACTTACTGTATATTATATATTTTTATTCAATACAATATTCAATAAATACAGTAATATATAGAATATATGACTTTCATTACTGTTCAGAATTTTAAAAAATCAGAAATATCTGAATTCTACATTGCATAAAAAGGTAATTAAGATAACAAAAGGAAGCTTATTTCCTTAATGAAACTATGTAATGTTCTTATTATAAATTCTTTAAATATACAAATTTGTATTTTGAATCAATATATAGTTTCATAAATAATATATACATTCTCTGTTTTAATTAAATTTAAACTATTTTTAATGTTTTCTTAATTATTATCCGCCTCTCATTTCCCAAATTTAATTTATCTTACATTGTCAAAAAGTTAATATAATTAAAAAATAAATAAATAAAATTACAAACTCCTTTATGTAAAGTTTTTGTATACCCTGAGACTTAAGACTATCCACATTGTTCACAAACAATAAAGTGATTTGCAGGACATTCTGATTTTTTTATATTTATTGTAACTTATGAAATTGATACAAATAATAGATGAAAGATAATATTCTGACTTGCTTTGTAAACAATAGTAACCCTATACAAAAGATTTTTTATGTGTATATTACATACATATTAAAACAATTCTTAAGTTTGAATAATACATTGTAGTTATTATTGAATAATTAATCTGTTTTGAAAGACAAGTATTTACTTATATAAAATGAAATGAACTTTATAATGAAATTAAAGAATGATTAAAAATTATTATTTTATCCAATAATTTAAAATTGAGGAATACAATTTAGATTCTGTGAAGTTTATATTTTCAAAAGTTTTGGAAGTTTTGAAAATATTGAATTTATATACTACTTCCGATTTGCTTTTATTCTGAAATTAATTTTAGAAAATATTATCTGCTAGTACTTGTTCATAAAATACAAATATATATAATATGGTGCTCATGAATGTAGCTTAATGGAACTTACTTTTATAAGGACAAGCGGTTTTTCCGCGCGTAATAATAAATTTAGTAAAATCAGAAATGTATTACCTAATGAAACAAATCTATTAAATTAAATATTTTTACTTTCATTGAGGTTTGATACAATAAAATAATATATTTTTAGAAGAACTATTCGATTCGTTTACATGAAATTAAGCAAATAAATCTATAATTTTTCCTATATTGTTTCAAATGAATAATTACTGTATCTTTCTTTTCATCTGATACATTTATAGTATTTAATTTTCTATTTTATTTAATATAATATACGACATAACATAATATAATATAATACATAACATAAGCGTTTCTATATGGTACTATATAAGCAATAAAACATAAGACAATGTCAATAACAATTATATTGATAGCTCTGATTATGAATAATTATTTATACGATTATACATATGTATATACGTATAAGGAAGATTAAATTAATGATAACTTTATAATATTAAAAATTGTTACTCCTGAATGCACAGAATTGTTATTGCTATTATATATGTATAACTCTTTCTCTCTTTATTCGACATCTATAATTTTTAATTTGCCGCTTATATCAGAACCAATCAATAAGAAATACAATGGTTCTAGTAGAAAACGTACCATTACTGAACGCAACTTACATTATTGTTTAGATTACCATTCGATTTATTTATTCTCTGGCACTTGATATGGCAAACAATATGGCTTATCACTGTTAAAATTCTACCGAGCGGACTTTCTGTTAAAAGATTTCGAATCTTTTAGGGATACGATGAATTATTTCGAAATAATTTTATCATCTTGTTTTTTCGCTGTTAGTATGCGTACCTGATACTTATGATATTCCGTGTAGGTGAAGGTGAGCGTATGTATGTATGTAAACGTGATCGTATGTGCACATTGAATCATTATTTCTCATAACCTTTTTATGAATACGAAATATAGCAGATGCAATTAGACAATCTTTAAAAGATGTGGGTAAATCCATACATCTTGTAGCCGGCAAGCGGCGAAGATACTAGACGCATACTATATTCAATGGAGTGGACTGTATTCTTGTGATTTTTCGCTTGAAATAGATTTTACCGTATCTTCGATTTGCGAGAAAATTTTTATTCCGAGTCTAGTTAAGTGTGTAATCTCTACAGCGTATATCATATCATGGCCTCGTCAAATAGAAGAATTCAAATCGGCTCTGCTTGGTTTCAAACAAAGATTAACCTAAGACCACAGCGTCGAGGTATCCATCACGTTACCGAGGAAATCTTAAGAAGAATTCCTGAACTCTGCGAATTTTCAGTCGGACTTTGTCATATACAAAGTAAGTGAGTTTCTCTAATAAAAAGTAATTTATAGTACATAACATTATAGTACAGAAGAAAGCTATTAAAATTTTTTAGACAAAGCATTGATAAATTTTATATTTTTTGTCAAGTAAAAGTTCAATTTTAATGTATTTCATTTCTCTGGAAAATAATATTTATATTGCGTAGTATATGTATACATATTTACTAATATACATATCCACATGTATAGTAATACAACATAATAATAGTATATATATAATACTATATTATATATATATATATATATATATATATATATATATATATATATATATAATATTTATGTATGTAAATACAAAGCAATAAACATTTATTTACAAATATATTTATTTGTAATTTGGATTACAATCCAAGAGAAAATTAAAAAATATACTAAAATCTATTAAAAAGAAGAATACGAAATATTCTTTCTTATTACTGATAACCTTTAATGATACATATAAACTTGATAAGATAAAAAAAAATGTAGAAAAGTATGTTAATATTAGATACTATTAATTACCGTGGTAAAATTAGAAAATGTATACATTTTGCTACATTTTAATAAATTGTTAAAACAATAACATTTTATTGAAAATTCTATATTATTATTATTGTGGAAATAAAAATGATATATTTATAGGTAATGTATTAAGTAAACTAATTATATTAACCAGACGAAGTAATAAAATGTTCATAGAATTAATACAAGTATTATAAAGATATTTTCCTATAACATAAATAGTTTCCATTATTTTTTAGTTCTTCACACATCAGCAAGTTTAGCACTAAATGAAAATTGGGATCCAGATGTTAGAGATGATGTAGAAATGATGCTTAATAAAATAGTTCCTGAAGGTTTGGCCTATAGACACAGTTGTGAAGGACCAGATGATATGGTAAGTTTATGAAATATCTCTTATTATTCCTGAAATTAAATTATGCTGTGCATTATATATATAGATCTCTGAGTTTTTGTTGTAGTTTATAAATATTATATTAATAAAATAATGCAATTAAATATAAGAGAAAACAATATGCTGATAATTATATTTTTTTAATAGCAAATCATTTTAAAACGAAAGTTCAGCTTTTTTCTTTTTAATTATAAATATAGTAACTTTATAAAAATAGACTTATAAATTTATACATAGATATAATTGTATTATTTATAGCCAGCGCATGTAAAGGCATGTTTTCTGGGCTCTTCATTGAGTATTCCAATTACTGATGGCAAATTGACTTTGGGTACGTGGCAAGGAATTTGGTTGTGTGAACATCGTAATGATGCTGGAAGTCGCAAAGTAGCTATTACATTGACGGGTTGTCTCAGGGATCCTGCACGTAGTCCTTTGAGCCCTGTTAGTCCTATTGCTTCTACTAGCAGCTAGGACCACTCACACCCCCAAAGGCGTAGCAAACGTCAGCTGCGCATATCTACATCCAGTGATTCAAGCTAGCAGCTGCTTAACCTTAGACAAATTCTAAGAGTATAATTTAGAAAAGAGTGTATGGATACTTCAAAAATATATAAATATTACATTTTCTTATATCCACTCATTATCACAAATTTCCAGCATTTTTTATAATGGCATAACTTGTAAAATCATAAAATTAATTGACAATATTTATTAATATTCTTATGCTTATCTCATATATCTTGTATTTTTTTATACATATAAATATAATATATTTATTACTTATATTTGAATAAGTACATAAACATTTAGTAAATGTACATTTTATGATTTTATTTAGGTTACATAGAGACATTTCTCTTTAAACTGAGTTAACAGTAACTATCCAAAAATGTGGTTCATTGAATATATAATGTTGTTCAGTACTTATAAACTGCCAAGGCAATTGTATATTATATGCATTCAGAAATAAATATAAACGAATTACAAGTATCCTGCACTCTTCATCGCTCTTAGAAAATTAATGTAATGCATTCCGATATAATGCGTCCAATACTCCGAATTTAATTACATAACTTTATTTAAATAATTCTTTTGTAAAAAAAAAAGATTAATAAAGAAAATGGCATTAATAATTGCTCAGCTGAGACCTTACATCACTTTTTATAATATGTAAGAAAATCTCAGCCTGAGTATGTGCAATATGTTATAAGTTTCTAACTCACTGCTTATCATATTGTAGGCATTTTTAATGACGTTTCCAATGCATTTGGGGGTGTATATAGGTTACAATCAACACTTCTTTGCTGTGCTAATATATTTCTGCTAGAGATATCCACATAAGTTATATTAATAGTAACAACATGTGGGCAACAAGTCAGTATGAAAGTAGACAGTTAAGAGAATCATCAAACTATGCAAATAATGATTTAGACTTATTACATTGTTAGGTATTTACTGATAAAAATATTCTAGAAACTTAATTAATCTAATTAAAACATAAAATGTCATCTAGAAATGTAGCACTGCAAAGAGTTGTAATAAAAATTACTTACAATGTTACTAAAATAACCAAAGCTTATCATGGGAGCTTGTTAATGTATCTAATGTACTGTAAAGCAAGCAGTCGATGTTAGTTGTTAATCTTTCTCATATATAGTATAAATGGTCGTCCATTATGATTAATGAATATGCTTTAATGTGAAGTATCCAATGCAATTCATATAGCTTAAATATTAACAGCTCAAAAATATAAAACTATCAAAAATTATGATAAATTTTTAGCAAGTTATACATTTTTTTCTCATAAAGAAATATATGGAACGAATTGGTACACTTCATCATATAACATTAAAGATTTGAAATTCATCTGTGAATTCAATTCTAATTTTTTTAATATGCTCAACAATCCAAATTATTAAATATGTAAAATTTATAGCAATTTGCTATTAATCGATTCACCTACCAAGTTCATTTCATAAATTAAATGATTGAAAATTATTATATCTGCAAGATAATTACTGTAAACAATAATATACTATATATATATTTTATAATATATTAATATATATAAATATAATTAATCTCATCTTAACATTTGAAGATAATCATTTAATTTTCTGATAAACTTTTATTTTTTCTGGCAAAATAGCAATCATTGCTTAAACTATAATTAAAGAAGTGCATATATATTTGTTTTAAAATATGTATATTTGTTTTCAGTTGGCACATATCCAAATTTTTAATATTACGTAAAACACATGTATAGTGATTATCTCATAATCGTTGTTATTGTAACAAATCTACAAATTTGACAAATTTTTAAATTTTCAAATCAGTTCCAATTTTAAAAATAAAAAGTTTAAGCTGTATATTCATCACATGTCTTATAAAAAAAATTAATAACTATATAACTGAAATTAAACTTTTACTAAGCAATTATAAGCAGCATTTATAAAATGTTACTTTCCATTTATATGTGCAATATATTAAGTTAGTATGATTTCCCATTTTCTAAGAAAAGTTGTTTTATATTGTTACGAAAGAAAATGTTAGAAACATTGACATGATATAATTGTGTGTATGATTTGCAAATTTGTGTTCTAAGATTTGTTTGTTATTTTCCTATCTATATAAAAAAATACTTATAATAAATCTTTAGTTTACTAATAAATAATTTTTGATTGTGTCTATATTTTGCAGTGTAATGTTATATAGTGGATGATTTAATGAAAGTGTTAACAAAAAGTGTTAATATAATTTTGTGTAAATATTTCATACATTTACATTTTTTCAAACTGTTTTGTGATTTGTTTACAAGGTAATTAAAAAGGTTTAGTATTTATAATATTATTATAATAGCATAATTAGCATCAAAATTTAAACTTAATATTTGGAAAAATAAAAAATTGTATTTGCATATTTAATTGAAAATCAGATGTTTTTATGCCTTGATTATGAGATAAACAACATTCGATATAATCACAGTTTTTTAAATATTTAAGTTATTCAATATTTATAAAATTTTCTAGATATATAAAATATTAGTTTTTATTTAGCTGGATATAGTGGACCTATAATAACAAATTATAGAAAACTAATACATTAGGATTATACAGTATATAATAAATACTATTATACATTAAATTTAATGTTATTAAATGTACATATAAAATTATATTTTTAAGTGAAGGGTATAGTGAGAACACCATATTATGAGCGAATGTAATGAAGTTTAAATGCAAATATGATAATTGTATAATATCCCTAAAATGTAGTAATATATAAAATTGTTTATATAAAATAAATACAATGACTTCTTATGCAGCTTGAAAAAAGTTTCATTATAATATAAAAGAAAAAAATACAATTTTACAAAGTTGAATTTTACTACATCTCATTTTTATACCAAGTTGTTTACTCACAGAATTAAAGAAATAAAAATACTAATTTGTATGACATTATATTCAAAACATAGTAAGTTTCAATATACGTACTATTAATATTTCTAAATTGTATTTAATATAAAAAGTGAAAATTACAATTAAAATTTTCGTACAAAATACCATTATGAAATAGATGAATGATGATATGAAATCTTATTGTTGTAAAAATAATATATTATGTTAATTTTTCCATTATATGCAGTTAGAAATAAAAAGTAACAAAGATTAATTCATTATAATGTACAAAGCAATCATTAGTAATGAATTCATTTCTTGTATATATATATGATCAATTAATACATTTTGATTATAGTAAAAAGATAACAATATAATGGGATTAGTGATATGCATTATACAATTATATATATATCACATATAGTAATCACAAATAATTCTCTGCTATTTAGTATCTCTCACAAGCATAGTTTTAGTATTATTTTAAATCTGTTTTATGACAATGTACATGTCTTTTTCATAAAATGCTAATTTATATTGTTTTTGTGAAAGGGTTAATTTGTTTGCATAATATTTAATCATATTTATTTAAGGAGTGGTATTTAAAATATAAATTTAAAAATTGTTTTCAACGCAAATTGTGACAAACGATTTATAAAATTAAATAATTAAATAAAAGTATGTAGATATGTAGATATCTGCGGATGCCTATGTGTATGTTACATATAATAAAATTATAGCACTCTATAAAAAATTTAAAATTTGGAATAGTAAATATGAATTACTCATATTGATAAATGTATTGTAATACATGTAATAGAAGAAAAAGTCATTTACTCATTTTATATTTACTTTTATTTTTTATATTTTTCATTTATATTTTGCATGCAAATTTATTTTATTTTCATTGTATTTTCCTTAAATAATTTCTTAATCAATAATAAAGTTACAATATAATCTACACTTTTAGAAAATTTAATAATAAAAGGTACAAATAATATTTAAAGTGAAGAAATTTTCCTGCTCTTAAAGTAGAAAAATTTCTTTGGTAAAGATGTATGAAACTGTACCTTGGGAATTTGTATGGAAGTATATATTAATATTTTATTATGCATAATATTATATATATTTACAATTTTATTATGTTACATACTTTCATATTTTTATTTTTGATTAAACTTCTTATAATTATAAAATATGGCAGTATAAAAATATATTGATCCAGGCTTCTTATATTTTAATGACTCTAATATATTGTAAATCTTAATTATTATTTGTATTTTATTTATATAATAATTATTTATAACAATATATTAAAAACAGTTTGAGTTATACATATCATGATATTTAAAAATTACAATGCTCATAGTTGAAATGTAATGATAAAGATCATTTGTATTTATATTTTTAAATTATATGTTCATTATCATTAAACAGAAGTTAAAATGATACATTTTTAAACACTTATATAGCATATGATGATGATACACATTATTACCATGAATGTTAATACATATATTAATGATGTAGAAAACAAATCCTGAACATAACTTGATATGTGCCATTAACGATGAAAATATCCTCGATATAAAATTGATATTGTTTTATTTTATTTTCACAACTAAAACAAATATTTCAGTTCAAATAAAAATTATTAAACTTTAGAGAGAGAACATTTCTAAATTAGTTCGTAAAAAATCCAATAAAAATTAAATTAAATGGATGAAATGTGTTAAGAAATTTTCATATTACATTTAGCACAAAAATAAAATAGTCTAATTCTTAAAGTTATACATTACAGTTTTAAAAATATGAAGTTTAATTAATTTGAGGACTAAAAATGTGTTTGTCAGTATGTGGTAAAAGCTTACCATCCGGTTTATTGTTATCAAATTCATTAAATTCTTTGTAATTTTCAGGTATTGGGTGTGGTCCTGGATGTCTTAAATCATTTGCTTTATCTTGAACTTCTTTAAATGATGCTTTAATATTATCAAGTGCATTACCTAATCCTGTTTTAATTTGATTAAATTCTTGTGTCACCAGTGAGAGTCTTCCTAATAGATAATTTAAATTATCATCAACTTCGGTCATGCGTTTTGTTATTTCGCTTACCTGTAAGAATACACGCATATAAGTATCTAAAGTAATATATTAAGCATTTTTTTTATTCAATATCAATTCTTACTTTAGTTTCCATTCCACCCATGGTAGAAGTTGTACCATTAACGTATTTTTCATTTTGCTTATGTAATTTGTCTAATGCTTTTGCACTTTCTGTCATTTGTTGATACATGACATTTATTTGTCGCCACACCTTTTATTAAAAAAAAATTTAATACAAATAAATTTAATAAATATAATATATTTAATGTTCAATAATAGTCTTTTACAAAAATATATTTTTGATCATTACCTGATTCATTTCTTGTTCCATCTTTGTAGTTAAATTTGCTAAAGCTCCATTTTGATTGTCCATAATATCATTTGATATGCCATCAAATCTTTGATTTAGAGTGTTATTAATATTTGTACCTTGTGCTTTCACTAAATCTCCTACCTCTAGAAGAATTTGATGCACACCATATTCAACTCTTCTTTTAGTATCTAGGACATGATCAGCCATTGATACTATTACAGATTGCCCTTTTTCAAGATCATTTAATTCTTGATTTACATGTTCAGCATTATTTGCCAAGTCCATTCTAAAACCTCCGAAATACTCAATAAGATTTTATTATTATTGAATTGTTATATTTAGAAAGATAATATTAACTAATTAGTAATTTATTTATGATATTCTTGCGCAAAATACATAGTAATTTTATTTTTTTATTCAAAGGAACATAACTGTTAATAATGCTTATAGTATTCAATTTAAAGAATACGATTATAAATACAAACATTTTGAAAATATAAGATTAAGGAATTTATTATGTGTATAAAAAGTTATTTTATGTTGACAAATAGTGATGTTGACACAAGTAAAAAGAATAAGCAAGGTAATAATATAAATTATATTTGGGGAATGTCATAAATAAATTACAATTTTAAAATAATTGAACTAAAATGTGTCAGAAGTATGTTATTACATAACAATACCTAAGTGCTCCTATATTATCTTTTGTTTCATCTTTATTTTCTGTTAATTTATTTTCAATGTTATTAAGTCCTTTAGTAACAATATCTTTTAATGTATGCTTAGCTTCTTGCAAAAGTGTTTGAGTTTCATTATGTAGAGTTTGCATTTCAGTAATCCTAAATAAAATTTAATATTCATTAATTCTTATTTCCAAAGAAAAATTTTAAATCAAATTATACATAATATTGATTTACAATTATGATTAATTCATAATTATTCATAAAAATTGAAAATAAAATTATATTAATACAAATGCAAATGGACTTAGTGCACTGACAAACCTTTTAGTTTGTATATTCAATGTTTAAAAAAAATTTTGTTTATGTTTCATAACAACATATTGTTGACAAGAGTAGTGATACGTACTGTGGTAATTCCTTAATTTGATCAGAAGTGTCATCTAAATGTTTCTTTATAGAAGGTAGCATTCTTGTATAATTATCAATATTTGAGATGGCATCAAATTGTGGTTCTTGTAATTTCTTTTTTATGTTTTGTGATTGTTCTTTAATTTTTTCCAGTGAAACTTCAAGATCACTAAGCCTTGTGCCAATATCTTGGATCTACAGGACATGTGATTTTAATAATAATGTGATTTTAATAATAATTTTAAATGAAAATTTAAACATGCTATTTACCTCAGTCAACAATGCTTGTGTTGTTCCTGATTGAACATCTGTGGCTTCTTTTAATTTTATTGCTTCAGATTTTAAAAGTGACTCTGTTTTTGAAATTCTCTCCATTAACAATAATTCTGTATTATTTAATTTTGAAATAATATGAGCATGATTATCTAGTGGAGGTAATGTAGTATCTGGTCTATTATTTACTTCTGATACTTTATTTTCAATATCTGTAAGCCATCCCTCTAAACGACTTTCTAAATCTTCTAAACTATCAACAGTCTTTTGCATTTGTATTCTTTCTCGTTCATCTCTCTAAATGAAATAGAAACAAATTTTTCTTTAGTGCAATATTATATTATAACATATTATATTATATACATATTACATGTACATTATATACGATAATATATGTATGTATTATTGCAAAAATATATAAAGTTTTGCTGTAAAAATGTGAGTTTTTAAAAAAGTTGCACATTATAAATTTTTTCAAAAGTTAATATGATAAATATACATAAATTTAAAGTAGTTTTTCTCTAGTATTGGTTACTTAGAACTACTTTGTTAATTATCAAATACCTGAGAGATTAACTGTTCTATTCCCATTACTTTTTCATCAAGTTTTGTCAATTGTAATTTTAAGGAGTCAATAGTTGACATACGTTTTGTCAATACTGTAATTGCTTTTTTCAATTGTTCTCCCAGCTGACGTTCTCGTGCCTCATGCCTTTCTAATTTTTCAGTATTTTCTCGCATCATGTGTACTAAACTTAACATTGCATCTTTAATATCTTCATGTCTAAAAATTATATTACAGTAACTATATTGTAATAACAGAAGCTTAATAAAAATACATGATGGATAACAAGATGATATTTGACTTTTCATTTTTATGTAACTGTTGTTAATATAAAATCATATATAAAATAACTATTTTAATTATATTAATTGAATAATAAAAGAACTTACGTAATTTCTCTAGCACTGTTCAGATCTATACAAAGTAACTGCAGAAATAGTATTAACATATATTTCATTTTCAATTATTATTAATTAATGTCTTGGGTTTAAAAGAATTGTCTGAAATAAAAAATATTAATTTTATTTCATGATACTGAGTGTGTATATCTTCCTTTAATATTTTTAATTATTTTCTTTTTATTGTTTTCTTAAGTTTTTTAAATAATTTGAGAATTATGTCATTGCTATAGCTACAAAAGTATATGCTATGTAACTGAAATACTTCCTTTGATCAATTAATTGAATGTGCTGTTATTGAGATAAGACGTTAAGAGGTCATTACTGATGACTCTTTGATGGATAAAGTAAACCATCCTTGTTAATAAATTATCACAATAATAAAAGCTTTTATAGTTAATGAATAAAATCATTGTGTTTGAATAATAACTATCAGAAATAATTCTCTTTAATGTATAGTTTTAAATACATTTAATCATATAAATAATTCAAATTATGCGTATTTAAATTAATATGTGTATGATATACGAGCGCGTGTATATGTATATATATGTGAGCGCGTGTGCATACATATATATGTATGCATATACACACAATAGTGTGAATAAGGAAAGAAAGAAGAAATTCAAATATATAAACATTTGTGTTTTTTTTTTTACATTATATACTTTTCATCATAATATTTTGTATAACTAAATAACATATATGATAATCTTAACTTCATATTTTGTAGTTTTCAGGCGAATATACTTTTCTTTACTGCATGTTACAAAGAGTTCAAATTTTAGCTATTTATAGATCTACAGATGCACATCAAGTGCCGTTTGATGGAGCCATATGGTTCACGTAAAACCATCTGTTCCTAGTGTAACAAAATTTAACTTTTGTAGTAGTATACTTGTAAATATTATAATAAAGATCTTAGATATAATATATATTATTTAATATATAAACATAATACAGTTTATTAAATGTTTTCTAATAAATTACTACCTACTTTATCCGTCATGAGAATCGTAATTATATTTTTATTTAAATAATGAAATATGTTCTTACTATTAATATAATTTTATTTTGATACAATCATAACACAATAAAATATTCCGTTTTATATCGTTTTCCTAATATATTTCACTTTCTTATTGTTTTCGAAACAATTCATTTTTCTATTTCTATCGAATTACATCTTATAAAATATTTATATTATAGTAGTTTCAAAATGATATTAAATATTGCATAAAGAAAGTATCTGTAATTTATACAAATGTATTTATATTTATTTTTATATATAAGAAAATTTATATTACAATTTTTATAATACTGTACTTATTTTGTAATATTATTTACTTCAATTATATAAGTAATTTACCATTTATAAGATTGGAAGTATGATTGAAAGTAATGATAATGATTAATTTCAAACTAATTTCCAGCATACCATTTTAAGTCATGATTATAGTTAGTATACACTGACCACCATTTTAAAACAGAAATTAAGATCTAATGATTCAAAATGAAAATAGTTCAATGTACACTAATGAAGCCGTCATCTTTATATATATTTCAGTCATGTATTATTTTACTAATACAGCAATAAATAATAAAAGAAATGTACTTGTTTTTAATCATAAAAAATACTAAAGAAAACGTTGAACTTTCACAACAAACTTGTTGAAGTAGTAATTTTAACAAAATATGACAACTTACAAAACAACTTAACAAAATATGAAAACAACTTTTACAAATGTATATTAACATTTATTTAAAAGGAAGTATTTTTTATAATATTTAGCGAAAAGAGGCATAAATTAAGTGAAGAACAAAAATATGTTCGTTAAATAAATAATACAAAATTTGTAATTACTAAAAGATAGGAAATAAATATATGTTATTAATAAACATAAAATATAATATAATAAACTACAGAAAGACAATCTGAATATTTACTTACATAAGTAATATTTGTACTCTAATCCTTTGTGTATAACAATCAATGTGTAAAGAAGAACGTACTGTTTCTCATTCGATCAGCGAGCAAGTGATTATGGTATCATTAGGTAAGTCCACATTTGGATTTTTAAAAAACTGAACTCAAGGTATATGCTATTTAGTAGTGACATATAGCGGTCGTTTTTGGTACTTAGCAAGATGCAATTTTTAATACTAATAATAAATATGTATATATATACTAAATTTTAATGCAATTGCATTTTATGACTTTAACATTTAAAAATAAAATATTTTCATAACATATAAAATTTCATTTTATAAATTTATAATATCAATAAATAAAGAAGATGCTAAGTAGAAAGCTCTTATAACCTATATCAACCTATCAATACATATTTCGTATTTTAACTCTATCTAGTGCATTGTTAAAGAATCTTTGCTATTTTATTAGAATATGAGAAAAAATATATAGAAAAGCTTTTTTTAATATGTAATAATGTTTAAAATGCTATTTCAACTTTGTGAATAAAATTTAAAAATTTTAGAAATTTAAAATTGACATTTCTGACAATTTCCAGTATGCATTTATTTTATGTTTGTATAATAATATATTGTAACATAATATATCATATGAGTATAACAGAAAAATGAAATAATATTGTTAGAAATTCAGTAAGCTGTAACTTGATTCTTCAGAAATTTATTTCACGTGACTCAAAACATTTTAAATTCACCATTCATATTGCAAAAATTATTTATTAATCTTTACCAGAATGGAAATAGTTGTAAATATTACAAAAAAGAACTTTTTTCTAATTTTACACTTTCCATTTTAATAATTTAAAATTCGATAAAACAATTTATATTGCTACATATATATATATATAATTTAACAATATGATGTGTTGTAGATTAAAACTAAATTAACAATTCATATTTAATTAACAAGTAAATATGAAATTTTCCCTGTCTGAAATGAGTATATCTTAAGAATTTCCATTCTACAAGATGCCATCTATTAACAGCATGTTCATTTTGTTCGTGAATGTGAAATGCTACTTTTCATTTTGTGGGTTATATTATGTTGTAAATAATGATAATTTTCTTATATAAATTTATCATTATCTGCGAGATGATTAATTATTACATAGTTAGTGGTTAACTTTATGTAATCGTATAAAAATGTACAAACTTTTAGTAACACGCGTTACGGAACGAATATCTCCACATGGTGTTTTCTTCATACCGAAGCAAGTAATAATGATGCAGCGATCAATGCGTCTATGCTCTTTCTGTAACTTTTACCACGGAAATATATCAAAATGTATGTTTACATTGTATATAATTCAGTTTTATGAATAATTTATATATATAAACATTTTATTACTTTTTGCCTGCCGGCTACAAAATGAGATTGAAGTAATTTTTATATGTACATATTTTAGAGTTTGTGTCATTTAAAGTTTCAATTTTTGAGATTATTAAGTTATTACATGATCAAGCTATAGTATAATATTTTAAAATATTTATCAATTGTAATTTCATCATTAAAACGTTATGTAATTTATATTATTTTCCCGTTTCTATGATATTTACATAATAAACGTAATTAACCTGAAAAATCTCGCGCTGCTTTTCGCACATGATTATGTCTCTATTAGACCTAAGCGTTTTATGAAATTTTATTATGGTAGATATAGAAAAATTTTTAATCTGTTACTTAACATAATAAATTTATCATTAGCATATCGTTTTCTGCGAAAGTTGATTTTAAGATAGCCACTTTGAGCGCTGTTATGACATATATATGACATATTTACGGTGGCGGGCAAAAAAAAGTTTAAAATTCATACTTGTGTACAATAGGTATATTACATTAATAATAACTTTGCATTAAATATTTTTTATCATATTGATAACAGTCATCTCTTATATAAACAAACGCCATCATGCATAAGTATTTGAACACTTTCACATTATTATAAATATATAAAATATATTTTAAATAGAACTCTTTATATTAATTTTCGCTTCTGATCTTATCTTGGACTACCATCTTTATTAGATGTGGATGAAAACGATAGTTAATATAATTAGTATAAATAAAAATGTATCAGTTGAAGATGGTTAAGAATTGCTTGTGCATTAATACCTAAGTTAAATGACTTTAAGTATACCTGTTCAATGTTGAGATCTTAAAATGATTGGAATATGTATTTGCAACCACACTCTAAAAGTTTATATAGATTTTATAAAATGTCAGCTGTTTATTAAAAATGAATATGAAACTTGATTGACACAGATATATTCTTTGTTTCAATATCAATTTAGCAGAACATTTGATCCCATTTATGGCAAGAAGTAAAGAATTAACAGTAGAGAAACAATCTTCTGTCATAATATTGAAAATATAATAAGAATATCAATGTTTTAATTATACTACATTAAGTGTTTAAGTACTTATACATGGTAGTGTATATATTATATCTATTTATAACTATTTTTGTCAAAAATAATTGTATTTTCTAAAAATATAGTGTTTTGTGTACTGATTTTCCATTAAACTTTCTTTTGTTCTTTAATGTAACAGTCAAAGCCTGAACTACAAGCTATAAAGTGCTCAAGAAAATTTGCATATCATTTGGAGATGATTTTCTTCACAAATATATAATATATAGTAGTTTCAAAAATTGAAACTGGGACATAAAATGCTTAAAAACAAACAGCATGTATTATCTTGTAGTAGCATGAATAACGATTTGTAGAAAAATTATCAATGTAAAATCAAATAGTATTCATGACGTTTGTTATGAAGTTTCATAATAAAGGTACACAAAAAATTTTATTTATACAAAGTAAAAGGTAAATGTATTAGGGGATTTAACTCATAATGCAAAGCAATGTAAATATGAATGAAGTAAAAGTCATTTTGATAAGTAATTTTAAAACTTAGTTGGGAAACTAATTTGTTATAATAAGTATTTGACATAATAAATTTATTTATTAATAAATAAATATTATCTTAAATATATGTCATTTAATGTTTAACGTACATATGTACTATATGTATAAGATATTAGATATGAATTTGGTGTTTCCCATTCACATACATTTTTTAATTATTCATGTTTACAAGCTTATAACTGTAATGTACATTCATTTTATTTATAGCTATCAAATACCAGCAAATTCGTATTTATGGTACAACAACAATAAATATATTGGGTCATACACCCATAAAGAAAGAAATGAAGAAAAGAACAAAAAAATATACTGAGTTATTAGCAGGTAAAATTTGATATTACATTTACATAAATGTGTTTCACATATTGACATAAATTATTCCACAATATTGTACCTTTTTATTATAGTAACAAATAAAACAGCAAGTACTAAGAAGACTGAAATAGAAAAGTTAACAGCATCTGATTTATCCATGCTTGTTGATAATCCTGATATCACTAAGGATAATTCATGTGAAAGTAAAGATGTTATACTTAATCAACTCTTTGATTCAAGATATATGAATGAAAATTATCATGATTTTTGTGATGCTGAAACTTATTTAAATATTGTAAGTTACATACATGATTTAATTTATAATTTATATAATTTATTCTTAATTGATTGTTTTAAATTATTTGCTTTACTTTAAATATTAAAATATTAAACAGAATAATAAACATAATTATTTAGAAATTAAAATATATGTAAGTTTGGATCTCAATAAAAAAATAGGTTGTTATTTTTATAAAAAGTTTAGTTCAAAAATGATAGTTCATTTCTGTAAATAAAAATATTAATCCATAGTGTCAAGCACAATATTATTGTGATATACTAGAAATCAGTTTTTCTAAATTAAAAGTATTCTATAGTTGAAAATTGAATTTTTAAAAGATTCTTCAAACATAATGTTACATTATTTAAGTATTATAGCATAACAAGGTTATATATTTATTTATTTTATAACTCATTAATAGGAAAATAATGTAGATATAGTTACTAAAAATGAAATGAAAGATAATTTGAATATTGGTGACAAAATCAAGAATAATATGCCTCAAAAAGATTCTACATTTTATTCTATTAAAAAGACCAAATTGGAGGAAGATCAGAAGTTGGAGAATGTGTTGAAGTTAAGCATGTATGTATTATAAGAATGAAATTATGTAATTTTGAAATATTTGTTTTCATATTATACCATCAATTTAATAGCTCTATTTTTATCAATAGATTACTTTCCTTTGTGATTTTATACATGTATAGAGTCATGCAGCATGTAGATTATTACTTATTAAAGCCATTACTAAACATTACAACATATTACAAACAATATGATTGGGATTTTCTTGGTTTATTATAAAATTTAATTTTTGTTACTGTACTAAGCTTTATAATTATCATTTTATTTTGAAAATGATCATATTGAAATTGCCTTGAGCAGAAATATAAGCAATTTTTAATAATATAAAATTTTCATGATATGTTTTTCTCTTTTAATTCTTACTTTAACTTTTGTTGAATATTGTAACTTTATAAAATATTTATTATTATTATTTACTAAATTTTGTTCTGCACATATAATTAGTATTGTATTATTTTGAAACTTTAATTAATAATAATTTTTACTAACAAAACTGTTTCTCTTAGAGATAATGCACAAAAGAAGATGAAAATACATAAAACTGAAAACAAATATGGAACAAAAAATTATGTTGAAAGTTTATTAGCACATATACAAGTTTATTTAAGTTGTGGATTGTTATGCAGAGCAAACCAAACCTTAATGAAATATAGGAAATATGTTAAAAATAATTTGGAATGTAATGAAATTATTAAGCTTTACAATATGCTTTTGGAAGCTTATGCTTCCAGAAGAAAAATAGGGAAAGTTTTAGAGTTATATGATATGATAAAAAATGATTCTTTAACACCAACATCCCAAACTTATGCATATATATTTGATGCTTTAGGAAATGAGACTGTAAATAAAGAACTAATTGGTAATTATATAAACATATTTTATTGCATATAAATTTTTAATATGATTGAACCTGCATGTATAAAGAAAAATATACTATAATAATCTATTTCATTTGCAGAATTACTCAAACAATTAAATGTTGAAATGAAGAATTACAATATATCTTTCAATGATATCTTTAGTAAGTCATACTTTAAAATTGATCAGCAAGAAAATATATTAAAGGTAATTAGGATATTAATGCCAGACTTTGAACCAGCATACACTACATTAAATAGAAACTATAGATGTAAACTTGTAGAAGAAGTTACAATGGAAAGTAACTATGAAAGTCCAGCAAAAGGACTATTAACAATAAAAGAACTAAAAAATTTGTTAGAAACACAGCTTCAATCTGAATTAGCAATTGAAACAGAGATACCAAGTATTAAACCATGCAAGGAAAATATAAGCACTGATCTGGTAAGATATTATTATGCAATATTCTATTGCCTAATATTTCAGATATATATTAATTTTTATACTTAAAAATTACACTTGCTTTTATAGATACAAATGCTTTTTATAAATTTTCAAGATTTGATATAGTACTAATGGTTTCTTTATCTTATATCAGAGAACAAAAATTACGGAACTAGAAAATTATTGGAAAGATGCAGCATTAGCAGCTTTTGAAAGGAATTTGAAGTGCTTAAAACAAAAGGAGTGTCAATCTCATAATACTCTGATGGTTTTGTATCCATTTTTAGAAGTTTTGGATAAAGAATACTACGTAAATGCTATATTACGTGAAATTAGACAATTAGCTGCAGGATCAGAAAATTTTAGTTCACCTCTTAAATCATTATACATTACATTGGGAAAATACATTTATAGGAAGTATGAGGTATGAAACTATTTATATAAATTATATTTATACATTTATTGATAAAATATTTGTGTACTTTGTCATTATAATTTTCATATACATACACTTAATTTTTATAATCTTAATTTATAGATTGAAATAAAGAAACAAACTGGAGTGTTAGATAAAATAACTAATATTTATTCAAATTACCTCCAATGGTACTTATATCCTGAAAAAATGCCATATTTAAATAATATGAATAATCGTACTGTATGGGAATATTTTGAGTATAAGGAAACAAAATATGGTACACTTTTAAATTTTACCTTTTTAAAATGGCCTCAGGATGTAATAATAAATATTGGCAAATTTATGTATCATATTATCTTGAATGATATTATGCTTAAACCTGAAATGCTAAAAGGACAAGATTTAAAATATTCTATCCCTGCATTTTATACATTGTTTAGGAACAAAGGAACTTATTTATCAGAACAGGTTTGTATGGAATATTATTAATTAAATATTGGAATATTCAAAGTTTTATAGTACCCAATATTTTCAGCTAGTTCTATTGCGAAGATTATTGAACTCATTAATATCTGAGAGCTTTAGAGAAAAAATTAAATATTATTTAAATATTTTTAATACATAAAATTTATTTTTATGTTACAGATTAAACCACATCCTCTGGTATCAAAATTATATAGAGAGATACATTTAGAAACATTAACATTTGAATCACTTCTTTTACCTTCTTGTAGTCCACCAAGTCCATGGGTTTCAATATATTTAGGAGGATATCTTATAACAAATACTGATTTTATAAGAATCTCAAGTGATTGTGTAAGCTTGTAATTTTTATTTATTTTTTAAGTATATATATAAATATATATATACTTAATTATTATATAACAATATATATATTATCTTCAACATTATACTGTATAAAAGAAATGTATACTATTTATATTTTTTATTTAGAGTGTTTTATGGCATAAATTTGAAAATACAAAACCAGAACAGTTATTTCCTATATTTGATTCATTGAATCAGCTTAGTTCTATTCCATGGAAAATTAATACTGCTATACTCGATATTGTAATTAAGGTAATTCTGATATTAGAATAATTGTCTAATAACTCTTATTGATAATGAATACAAATTATAATTATTATAGATAATTTCCATTTGTATGTGTTTCTTAATTAGATTTTTCAAGATGGTGGTTCTGTAGAATTAAATGTTCCTCAATCAGTTTCTGCACTAACTCCACCAAATCCAATAAATAAAAATGCTACTGTTGAAGAGAAACAAAAAGCAGCAATAGCAATAGCTCAATATAATCAAAAGAAGTATGATATGTATTCGTTATGGTGTGATACTCTTTATAAGTTATCCATCGCCAATCATGTATGTTTTTTTATCTTTTCAAATATATTAATTTTGTATTAATAAGCAAATTACTGTTAAATTAGATATGAAGTATATATTAGACTATTTTTTAATTCCTTTATAACTTTTATAACTAAATAAATTTTATATATTTATACCATTCTATATAGTGAAATCTTTATTTTTTTAAAGTTTAGGAACAAAATATTTTGGCTCCCACATAATTTGGATTTTAGAGGAAGAGTTTACCCAGTACCTCCTTATTTAAATCATTTATCATCTGATTTGGGCCGGTCTTTACTTTTATTTGGGAAGGGAAAACCTTTAGGTCCAAATGGATTAGATTGGTTGAAATTACATATTATTAATTTAACTAACTTTAAGAAAGCAGATTCTGTTAAAGAACGGCTTGAATATGCAAATCAGAATATGGATAATATACTTGACAGTGCTACTAAACCTTTAACAGTAAGTTTTTATTTCAAATAAAAGGATTGTTTTTTATTTTAGTATATTAAAGGACAAGATGAAATGGCTATATAAGAAATTCATAATTACATGTTTATATTAAAGAAATCTACACAATTTTTTTAAATTAGGATACTTAAAATAATTTTAAATAGAACTGGTATTTATATTGTAAAGGGTAAAATGTGGTGGAAACAATCAGAGGAACCATGGCAAACTTTAGCTGGGTGCATGGAAATAGCAAATGCATTAAAAGCACCAAATGTAGAAGAATATATATCTACGTTTCCAGTACATCAAGATGGCAGTTGTAATGGACTTCAACATTATGCAGCACTTGGTAAAGATAAAATTGGTGCGGAAAGTGTTAATTTACATCCATTTGATACCCCAAAAGATGTATATTCTGAAGTTGTGTCAATTGTAAGTTTACTTATTACACAAAATTGTAGGTTGCAATATTTTCGGAAAGAAAAATATTCAGTTACATTTTAGATTGAAACACAACGACAAATTGATGCAAAAAATAATGTTAAAATTGCACAAATATTGGAAGGATATGTAAAAAGAAAAGTTATAAAGCAAACTGTGATGACAACAGTATATGGTGTAACAAAATATGGTGCAAAAATTCAAATAATAAAACAGTTAAAAGGTAAATTTCATTTTTCAGTGTAGAATATTTGGACAAAAAAGAAAAGATTTAAGGTATATTGTTACAAATCAAAAAGAGATGAACATTTATTTTAATATTCATATTTTGTGTAGATATGGAAAACTTTCCAAAGGAACATATTTGGCCTGCTGGTGTATATTTAACTGAAAGCACATTTCACAGTTTAAGACAAATGTTTAAAAGTGCAAGAGAAATTCAAGATTGGTTCACGGCATGTGCTCAAATTATTTCTTCTATTTGTTGTGAAAATGTGGAGTGGATTACCCCATTAGGTCTTCCTATTGTACAACCTTATATGAAACAAAAATCTTCAAAAGACTATATTAGTGTTAGGTTAGTACAAGTATATAATTTTGTAAATACATCAAGTTATTTTTAGTATCTAATAGTGTAATGTTCAAAAATAAAATTTTCGGAAATGTTTATAGGAAACCTGATACGATAAAACAACGGAATGCATTTGCACCAAACTTTATACACTCTCTAGATTCCACTCACATGATGCTTACTGGGCTAAATTGTAATAAAAATAATATTACTTTTGTCTCAGTACATGATTGTTTTTGGACTCATCCTTGTACCGTAGATGCTATGAACAAAGTAAGTAAACTACTAAGTAAAGTAATTTACTGCGCCATCCATACATTTCAATGTTTTTGAATATAATACATAGTATAAGTCTAATAGTACTCCAACAGTCCACAAAATATAAAGTAAGTAAACTATAAACAAATATAAAATCAATATAAATTGGATATTCAAGCATTTTTCATATTTTCTTATAGATACATAATTATTTTTTATAGATATGCAGAGAACAATTTGTTGCTCTTCATTCTGAACCCATCCTTGAAGATTTAGCTATATTTTTTGTGAAACGATATTTACCAAGTTATGAGTAAGTAATGTTTACAAAAATATATATTTCTAGTAAAAATATAGATTCATAATTTACAATGCAATACAATGTAAATTAATGTACTAACAATATTACATTTAAATATCATATAATGTCAATCTAATAAAACGTATATTTTAATTTGAGTATAATATAATTTCAGACAATTAAAGTGTAAAAATAAGCCTGACATTGAAGAAATACGCAAATGTTTAACTAACGTACCATCAAAAGGTACTTTTGATATTAATAAAGTTTTGTCGTCTGTATATTTTTTTAATTAAATTTTTACGAGTCTTAGAACATTTTATGTAAATTGATGATAAAAATAAATTACTCAAATATAATGTAGTTTTTATATCCCTTATTTTATGTGTATTCAATTCGTAATTTACGCCTAAGTCATTATATTTTGATATTCATAAAGTAGTTCTGTATTGATTTCAAATGATACATTATGCCAACTGAGGGTTGAAGATTAAATCTATTAAAATAACGATGTTTTACAGATATAGATAGATAGAGATACTTTAGATAAAAATTTCAATATTTAGAATACATATACTTTTTATATACATTTTTTATTTTTTTAAGTGGTGTTACTTATACAGAGCATTTCTGAAATTATGGTACATGCAGTCGGATGGTGATTCTACATGCAAAGATAAGTCGAAAAAGAAAAAAAGAACACTTTCGTTTAAGACTTCGTTCTCGAGAAAAATGAGTTTGAAAACCCATCAGATATTCGTGTATTAACTGGATATTTCAAATTATGAACTTCTACTTCTGTATTATTAAATATGGACAATGCCACGATTTGCTTCCTGTTACTATTGTTATTTTATTTCCGCGACATAGACATTACTTTTCTTTATTCTGTATTTAATTTGCATTTTGAATGATTTTATAAATAAGAATAAGATTAGTACTTTTTAAGAATCATTTTATTAATTAGGTACTTAATGGATTTAAAAACTCATTTTTTTTCATAAGTGAAACTTTAAATGGAAAAACGTTTTTCTTCAATTTATTTTTGTATGTAGAAACACCACGCTTGTATATTTCAAAGACACCTTGTACATATTTATATTTATAATTCGTATAAAATTTCAAATAAATAAATTTAAAATACAAATATCATACTTTTAAAGTAGTGTTATGAAATAAGTGATTTCTAAACTTATATAACATTTGGATAAAATTTTTCGTTTTTTTTTAAGATTATGAAATTATAGGTATGGTTGCCATCCACAATATAAACGACAAAGATTCATAGGATCATGGGCTTCTTGTATAAGTCTTTCAACTTGACCAGATACACTAGATGCTAATCCTTCTTCAGTGCCTTGTAGTTTTTGCTCTATTCTCAAAAGAGCTCTTTCTGCTGTCTTATTAGTTGCTTTAGAACCTATCAATAATAAATATTTTTAAAATATTTTTCTGTAGTACTAATATGATACAATGAATGAACATATTATATTACATTATTCATATATTTTCAATAAAATATTAAATTTCATTCGTAGAATATTATTAATTTATGCGATTACTATAAAAAGTATAATACAAGAAAAGAAAATGTGAAAGCATAAATTATATTTACACTGATTATTTTCGACTAATTTTGATGAAGTTCCGCTTTGAATGTTACGTGCTTCAGCGGGCGTTATAGTCCATTTAAATAATGGATCATATAAAAGAACTTGAAGCAATGTTATAATTATTTGTCTTTGATCACGTAATACGGTTAATGTTTTCTCACAGCAATGTCTCATTGTTCCCTCCACTCCAGATACACCCATACCGTCTACAATATTTCGTGTAAGTCGAAATGGAATGGTTTCAGGAACTGGCAATACTTTTCCTTGTTCAAATGCTATGCCTATTATATTTAATAACAAAAAAATTGAAGTATTTATAAATTATATTATTAACCCTTTGTACTCGAGAGGCGACTTTCAGTCACCACGGCATTCCGTGCTGCAACTCCAGTGGAGAGCAAGAGGCGATAGTCCCTATCTATCGTTGTAGATAGATTTCGACATCTCTAATTGATGAGAGTGCAATATTGGTTCGTAAATTGGTTCCTTAGCTCTTTGTGTTCTTTGTTAGGAAGTGTAAAGTGTTAGACTTTAAAAAAGAGATGAAATATTTAATCTCATATCCCTCCGAAACTATGGTTCAATTATGGTATTGAAACAACGTTTCCAACGTTAGTTCGGATTCGACGGTCATGGCAAAAGTATTATAGTTTAGAAACCCTAAAAAAAGTGGTTTTCGGAAGTGAAATTAGCTCAAATGAAGATGAACTTGATTTTGAACTGTTGAAAAATGAGATTAATTATATCAAGAATGCATCTTGGTGAATGCTTTATAAGTTATCATACAAAAAGATACAGAAATTAATATTACAAAATCATATTTTCAAAGACTTAAATATAGATAAATTATTAGAATATAATGTTTTTGTAAGTTAATTTGTACATGAAATCATTTTACACTAGCTGTAAGACACGCGTCACGTATACGCTAAACCATCCGGAGTAGCTGCTACGCTCGGCTGAAAAAGTTCTCGAGTGCAAACGGTTAATAATAGTACTGATAATACAATGTTGCTAATATTACTAGTTTCAAAAATTACGTAATCATATTTACCAAAATCAATATGAATTACTTCAGCAGTTATTTGATCAATTAAGATATTACTTAAATGTCTATCTCCTAATCCCAAAATATATCCTGCCATTGATGTTGTTGCTATACTGTGAAAATATAGTAAGTATAATTTAATGAATATAATAAATTCAAGAGCAATTACTATATAAAAGTATTATTACCTGCGTGTATATGCTAATCTGCGTTCAAACCACGTCTCAGGTGATGGATATCTTTCAATAAAAAAATGATGCATCACTGGATGCATATGTGCACAACAATCCATAAATACTTTCAACTTTACATTAGTTGATGATTTTCCCACTGCCTAGAAATAAAATTTACGTTATATTTCCATACTATAATATTCTATATACTGTAAGATATCGCATAGTCATTATAAAATTCATACTGCAAATAATAATCAAAATAGAAACAATACATATCAGTTGTAAAATTAAATCTTATTTGAATATAATCTTACTGCTAGTTTGTCTCTACAATAATTTGCTTTATAATCCTTTGGATAGTATTTCTCATGAAGTCCTTGAATAGTACTTGAACCTACCAATATAGTTATGATAGGTATTGTTTTATCACACCATTCAAGTATTCCTGATCTTTGTGTTAATGGTACAACCTAGAAAAGTAATAGAAAGACAAAAGTATAGGAAATATAAGATTATAATTATATTAACATATAAAATAGATATTTAATATGTCTGAAATAATTTGTATCGCTAATTAATCATATATTAATATTAAAGAAACGTGTCTGCTTAAATAATTAATATTAATCAATATTAATCAATTTAGGAGAAGATAAAGGGGATGCTGCAAGAGTAATTAATTCAAGTACAGAAGTAGGAAAGGAGCAAAAGAAAATGATAAAAAAAAAAAAGGGAAGCTCTTATTTTGGAATGTGGCAGGAGTGGAGAGAAAAGATAAGGATTTTTAGAAATATGTCGAAAAATTTGTTTTTATAGAGTCAGCAGAGACATAGGAGGACAAAAGCTGACAAAGAATACAGGACATATTATCTAAGGGATTTGATTCGGAAAGAAAGAATTTATCGAAAAATGGAAGTCGGAGGTGTAGAAGGATAAGTTAGTTGTTTAATGTAAGCTAAGTCCATCTCATGGCCGGAGATACTGAAAAACGTTAAATAAATAAGAAAAATAATAGTAATTAATTTAATCATGACAAATTCTTGAAATATAAATAATTTGTTAATATTACCTTATAAGTTCTAATTGTTAATTTTCTACGTTTAGTATCTTTATGAGATTTTAATAATATATTCATTACATTAAACACTTGTTGCATTACAGCATCTTGTCGTAAATCATCTCTTCCCTAAAAGTATATTTAAATAATTAAAAGTATATAGTATTCTCTCTCTCTCTCTCTCTCTCTCTCTCTGTCTTTCGATAATATCAAATATAAATGTTTTTTTATCCAGTACTGAACATATTATGTAATGCATTTAATAATATACCTTTATTAATTCATGTCTATATATGCCATCTGTACCAATACAAGTTAATTTTTTTGGAGTATTTATACCTCCAACAGTTTCATATGATTCTGTATATTTAACAATGCCAATCACATTGTTGTAATTTCTGGATGGTCGTACATCAATTGTTAATGTTAGCACAAATATGTTTTCAAAATTTTTTATCTTTAAAATCTTTTGATTTCTTGGTATTTTAATTTCATAACCCGCTAGAAATGGAAATTCTATGATGAAATATTCTACAATTAGAACTAAGTTTATTACACATAATGTCTATTTATATGTATTGATATATGTATAATTATATTTTCATTAAAAATACAATAATATATCTACTTACATTTATTTGAGGTAGTTGAAAGATTAGCCAACATAACTAAAGCATGTGATAACTTTTCCATTTCTTGTATAATTAAATTTATATCTGATTCTTTTATTTCTTGTAACAATTTTTGTGTTCCAAGAACTCTTGGTTCTAGTGTTCTACTTTTTCTAGCTGTATTATAATCATAATCACCATATAAATTTTTTAATGCTAACAGAACTGGTAATGTATGATGTGGATGTTCTAAAGCACAACGTTGCATAATGTTATATATTTTTTCAGAAAACTCATTAAATTCATCATTCATATGCGCAGCTAATTGTGGCACAAGTGGAATAAATTTGAAAGATGGTAATCTGTTAAGATTTTCTTGCAATAAATCATTAACTTCCTTTTGATGTATATTGTCTAACCAAAGCGCAATTATTCTAAATATTAACAAATTATAATTTTCGCTGTGCTGTAGTGCTATTAAGTAATACCTGTATGAAGCAATATAATAATGTTTATTTATAGATATTAAATAAGATAATATCAATTTTAACATAATTAACATATATTAAAATATATTAATAGTAAATGAAATATAAATATACTTCATTGATATGTGAAAAACAGAAATTATAGAGCTCTTTTATGAACTTTGTAGAAATATGGAACTTACTTTAATGCTAAAATCAAATAATTATCTTTTTCTTTTTGTATATGTTCCAGTTCTGCAACATCGTTCGTATTTTGTCTTTGGTTTAAAATCATTACACTTCTAATATCTTTATCTTCACTAATTGAATGTTTATTAATTCCTTTATAGGAATATGTAATACATTCTTTTAGATTTTCAAACTGAGGAGATTTCATATATGAACTAATTTGCTGATATTGATTATCAGCAAAACGAGCTAAAGCTACTTGTGTATCATGCAAGTCTTTAACTGTATCAGTATTTTGTGTATTAATTGATGTGTTTATATCTATAGATTTTAAGTAATATTTTTCTATCACAGTCTGAAAGATAATAAATAACAATATACATTATCTATTTATTATGTATGTATATGTATATAATTTATTGTAATGAGAGATGTATATAAGATATTGTAGTGAAATAAAATAATGTATTAAAGCTTAGTACACCTATAATAAATAATAATAAAATAGATAAAACTGATAATAAGGTACTAAGTAATCTTAAAAATTTCATACTTTAATTTACTTTTATTTCATGATACATACCTGGGGATTTTCTGATTTTGTTTCAGCCATCCAATCTCCATAAACTCTTAATATTTGTGCTCGTAATTTTGCATCTAAAGTTTCCTTTTGCATTAAGTTACGTAAAAGATATCGTCCAACATCTAAATCTTTCCTAACTAGTGCTAATAAAGATTCTTGATAAAGTAATTGATCTTGAATTTTTGATGGTATATCCTTTTGTTTTATTAAGATATCTTCATAAAAAAATTAAAATATGAATAAAATACATGTATTTTATAATTGAATACTTAATATAATGTTATAATAATCTTAATTATATATACCTAATGAACGTGTAGCAATATGCAAATTATCTTTATCTGCTGCTATTTTTGATATTTGCAAATATGTATTAAAGAGCGCACTTTTAATATTTGCGTTATTAATTAAAGTATCATTTATTTGAAACATAACAGTTCTTTGAGTTAAAATGGGTTCAATATATTGAAATTCATTAAAGTTTGCAATATCCTGCTGTTGCCATTTATGTAAGATTTTTTCATATTCGCCTTGTTTAGCAAAGCTTAACTCTTCAATTTCATTAATTAATTGCAATTGCATTAACTTTTCATATATAGTTTTACTACTTTCTAAAAATAATCAATTATTAAGTAGATAATACTTTTTCAAAGTCAGAAAGTTTAATAATTCTTACCTAGATTAATGTTCTTAAGTGCTTTGATAATATTTATGCGAGCATTTTGAATTGCATTCTGTATAGCTGTCTCATTACCTTCATGAAAATATTTTAATGCTTCATAATGATAAAAGTGATAATTATGTTCAGTTATTTCTAATTTTAAATTACAGTTATTTTGTGGATATAAAGCTTGATTTGTCTCGCAAATATCCCAATTGCTAAGTCGCCAAGCACATTCATACTGAATGTCTTTATCTATTTTTACACCATTATTTGACATAGTAGATATAAAATTACTAAGTAAATAATGAAGACCAGACTGATATAATCCATTTGCCATTTCTGAAATGTATAATACATGTAATTACATATAATTTAAAGTTATTATAATGAAAATATAATTTTCTTTTTAATAAATTACAATTTATTGAAACTTTATGATCATTATAAATAAATTTTGTATACTTTAAAATAATAAATTTCTAATTAATATAAACACATAACAATTTTGAAATATTTTGTTTTATATTTACATAGTTTTAATGTCACATCAACTGCGAAGTGTTAAAATGTTGTTAATAAATGTTGTGCTAAAATTAATTTAAAATTATAATAAGCTCTCAAATAAATATGTAATTTTGTAATACTCACCTTTAATTACTGACATATTTCCAGAAGAAAGTTCAACATCTTGTGCAGGCATTACTTTATCCCATTTATTGGTATGTATATAATGTTGAATACGAGTAGAATGATCATGCAAATGTGAAGAACCAGTGCCATTAATTGCATCAAAATCACCTATCTTAGCGTAAGAATCTCTAAGTATATTTTGTATCACTTTCCCTTGTTCAGCTGATTTTTCATAGACATAATCAATTTTTGAGATATTAGTAAAGTTATTATAATCATCTAAAATAGTTTCACAAGACATTTCTGCATATAATATTGCAGTAAAAAATGCTGAACAGTATTTGGCAGCTTTTGCAATACATATATAATTAAATTCTAAATCATTGTTTGGAACTTGCATTCTAATATAGTTCACAATATTCAACATACAACGTACAATACAATGATCACAATTTGTAAATTTATGTGAAGGAATGCTTGGTTTTATTGTAAAATCAAAATGATATTCAAAAAATGTATTAATACACAAAGATATGGTACTCATAAACCGTTTATCTATATGAATTATCAAAAAAATAATTCTTGGTAAAATTATTTCACAAAAATCAGTACTTAACGCACAAATGGGGATTAAATTTTCAGAATAAAATCCTGTAAAACACTCTAAAACATTACATGTTAATACTGTAATCCAACTAGCGTATGAACCATCGGACTGAGTTGTCCAAAAGGCATTATCTGACTTTATAATATCATCAATTTTTGTGTAGTTTATAGCAATGTTGCTCATTTTTGAGTTTTTGTCCTTTATAAATGGCTGAATATAATTTAAAGGTAATACTGCCTGTGATTCATTCAAAACAGTTTTTAAATTGTTCATGTATTCAGTATTTAACAACTTTTGCCCCCAAGAAGATGAAAGTACAACATCCAGTATATTAGCACTAATTTTTCGAAACTCAATATCACCTTGAAATAAAAATTGTACCATTGTTATCATTATTTTATATGATAATATTTCTATTAAATCAGAAGATTCTTTAACATGACTTTTCTCAAAATATATCATTGATGTCAAATCAGTTGGTCCTAATTCGCCTAAACATTTTACAGCTTCAATTGAAACATTTATATCAGACGATGCTGTTAATTTTATGAGTTTGTATATCAATCGATGCAATATGCTTGAGGTACAATCTTCAAAAAAACCATGAAATGTTTCAAGTTTATCATATAGTTCTCGTAATTCTTCTTTTCTTGTAGATAATTGTATTCGTAAATGAATAATATCTTCTATGCTATAATGTATATCTTTATCAGTCACTGTACACAAAAAATGTTTTACTTCTTGTTCCAAACTATAAATTTCCTTTGCTTTATATTTCAAATCATTATGTATCTTTCGTATCTTTAAAAATATAGGAACATTTGGAAATGAATTTAATTTCTCTATTGCATCAGATAATATTTCCTTTTGATCAATTATTAAGAACTGAAGTATTTCTAGAGCTATAGGTATCTTCCCTGCTTGTGCTATAGGAATTAAAGTTATGACAGTGAAATTCAAAATTTCTTTGATTTCTTCAACTCTTACACATAAAACATGTTTTATAAATTTGTAAAAATATTTACATCCTAGTTTACAAAGGGTATCGTCAAATAATTTAATTATGTGAAGTAAACTGTAACCAATATCTTTTATGATATACATAGACAATGTATTGAAATATTCTTCTTTCAATTCTTTAATAATAAATGAACAAAAGAATATGTACTGATGAAAAGCTTTTATCTTATGCTCCTCAAATTTCTTTTTATAGACATTATTAATTAAATGTGATAATATTTTTTGTAATACTCTTGGGCAATTATAAACTAAAAAGTATTGTATAGACATTTTTGGTATAATAAAGTTTTCTTCTATGTACTTTAAACAAATAAGCATTGTTTTGTTTTTAAAATGAGGAGGATCTGATATTGCAAATGATATTCTTTCTCCCAATATTTCTTCAAGGTAATCTTCATCGTGTAATCTTTCAATAAGAAATATTAATATTTCTTCAAATTTTTCTTTAAACAAGTTAGAAAACTTCCTCATTTCAGCAAATTCATCTTGATTTGATTTTAATTTATAAAATATTTTTCCTACTAATGTTTTTGATCTATTTCCATTATTTTCATTAATGCAATATAATAGCCATGATACAATTTGTGGAAAAATATTTTCAATGAGTTGTTTAAATGATAAATTAATATAATTGCAAAAGGAAATGACACTAGAAAGTTCTAGATTTTGAAATTTAATAAATGCTATTGTATTACTATATATTTTATAAAATTGTTCTTCTGATTTACATTGTGTTAAATTCCAAGGAAATAATTGTGTTGAATATTTTGAATTAAACCAGTATGTCATTAAATAACTTAAATTTTCTTCCATGATGTTTGAATAATTGATTTGATTTGCCATAATACTTATTGATTTTGAAATTATTTGACTTTCTACCTTCTTATCAATGCTAAACTGTAACATTGTTAATAATGCACGACACTGAAATGTTCCATTGGTAGATATTATAGCAGCAAGCATTAGTGAAATATTTGCTGTGGTAATTTCCTTCTCGTCTGTTTTTATTTTATCATCTGTTTTACTGTTAATGGTTAATTTATTTATTGATTTTTCTATTTTTGTAAATAATATTTCTTTCCATTCGAAATTAATATCCTTTAAAGAATATATCTTTTGTATACACTCAATTATTTGCACTTGTGCAAGAAATGAATGACTAATAAGAGATGATAAAATTCCTTCAAATATTGGCATTTGATTCAAAGTATGACATGTAGTATAACAAAAATGGGAAGGACTGATATAAATAATTTCTGAGAGACATTTAATAAATTCTTTATGAGCAAGGACACCATATCTTTTTTCAGATCGCAGCTTATTAAATCGAGCAATAATATTCATTAAATTATCTAACTTGTAATTGTAAACTAAAGCATAATTAAAGAAATATGGTAAAACATTTAATATATAACGTGTAATTGTTTCATCTTTATAGCATTCGTGATATAATTGCAACAAATTTTTCAATGGTAGTTCATTGTGATTTTTCCATAACTCTTCTTTATCATATTTTGATAGAGATTTTAAAACTGTTATAGCCATCATAAAATCAACTGTATGTGAAAGATCGTACATATCAATTTTAAGCAAGTTATTCATAAGCTTTATTTGAATTTCACATTTTCTTTGTTTTAAGTTCATACAACAGAATAATGCTAAAGCTTTTGTTGTTTGTATTCTTATTGTACCTTTGTCACAAAAGTTACATGGCTTTGTTTGTATGACTTTTCTACCTAAATATTTATGACCATTTAGTCCAGACTTATAGCCATCATAATAATCCCGATTAGTTTTATAATCGGAAATTTCATTGTCCTCAATATTCATTAAACTAAATATGTTTTCTAGCATTTTTAATGTTGCAGATGTAACAATTATTTTTGCTATATCAGTATCATATGATGTTCCATACAATATATTAAGTGCTTTTGTTACGTTAAATAGATAATTATATTTGCTTCTTGATGGATTAGTTATTTTTTCCAATGAACTATAAGCAATATCTATATAATTTTTCAATGCCTGTATCAAAGATAAATCTTCAATATTTTTAGATACCATATTCAATTCTTTCATCATTGATAAAACTTTTGCTACAACCGCAATCTTTATTATAATTATATGAAGAGCATTATTTCCATCTTCAATCATAACATGTAAACTGTTTATTAAATAAGTTACAATATCTTCCATAAACAGTACATATCTATTTACTTCTGGCTTTTGTTCTGCATTTTCCACCTTCTCTTTAGTGAATACATTTTTTTTATACCTTAATAACAAATAATAATGTTCAATGTCTTCATAAAATGACTTAGTATTTTGTTCAATTTTTAAACAATCACATATGTCATTAATATCATATTCATTGAATTTTATTTGTTTCTGATGTTTTGACTTTAATGTTATGCCAATAAGTAATAAGCACAGTTCATCAATTCTTATCTGTGTTGCCATTTCGTGCCAAGGAATATTTAATATCCATTTTATAAGACATGACCTAACAGAATTTGTATCTATTGCTGGTGAAAGTACATTTATATTAAATACTCTCATATTAGTATGCAAAGGCAAATGTTCACAGATTACTATCAATGTACGAAGACTCATAATAGACCACTTAATAACATTTGTCAAATATAGTTTTAAAAGTGCATTTGGATTTGTTATTTTATTATGTATTATAAAAAGCTGTGTGAGTTTATGAGTTGATATTTCATTCTGATTTATGTTTAATGATCTAAAACAATAAGTTACTATAGACACACAAACATAAAATCAATATTTTAAAAGAGTGTAAAATAATATAAAATAAATGTATATGACCTAAAATCTAAAATAAATAAATAATACCTTAATAAAATATCCCATATTTGGTCCCAATAAATATTTGATTTTTCTATATCCATTATAGAACATAGTTTTTCGTTCATTAACAAAACAGCAGCTAGTTCAAATAAATTATTTATGATCTTTTCTTTCTTAAGAGATAATGTGAAAAGATCCACTAAAACTTTTAAAAATATTGGAAAATCTTCTGATTTTAAACATTCAGGATATTGGTTAAGCAATGTTGTTAAGATCTGTATCATAGGCCAAGCTTCTTCTGGATTATTATCAATAAGCATATCAACCGGTCCATTTATTTTGACAGCAATTCGTCTGCGTTTTGCTGGTTGTATATAATCATAATTATTGAATGATGTTTTCTCAGTGATCAAATCTGGATTTTCCATTACTTGTTTAAAAACTAAAACAATTATATTTATTTTTAGATTAATAATTAATAAAATATATTTATTTTACATATTTTTTATTTTAAAAAAGTTACAAATATATTACCTTCAATTGCAAACCAAAGGAAGCTCTTTGAAAGTATATCAGCTTTAAAATCTTTCAAAATCATTAGATACATACTTTTAAGAGAATTGTACCATTTTTCCCAATCATAAGCATAAGCACCATCACAAGTTTTACATACTCCTTTGGGATGATGAATTTTTACAAAAAATAGTAAAAGTTTATATTTTTCAATAGAACTGTCCAATCTGATTATATTCGGTAAAATATTTTCACTAAAATGACACAGTGTAATTCTATATTCTACTGCAATTTGTTGACATATTGTATATGTAACTTTGTAAATAGATTCAGCTAAAATTTCTCCATTTTTTTCTACATCAAGGAAAATACTTTCTAAAATTAGAAAAAGTTATTAGCTATAGCATGTTTTATTATGATGTTGAATTAATAATATATATATATATATATAAATTAGTTAAATTATAGATAATATATAGTTGTTGCTTTTAACATGGAATTTTAGAATAAATTTTAATTAAAAAGATTGTTTCAAAAATTTCTTTACATACCTAAAAATAATAGTATTTCTTTTACATTCAAAAATAAATTTGTATGCAAACAACCATATTCAATGATCATTTGCAATGTATCTAAAACAACTCTTTTACTTGTAGGAGAAGACATATATTTATATAAATTTAAACATATTTTTAACAATTCCTTCCACTGTTCATGAGTCATGTTCACCTGATATATCCTAAATGGTAATATATAAGAATTTAGCACATTTATATAAGTATCATGATAATATTCATATATATGTGTCCTTAAAATTTGTAAAATTAAAGGCATTATATCTTCACATTTTAAAAGTGGTACTTTATAACAATTTGCATGTCGAAATGTATTTTTTACAAGTATGCATGTATAATTTCGTTCAGTTATTGCTGCTTTATTAGAAGAATCTTTATTAGCAAGTCTATCTGCTTCCTTGAATAAAAATAAAAATGGTTATAACATTGTGTACAATTACTTTTAACAAATTTCACTTTAATTATATTCTATAGCATAAAAATATATTTACATTTAATACTATCCTATGGACACTATGTGTTATATATGACCAATCTACAATACTTTGTGTTTTTTCTTTCATTTCTTTTCTTTCCTTTGTATTTTTACAAATTTCTAGTATTGCATCTTCATTTTCATATAATTCTAATAATTCCTGAACACACATCTAAAACGAAAATTATAATTTACATTTAGTACGATGAATAGCATTATCCTTCACAAAATGAAAGATTATTATTATTGAACAACGTCTAAAACATTAATACTTGTTAATTAATGTAACCTTTCTCGCTTAGAAATTGTCCCAAAATGATAAAGTTTAAAATTCAATGATATAAAACAAACATTAGTAGGTACATATGTATACATACCTTTTTACTTGCAACTTTTTTACTATCTGCATTTCTTAATATTTCTTGTACTCTTTCCAAATATCTTGACATTTTTATTCCAATTCTTAATATTTACTTATATTATATTACATACTCCTGACAAGAAAATTCGTCAAGTTACATATGTGTGTATATATGTAAATTTTATATATACACATATACAGCAATTGATAATACTGACAATACTATATTAGTTACTAAAAGATGTTTAACCGAAATAATACTTACTTTTCATTCTCAAATAATCAAATCTACGAAACTATCATTCTACTGGTTACTCTTTGATAAACCTTTTCTAATAAAAGTACTAGATGAACAATAAGATGCACTAAATTAATTATATAGAAGATATAACTGTGAATATTCGAATCAAAGTAAACTTATGTATAATAGGCATTTTTTTCAAGCATACTTATACAAAATACAGAATAATTTAATTCTAAAAATTGTAATGTTATATTTCTATATATGTTGAGAAAATTACTATATACAACGTAACCCGTAATTCAGCTCAAAGACAAAAATCTAGAATGATAATATTGCGCTGGGGGCTCCATTTTTGAGAAAATTGAGTTTTTAGATGTATGAAGTATGCATAAATTTGCTTAATTCCCAGCTAGACAAAAGTAGATAATCGATAGGAAGTTTTTATACATGTGAAAATAAGTAGAAATGTAGAATAATGTAGAATAAAGATTTTTCGTTTGAAGTTTCATTTTCGGAAAAATTAAATTTGAGATTTGCGTAGTATACGTGTATCGGTCTAATTCTTGACTAACATATCAAAAATCTATTTTTTCCAAAACGAAGCCTTAAATTTTATTTAATTAAATTTTATTCTTCATTTTCAATTTTTTTCGTATGTAAAATAATCTGTCGATTGTCTAGTTCTATGCAGTCAAGAATTGGTCAAATTCATCCATACTTTACAAATTTCCAAACTTGTTTTTGTCAAAAAATGAAGTCTCTAACGCAATTCTGTTATCCTTGATTTTTACCTCATTTTGAGCCATAGAATCTCCCTGACTCGATCCTGTATATATATATGGTACATACATTCTATAATTTTATTAAATAAATATATATTAAGCATGATGTTGAATTTAAACGTAATTAATGCAAAAAGGTTACTAAATGCGTAACATTACAAATTATTAATAGCATTATTTTCATATGACTTTTTATTATATGCATTTATATATATTTATTTATACTACAAAAATCGTTTAGTGATATAATATCATTGTTTCGTTTAATATAACGTAATAATAACAAACAGTTGACATACAAATGTTAACAAACGACATGTAATAAGAAAAATTTTAAATAAATTTATTAAATTTATTTAAAAGAATTTTTAGGTATAACGTATAAGTATTAAGAAAATATAATGGTAGATATTCATATATTTACATGATTTATATTATTCATTTCTTTAAATCTTTACAAAAATGTAAAAAAGTATATTACAAGTGTTAATTATTGTATTTTTTTATCTTTACGATTTTAATTAATGATTATATATGTATATTCTCTCATGCAATATTTTTCGAGAAAATTAGTATATTATAGTATATGCGATGAAGAATAAGAATATATGTAATTTAATGTATTTTAATGTTTAATAATATGGTATGTTTAAATATAATTTATATTCAGAAAAGATAATCAACATAATATTATCCGAATTCAATGCTTAAATCAATAATTTATATAATTAATAACTACTCTTATTATTATTTATATATATTCAATATTTCTAAAAATTATAAATATTGCCAAAAAAATTTTGTGTATAACTAAAAAAAAATGAGTGAAGATCACATTAAAAATTACAGTTCTTCATACATAGCTAAATTATCTTGCTTAGTACAATATACTTATGAAGTACAACATATTCAATAAAATTACATTTCTTATAAATTGTCAAAAATAAGATCGAATATTTTTTCATTTTTAATGTATTTATAATGTGTTTTGTTATTCCTTATTCTCAGATCTAAGTAAATAAAAAATATTTTATATATTTTTATATACTTTATATTTTAAATATTTAAAGTGCAATGTGAAAATACCTTTTGTTGAATACATTGAATTAATTATAGAATTAAAATTAAAAGTTATTAAGAAGTTATTAAGAAGTTATTACGATATTAAATTTGCTTAACGATCTTAAAATTTCGAATTATTTTAAAACTTCAGAAAATAAAGGAACACGGAACTTCAAAGGTATTTATTCATGATATCTATTGCGTTGGTATATACGTGTATAACGATGGTCGTTCCCATAAGCCAATTCCACTCCAATTTAGTTTAAGCATTGGACAGAGTTCAACTATCACCCTTTATGAATAATGGGCCAACTGTTGGTTGAATTCCATTTAATATTTTTAAGATAAGTTTACGTAATCGCATCCGCGAATTCGTTTAATAACGAATGAATATAAGAAATTAAATAATTATTATGTAGCAAAGTTGCTACTACAGTTTTATTTTCTTTTGTTTCCAAGATTTCTTATTTCTTTCGGTATATATACATTATTATAATGTTATATATATATATATATGTACATCATTATTACATTACATTAATATTAGAAAACGCTTATATAAAATACCTAAAGTATAGTGCTTTCTATGATACCGAATAGGCAAAACAATTTTTTAGCAAAATTCTACTTTTTCAATTATATATTTTCTAAAATATGAATCTGCATAAAAATCTGCAGTCCAATTATTATCTTATGACTAGACATTTACGATTTCTTTCATACGCGACATGAAACAAAAAAAGTAAGAAATATTTATTCTATTAGAATTTCGCGAATATGATTATATTGGCACAGTATGTATAGGTGGTGGACGATTAACGATAAGGGAGTTGTCGATGTTGTTTCTTAAATATCGATCCAGAAATATTTCTGAACATACGATAGTAATGTATGGAAGAATGCGATGCGAAGTAAAGTTACTAAATAGTATTTAATGGATTTTGTAAGATTCCAGCCTTGTACATATATGTCTATACATTATCGGTAATGATGATGCTCGTTTCTTGGGATGAAAGCAAAACGACACGTATATATAGTATACATCTAACGTTGACTCGGATAAAATCAGCCTTTGTAAACAGATTATAGCTCATAATCGTCCGTGGAGGGTCGTCTTACGAATGGCCTGGCAACATAATTCTTCCATTACGAAAGTTCCAGAGGCACCGAGTGCCAATTGATTGAAACAATCTATGTATTTCAGCTACACGTGATGTAATTGAACAATTCACAGATCCACTAACAATCATAATTTAAATCGCAAAACGAGTTAATACCTTATTTTATAGATTTGTGTAATTTAGGTAAGGTACTTTATGTATAGTATGTATATATACATATGTACATACATGACATATATATATGACATATACTTCAATTATATTGCTGTGTGAAAATACAGTAATCTTACCATAGTTTACCATAAATTATAAGTAGAATTATTTTATATAAACGGTGCATTTGTAGTTATTAATCGTATCAAGTAATTTATAAAGAAACACTTACATGTAGAGCATTTGTAACAATACAAAACTTTCTTATGACAAAGAAAGTATCTTTTAATAAATATTTTTAATGAACGGTAAAGTTATAGTTTATTTAATAATTTACAAAAAATTGTAGCTTTATATATCTAGAATGTATGAAAGGATGTATATAAGTGAAATTTTTAATTGATATGTATGATATCTATATTCAATAAATATTAATCCTCGTGTTTTTTTAGAATATATTGTGCAATGTGCTTTATACACATGTAAGTACATAACCAATATGCATAAAAATTTTGATATATAGAAATACGATTAATATAAATAAAAATAAAATATTAAGTTTCATTATGTTCAATAAGCCAATGTATAAATATAATACTTCATTTAATTTTTTCAGCAAATATACATATTAATTGAATAATATACATAATAGCAAATAAAAATATAAAAGTAAATATTGACAAAATTATATAGACATAATATTTTTCTAAGATTAAATAATTATAGTAGCTATATATATACATATATACATATGTAAATATTTGTTTCATACATTAAATATATTCATTGTTATCAATTTTATTTAGAGGAATAACTCATGATCTTATGTAAATTTAATTTAAATATTTATTCTACCTGGGATATCCGATTAATTATTGGAACGTATTTATACATGAATTTATATACATGAATTTATATAATATTACATATTATTTGCACTTGTCAGAGAGTCCAAGGTATTCGAAATGTTCTATGATCATCCAAATATCATGGATTTTATAGTCTCTTTTCATTTAAAGGAACGATTCATGAATTTATAAAACGGAAGAATAATTGGCGTATTAACGATAAAAAATAATCACGTTGGTCGAAATAACGGACGTTTTCATAACGCAGGAGCGATACAAACTTGGTTGAACGTAGAACCTAAAACAAGAACTTGATAGAAAAAAGAAAAACGTAGAACTTGGAGAAAACATATATACACACACACGAGCGATTCGAACGTCGAGATATTTATCCAGGAGATAAGGTTAAAACACAGAATGTGGTTGTAAGGTGGTATAAGGAACAAAAAAGTAAGGAAGATGAGAGAATAAGAAGTTGCAAACTAAGCGTATGTTTAGTTTATGCGAGATTAGTTAGCTTGATAAAAACCGAGCGGTAATCAAATATAATAGGTGCCAGTTATATAGGGTGGAAGGGGCTGCCACGGCATTTCTTTTAAAGCGCATGCTTGCGCGAACTCTCGACATTTACGTTTCAGCTACGAACACGACGTTTTGGATATTCACCTTCGAGTATCATTTACGTTCGCTTTGCCTACGAATTTCTTCCTTTATTTTCTTTATCGCGGATATATAAATATACATATACATATATCACTTGTTGCATGGTGATTAATAAAAAGCGATTATACATCAATTGTTAATTTATATATATATATATATCTTTTGATATTAAATCTAGAGTATAATCCTTCAATCAATCTATAATCCTTGAACCAATATTCCTGTGGAAGTACATTTTTTGTGAATTTGCCGCAAAGCTAATTCAAGACTATTATCATCAGTGTAAAAATTTAAATAACAACTAAAATGGCTTTGAAAATTCGCGTTGAATCGCCGAAGGTGAAATACACAGAAGACTATATCGAAGCACAGTACGAGTATCAAACAACGAATGTTACGGAAGACAACAGTGGGAATTATACGGTAAGCATACCCAGAATATTATAATATAATATACCTCTTACTTTTTTCTTATAATTCTTTCTTTCTATTTAAAAAAATATTCCTTTTTGTTACGATAGTTACCAAATTATTAAAATAGAATATTATGAGAAAAAGATTATAAAATAAGAAAAAAATGATTTTCTATATTTTTATATTCAGTGATAAATCCGATCAATAATGTTTAGCAGGTTGTTACTAAATTTAAGAGATTATAATCGAATTTAATTTTAAACAAAAAAATTATTTTTTGTAAAGTATATGGGAGATATAAAAAGAATTTCAAAACTGTTGAAATGATGTGTATTAACTTATTCATACTTGTTCTTTTCCTTTCTCAAAAAAAAAAAAAAAAAAAAATTATACAAAGCAATTCTTCATTATGAAAATTCATTTCTCAAAGGACTTTATGATGAATTATTATATTCTATAAATGTTCATTTCATAATAGTTTTATACATTAAATAAGATATGGTAAGATGTAGCATGGTAGTAAGAGAAGCTTCGAAAATACCCGCCCTTAGTGATATTTACTCATTCCTTATTGTAATTATTATGCATACGCAATGAAACATCAACTATAGAATTTCACTATGCATTTAATATATGAAAATAACAATACACATAAATAGAAAAAGATCTTATATCTTAATATAGCTTTTAAATGTCTCTTTTAAACTATAAATTTCGTAAAAATTATATAAATAAATTGCTGTAATAAATAAATAAATTGCTGTTATCAAAAAAACGGCTCTGATATTTAATTTGATGAATACATTTAAGGTTGAAAGGTTTTTTTTTAGAAAAATTGTATAAATATTCAACTTACAAATTTTGTATTAAAAAATTCTTTTTTAGGGGGAAGGAACAAATATAATAATTAAAAAAAATGAACAGCTGCTCAAACCCTATGATTTTAATTTTGGAAATGAATTTTTCAATTTTTGAAAAAAATAAAGGTTCCTGTATTGTACATCACTCGTGTACTAGTAGAAAAAACCTTGGATACAAATATTAACAATTACTACGTGTAATATTATTTATTTTAAATGTCTGAAAGTAATATATTACAGAATATAAACATGAATTTATTGTAATAGGTAACACCTGTAACAACAAACCTATTAATTAGAACACAACTGAAAGTTCCAAAACTTGGATTAATGTTGGTAGGATGGGGTGGAAATAATGGTACCACTATTACCGCAGCATTATTAGCAAATAAACTTAGGTTGACATGGGAAACAAAGAATGGCATTCAAAAAGCAAATTGGTAATTATGATAATTTAATAATAATGTAAAGAATTTTTAAATTCTTCTTCTTAAGTGAGATAATAATTATATAAAGCTTTTATTTAAATTTTAGGTATGGTTCCTTAACTCAAGCATCTACCATCAGATTAGGCAAAGGAAACAAAGAAGAGGTATATGTTCCCATGTCTTGGATGCTTCCAATGGTAAATCCAGATGATATTGAAATTGATGGCTGGGATATTTCAAATATGAACTTAGCTGATGCTATGCAACGTGCGGAAGTTTTGGACATTAATTTACAAAAGCAATTAGTACCACACATGATGCATATGAAACCAAGAAAAAGCATGTATTATCCTGACTTTATTGCATCCAATCAGGTAATTCTTTTAATAAAATTTTTCTTTTTCCTTAAATATTTATCTATTATTTACTTGGATATTAAGAAGAAATCTAAATTATATTTTTTAACTTTTAGGAAAAAAGAGCAAATAACATTATTTATGGTACAAAATTCGAACAATTGGAACAACTTAGAAAAGACATTACAGAATTTAAAACTACAAAGAATTTGGATCAAGTGATTATATTATGGACTGCCAACACAGAACGATTTTCAGAGATAATTCCAGGTGTAAATGATACAGCAGAAAATTTATTAAATGCTATTAACGAAGGTCATTCAGAAATTAGTCCAAGTACAGTGTTTGCTGTTGCAGCTGCTTTGGAAGGAGTGAGTAAAATATATTTAGTACTATATTATTTTTAAATTGAAATTATTAATATTCTTTTTATTATTAATAGCAAAATTTGTTAATATTGTGTATATGTTACTGCTTCAGTGTACATATATAAATGGATCACCTCAAAATACTTTCGTACCAGGAGCAATGGAATTAGCAGAGCAACATAAAACATTCATTAGTGGCGATGATTTTAAATCTGGGCAAACAAAATTAAAGTCTGTACTTGTAGATTTTCTAGTCTCAGCTGGTATTAAGCCAGTATCAATTGTTAGTTATAACCATCTTGGAAATAATGATGGTTATAATTTATCTGCTCCTCAACAATTTCGTTCAAAAGAGGTATTTTGTTGAAAAAGAAAATATCTAATTTTGTATAATATATATTTATAATATTAATATTCTAATATAATTCTGTTTTTAGATTTCAAAAAGCAATGTTGTAGATGATATGGTGCAATCAAATAAAATTCTTTACCAACCTGGAGAAAAGCCAGATCATTGTGTTGTTATTAAATATGTTCCATATGTTGGTATGTATTAAAAAATATATATATTTATTCCATTAGATATTATATATTATTTACTATCCATTTACTATTCAGAATATAGGATTGTTATTTAATTCTTTATTAGGTGATAGTAAACGGGCGATGGATGAATATACATCAGAAATATTACTTGGAGGACACAATACGATTGTAATACACAATACATGTGAGGATTCTTTATTGGCTAGCCCAATTATTTTGGATCTGGTTCTTTTAGCAGAAATTTGTTCGCGTATTACATTCAAAGTAGCTAATACCAAAGATGAGTTCACTGGATTTCACAGTGTACTTTCTATACTTTCTTATCTTTGCAAAGCACCATTAGTTCCTCAAGGAACACCAATTGTAAATGCATTGTTCAGACAACGATCAGCAATCGAAAATATCTTAAGAGCTTGTCTTGCGTTACCTCCCGAAAATAATATTTTACTCGAACACAAAGTTAATTTCAAAAACCAAGTAAAAATTTAAAGGAAAAATATTACATGTTTTAAAGTAAGGGTATTATTTGCAAAAGGGAAGCAAACAGTATTATCAAAGAATAATTTAAGAAAACAGTAAAAAATTCAATGTTCCAAAACCTGTACTGCTTACAAAATGAAATCTATTAGTATCTGAACAATATTTTTATATATCTACACAAATCTTTATTACAAGATTTGTATTATTAGATGCAAAATGTAATCATTATTGTTGATTAATGACAAATGCTATAAAAGTTTTATAAAAACCATAGATTCTAAACCTATAAATCATGGTATTTGATACATGAGAATGTTTGCATTCATGATATTCTACAATATACAATTGTTATATATATTTTTTAAACACAACAAATTAAAAACATCATTTTGAGTAATAAAAAAGTTATTTTTAAATAAAGATGGGGTTTAATTTCATACACAAAACTTAGTGTAGTTTTGTCTAAAAATTCCTGTCAATAATTTACTGTTTATGTCTTTGTTTTTTGTAGCTTAATGTTCAATTTCATTGTCAGAAATATTGTGATTTTTTTTGATGTTGATATGACTCTTCACTGTAAAAATACCCTTATTGTTTTTAGATATACATATATTATGTTTATGAATGAAGAATCAGTGTTAATAATACATTTACCAATCTGTTTATGTGTTATAATGCATTTAAGAATAAATAGTCATGAAAAAATACACAATTTATTTATTTAAATTTTCTCATAGTATCAGAATTTCTTAACTTCCCTTTTAACATTACAACTACCAAATAAATACTTTTTATATGATAATATTAATATTTTATTTTTCCAGCTTTCCAATCCTTATTTTTATTTATATACGATTATTAGAAGATTATATGTGTGATCTTTTTTGTTATATTATTTTCCTTTATTTTTAATCTGTACATTTTTGTGCATAATCATTTCAATTTTATCAACAATTCTTCCTACGAATGAATAGGATTTTTCTTGTTTATGTAAATTTAATATGTACAACTTTTTAAAAAAATTATCGTTTTTTGTATTTTATTTTTCATATTCGAATTTTTCTTTATTCTTTGTTAACTCTGCTTGTTAAATATATACAGCGACGTGCAAAAATTTCAGATCAAGATAGATTTTTGCTTTATATTTCATAAACGATATTTTAAAGAATTTTAAGTATCATTATACAACTATACAACAATGTTTATGTATTATACCATTTTCTTTTACTTATATCTTTATACCTAATATTGTTTAATATTTTTTTATTTGCTTTTAGAATATGTATAAAGCTACTAAAAACTCATTCTGATCAGAAATTGTTGTATACTATTGTATGTACAATAATTGATCAATTTGAATCGTCGAATTTTCCCCAACACAATACATATATTTACGTAGGTTAGGGTTAAGTTTAAAATCATGAAATAAAAAACCGAAATTTTCTGGGATTTTTGTTTCATAGAAGTTAGATTTAGGTTTAGTTCTAAAATAAAATTAAATATATTTATAATTGGCTGCAAGATATTTTTCGTGACATTTTGCTTACTTAAATAGCCCTTTTTAACATATTACAGCTTAAAAAAGATCAAAAATACTGACTAAATTGCTCGCTATTATTCAGAAGTTTTGGGTTTGAGTTTTATTTTTCTCTCAGTACATTTTTACAGAGAAAGAATTATGCAAATGAACATAGAATGGACTGACTTTCAATATAAAATAAAGAATATATTTAGCAATCAATCATGAAGAAATAATAAATATTCGTGATTTTTCTACATGAATGTAATTCGACTGCTTGATTTAAAACTCATCTGATTGAAATAATTTTCCAAAGCTTCTTTTCTTTTCAAACTGCCCCACCATTCGTTTCTTTTGCATGAAATAATTTTTATATCATTTCTTACCTTTTTACGTACAATTTTTCTTAAGATTTTTACATATAATTTTTACAATATTATATTAAAATAAAAAAAATGTTTGAAGCTTTAACTAAGTAATTAAAATATAGAAAATTCATACGCAAAATAAGGGATAATTTAAATAAATGGAAAATAAATTCAATCTAGAGCATTATAAAGGTATTTTTAAATCGTTTAAATTAATAATTATCTTTGACATAAAGCATTAATGTACATGATAATACATCAAAAATTATTATATGCGACATTTTCCATGACAAATTAAAAGTTATTTAGGTATAAAGACATTTCAATAAAATATTTAATAATTTACACTGAATTATAAGTAGACTGCAGATTTTTCTGCATTTATAAAAAATTTAAAAATACAAAATTATACAGAATGCACATAATATAAAAAAATATATAAAATCCAAAATACAATACTTTCTATAATATTTGATATGTAAAATAATTTTTTACCGAGGTTCTGCTTTTTTAATTACATCCCTAAAAATATGCGTTTACATAAAAATACACAGCTTAATTATATTAAAAATATTTTACTTTTAAAAAAAGGAAAAACGTGAAATTTTTTATGTAGTCAATTGAATTGTTCGCGGTTTCATAGTAAGCAAGTGCGCAGTACACTACCTGCACATAAAAAAGTATTTTTGCTAAATTGAATTAAAATGATAAAAATTTTACTTACTTGTTCTATATTTTATCTTAATATACTTGATATTATATGCTAATTATTAAATTGAATTTTTCTCATTTAATATTTTGTATAGGGAAGATAGAATAATAGAATCGCGGCCATTACAAACATAACAACGTCACAGCTTCGGTAAAGGAATTCAGAAGACGACAGTTGAACGTGGCATAAATTTCCCTTTCAAAGTGCGCGTAGATTAATCGATTCTTTTCATGAAACTTGCATCTCTCGGATCGTAATCTATGACGGATCTTCGTAATATGTTACAGAGTAATGTATACGAAAATATTCTATGGCTATTGAAAGCTAGTCATGAATTTCGGAACTGTAGAATGTCTGTTGCGTAGGCCGAAAATAACATAACGCCACAGGCGCCATTAAGTTGCGCCATCTGGATATCATTACGAAGAAATTATATTAGTCAAAGTTTGGAAAGACTTTTGAATTACATTATTACTCTTCCCGATAACGAGTATTATAAGGTAAAATTAACGAATTTAAAAATTGGTATAATACACACCGATTACGTTTACGTTATGTTTAAATGTGGGAGTGCTCATATGCTCCTTATGATTATATTCACTTAACCTCAATTTTGAATGAAAAATGAATACCTGTGATTATGAAAATGTAATTTTATATTTGTCTTATGGTGATAATAAAAAAAAACAATCTTTTTTGAAAGAGGGAATCGAAGGTACTTTCAATTTCGTAAGAGAAAACATAAACTTCAAGAGTTTGAAAATATCAATAACTACAGCGTTCTATAAGTAACAACAATATATATTAGTTAGTTAAACTAATTTTTACAAACTTTTTATAAATCAACAAACTTATAATAATGGGATGTGCTATGTGTCATTATTTTGTACAAAATTAAAGAAGAAATAATAGTATCATAAACACAACATGCACAAGTAATGTTACAGAAAGGATAATTTTCATTTTTACATAAAAGGTAAATCAGATATGTTTATTTATGTTATTTTGTATGAACTGTTACAAATGTATATATTTGATTTGATTAACTTATCGCTTTTTTTTTAGATTATACAAACTTTGTAAATACACATCTAAAATACAATGGGAAAACTTTAAATGAATAGGTCAAAGATGCAGCACACTGAAGTTAAAAACAAGGATCATAATTATAGTGAAGTAAAATTACATAGTATTCAGCATACTGCTAGTAATATCCTAAATGTATGTGACAGTGATGTTAAAACAACATGTAAATCAAACAAAACTGGATTAGTATCGAATAAAGAAATATTCGGTCAGATTAAAGATATTAATGAATTAAAAAAAATTACACCGCGTGTAAAATTGTTGACTCATGATGCAAATAGTTTAAATGAATTAACTAAAATTTCTTTGCACAATAAAGTATCTGCGCAAAAAAAACTATCAATATCAGAACAAATAAAACAGGAATTAAGAAAGTATTGTAGGACTTGTGCTGGTTTGAAACTTCCGTTAGTTGATATTTTTAGTGAAAAAGGTAATCAAATGAGATTAAGTCAACAAATTAAGCATTTAGAAGAAATAAATCCATATGATAGTTTATCAACTCAAATGTGTATGGATTGTATTTGTGACTTAAAAATGAGTTACAAATTTTTTATGCAAATTAAAAAAGCAGAAGTTAAATTAAGATCTATTCATATTACTCTCACAGATACAGCGACAAAAAATGCAGAATTAAATAAAATGCAGCCTGTAGGAAGTTTTGAAAAACAGATAGAAAATGCTGTTGAGTGTGATACAAAAAATCCATCTACAAGTAAAGAATATACTTCTGTACCAAAAATATCTGCAATTTTTTCGTTAAAAGATAATGAAAATATTATGAATGATAAGGAACTTTGTACAGATCATAAAGAATCAGAAAGTAAGGTTGAACCTGGAATTTTTGAAGACACCACTGTCCTCCAAAATAGTGATGATAATGAATCAATAGAAGAATTTGATCCAGATGATCCTCCTTTTCAACCTGATAGTTCTGATGTTGCAGAGTCTGATGATGAAGTAGAAATACCAAGTGCAAAAAGACGACATATTCAACAGAAAGAAAATATAAAACAATGTTCACAATCAGCTATTGTTTCTGATAATAATCTAATTTCAGATAATAAAAGTACTGAAATTAGCCAAACAACGTATAATTATGAATGTATGAGAACATACATTAAAATAGGGGACACAGAATGTAATAATCAGTCTACTGAACCACGCAGCGTCAATAATTCTGAAAGTACAAAAGAATGTTCAAAACAACCAAACATATTAAAACGCAGGTTATTATTACAGTCTAAAAAAGAATCTACAGAAGAAACTGATGAAAATATTTACCAGACAAATATTTCTGATAAAAGTCATAAAGACTTAAAAGTACAAAAACTCGATGTAAACAATTCTTTGAACCTTAATAGTAATCAAGAGGATGGCATCATGTATGTTACTGTGAAAGGATCTAAACCGAATGAAATATTGTTAGTAAAAGTAAAAAAAATGGATAAACCATTAGAGAAGAAAGAAGATAAACCTATAGGGAAAAAGAATTTTGACATTAAACCAATGGATAAGATTTTAAAACGATATGAAACATTAGTTACAAAAGAAAAAGATTTATTTCCAGAACGAACAAAAAAGTTAGAAATAAGAGAGCAGATTATAGAAGAACAAATAGAAGAATACAAGAAAAAGCGAGAAAAAGTATTAGGCGGGCATGCCAATATTGTTGCACCTCCAAAATTTGAGGAATCTCGTCACTTTAAACGTAATGAAAGTCAAGATAATCAAAGATCTTTTACACATATAGAAAATGATTCTGCTGTAAACATACATTTTAATAAAGATGATAGTGAATTTAATGCAACTATTACAATTGAAGATGATGCTATAGAAATTGCAGAATCGGCCAAGAAAAAGTCTACAAATGAAAAAACTTATATAAATACTGAAGAATATTTATCACATTTAGCAAAGCTTAAATTGAAATGGGAAGAAGCGAAAAAGAAGAAAGAATATCTTCAAAAAGAACTTGATGAATCTTATACAGAAGGAAATATTGAGAAGTTAGCAAGAATTTTAGGGGAAAAAAAAAAAAATTTGCAAGACTTTCAAGATTATTTAAAACAACGTAAAATTGTAATTACAAGATTAAAAGATGAGGATATTATTTCTCTTTATGAAGACAGAAATAATGCAGTCCTTAAAAACAACTTACCTGACTTAATAGATGAGAGTCAACCAGCAGATTATATTCCAGAAGAACATTATTTAGAATGTGATTATTGTCCAGAAACATTTGCTTCTAAAGAAGTTCTTGAAGAACATTTGAGATCACATGATTATAAAATTATGCATTTTTGTGAAGATTGCATGGAAGAATTTCCAACAAATAAAGCAAAACGAAATCATGATTGTACAAAAAAATTACTATGTAAACAGTGTGGCGAGAAGTTAGAATCAAAAGGAAAAAAGCGTCAGCATGAACAAAAACATTGTGATAATGAGTATGGACAATTATGTGATGTATGTGGTGAAAAGTTTAAACATCAAGGAACATTGGATCAACATGTCAAAACACAACACATGAATTGGGAGAAAATATATCAATGTACAAAGTGTCCTAAAAAGTTTGCATTCAAACAAAAACTTAGCTTTCATTTGAAATCTGTACACACAACTTTAAGAGCCTATTTGTGTGAGGACTGTGGAGCTGATTTTAAAAATCCTGCAAGTCTTAGACATCATAGAATACGTAAACATCAACCTGTAAGTAATAAGAGAGAATGCCCAGTTTGCCATAAATTAGTACCATTTTATAGCCTTTCTAAACACATGCATACTCATAAAGCATATACTATTCAGTGTCCACACTGTGACAAAATGTTTAAAAATAGTTCAACTTTAAAGCAACATGTAAGAATTCATGAAGATCAACGTCAATATCGATGTGATACTTGTGGTGTTGGATTTAATAGAAGAGATGGTTTAAGGTTACACATGAGAGTACATGAGAAGACCGATAGTAGAGGATTAAAAGAATGTTCATGTCAAGTATGTGGTGAAAAGTTTCCAAATCATTCAACACTTGTTATACATAGGAACCGAGTTCATAAAGATGGTAGACAATACACTTGTCATATATGTAATAGATCAATGATTTCAACTAGATCATTAGAGTGGCATATGTCTCATATACACAATGAAACACTTCCTGGTGTGAAGGAAGGGTTAGATGGGACACCAGAAAAAAGAAGGGCATCATGTTATCGTTGTAGTAAGACATTCAAAACAGAAATGATTTTGAGAACGCACATTAAAAACACACATATGGAGAAAGATCCTATGAAATGTTTAGATTGTGAATTAACATTTATTTCTGAAGTGAGGTTAAGACATCATATGATGGTCACACATAACAGATTAGAAGGAACTATACCGTGCCCACATTGTTCAAAGAGATTTGTGAATCAAATCAGATTAAAAACTCATTTGGTATCTCATTCTGAAGATAGGCCACATACTTGTGAAATCTGTGGATTTAAATTGAAAACTAAGATACAGTTGGTTAAACATCGACAAAATAGGCACAGCGATGAAAGACCTTTACAGTGTAGATATTGTCCTTGGAGATGTAAACAAGTTAGTGCACTTGTATGTCATGAAAGAACTCATACAAATGAACGACCATATTCTTGCAGTGTATGTAGGCAACGTTTTAAATATTTAGGTGATAAAAATAAACATGAAAGACGACATGAAAGCTTAGGAGGATCTGGATTTAAAAGGATAATACTTAGTCGAAATAGTAAACCTAAACTATTAGAAGATTCTTCTTGTTCTGAACACGAAAGTTTAAATAATATAAAGTGTCAAGTTCCTGAAAGTGAATATCAAGAACAGACAGATCAACAATTTGAAGAAGAACAAATAGTTAAGTTTGAAGAAGAACAAATAGTTAAATTTGAAGAAGAACAGATTAAATTTGAAGAACAAGAAATAACAGAAGAATATGAACAAGTATATGAACAGGTAAACATAATTTTATAGTTCTATATTATTTTTTATTACATTAGATCCTTATTTTTTATATACATGTTATTTCTCAGGAATATGAAGAGACATCCAGAGAAGCTTCTGATGCAGCAGAAGTTATAATGAATATGGAAGACACAACAGTTTACACAGAAGAAGTAACTGCAGATAACATTGAACCTACAGAAATTATGGCAGATGAAATAATGACAAATGAAATATTACAATCAGGTGCTGTAGTTCACTTGCAACAAGAAGATGATTCAGGGAAAATACAAGTGATTCCAGTGATGTTATCTTTACCTGATTTATCTGATGCAAATACAGAGGTCAATTTAGCTACTGCATCCATTATGTATAATAATTGAATTCAATTTCGCATTTTATATTTGCGATATGCTTTGTATAAAGAAATAATTTTTAAAGTTTTATTGTGGTAATTATACATTTAAAAAAGAACTGTTTATTTGGTATAAATAAGTAGGGGCTAAATCACATTCCTATAGACCCAATTTCAGCATGTTCTAAAATGTGTATTTCCTTTTAATATACATATATAGGTTTCACTACACTAGGATATTATGTACCTAAAGGTCAAAATAGCTATTTGCTATCGAAATAATAGTTTTGTAAAATTAATTTACTGTGTGAAAATACTTATTAAAATCAATTTAAAACTGTAAAAAGGATAATATAACAAATTTTATCTCTTCTTAGTGCTTTACAATACAAAATTTTTGTTTAACTATAAATAGTAAATAAAAATATCTGTAGTATGATATATAAAGTATTTTGTACAAATCTAAAAGATGAATAAGTATTTTACTTGATAATACAAACTTTCAAGATTAATAAAATTGATGTTGCTCATAACCACATGTCTATATATAAATTGTTCATAATACAAATTCATTTATTTTTTGTTTTCTGCTTATTAATACTTTATTTTCTATTTATTGGTATTATTTCGTAAGTTCTCCATTTCTTAATTTGTAAAAGGATCAGCAATATTTTTGTTAAAAAAAATCATGCGTTCTATAATTATAAATTATAGTAAATTAAGAAAACATTATCAAATGATTTTTTCCAGTGATTTTTTCAACCACTGTATGAAGTGTTTTAATAGTATTATTAATTTTTTTGCAAGATATTTTTTCCTTCATTATGATTTAAGTAAAATTCTGTCCTTAATTCTTTTAAGTTTTTATTCATCCTAAAAAAGTATAAAAATAATTGATATAATAAAATGGATTGTCTTTCTCTTAATTATTACATTATACATAATTATTTATATTATATCATGAACTTACTTGTCGGTTATTGTTCTTATTTGTTTAATTTTCTTCATTTATATAGACTAATTGGAGCAGTATCAGTTCCATCACTATTTAAGCTAGAATTATTTAGAATCATTTAGCCTTAACTTCTTGGATGATCTAAGACATTCATCAGGTTTTTTATAAGGATTATCTATTTTCGTAATCTATTCACTAATTTATTTAGCTGTTCCTTGGAAACGGATAACATGCATGACCAAAATTTTTGGTATCTTCATAATTCTTTAATAAAATATAAGATTTTAATTAGTTAATGCAACATGCAATTTAGATCTGAACTGCCCTTCTTCTGCTTTTAAGACTATTTTACTTATTACAGTTAATTTAATTCGCGTTTTAGAGCAATTGATCCATCAGAAATTCCAATAGATTAATATTCGCTCAGACGTAATGGAAGCTCCGTTTTTTTAGCCTCAACCTGCATTTGCTCTTGTAAAAGTAATTTTTGGATAAATTTCTTTAATGAAGGTAAAAGTTTATTTTACTGTGCTGAGCTCTTTCTCAAGTTCATCCGCTTCTGCAATTAAATTTTCTTCTTCTCACAGTTCTTTTCCCGATTTTAGAATTTATCGTTTATTTTCTGTGTTTCAGATTAATATCTTTTGTAACTGGTTTATTCTCTTGCACGGGTGTATATTTAGTTATAGATCTTCTAATAGCATTGCATTTTCGTTCATTTGCGACATAATTTCCTATTCCAAATTCGTTTTTATCTAAAATAGATCTTTCTAGCTGAATTATCAAAACGTATTTCTTATTGCTTAATTATTTACTTGTCTTGTTTCACCTGCATCTCTAAAATACATTTCACCATTTCAATTCTCATTAGGAAGTTGTGCAACAACTTCTTGACGAAGATTTTTCCAATATATGATGTATATTTCTAACATAACTTTGTATGTTTAAAGCAGAAATTATATTATAGAATTGGATGTATTGTGCAATGAATGCTCAAATGTTAATTCAAATATATTTTAAATATAAGTAATGTTTACTTATGTTGTAAGTATATTGTAGATTTTTATGCATTTATACAAAATTTGGTAATGCAAAATTGTACAAAATGCTCATACTGTGAAAGAATGTGTAAAGTATTCAAAATATAATGTTTTCTATAACATTTGGTAGATAAAACAATTTTTCACCAAGTTTCTACTTCTTCAATTATGTTCTCAAAAATATGAATTTGCATAAAAATCCATATTCTAGTTAAAAGTAATGTTTGCCTTGTTTTATAACAATACTTTCTTATATTACGGTAAATTAGACATTTTTAATAATAAAATTTTGTTTCTTTATTGTTGCAAAATTACAAGTGAAATTTATTATATACGATTTTTATATATTTTTATACACATTACATTAAAGAAATCATCATTACGACCATTTGTAATATATCGTATAATTATTTAAATTTTTACGATAAGCGCAGTTTTACTTATCGTACAATTACAATAAGTTATGTACTCGAACATCTCATCTTGTACAATTTTAACTTTTATTTATTTTCCTATATTATCAAATTTTTATTTGTAAATTAAACTAATATTTTATGGTGGCAATAAAAGAATTTGAGTGTCAAATACTTTTGTACATAAAACATTTGCAAGTGTTTGTATATTTTTATCATATATAAATAGCTGTTAAATTTACATTTAAATTATACAAATTTCTTTTTAGACATGATATAATATACACTTCTTAAAATAGATACAATAAAAGATCACATTTGTATCATATATATTTTTATAAAATTTTTGTGAAAAATGTAATTGAATTTTATATTTACATAAAATAAAATTAAGGGATATACATATATATATACATACATTTTAAAAATAAATGCAAAAAGATATTAACTTATCTAAAACAGATAAATGCAGAAATCGCTGTGCTGTACAATTAAAATGTACAAATATATAAATGTATAATGATATTAATACTACATCAGGTATTAATATTCTTTACTCATTTTTTTCCAATATTTGAAACACTAATTTTACTCTATAAACACTTCATTCTAAAGTGTTAATAATTTCTAGCGATTTTTGCACTAAATATTTACTTTTCTAGGTTTTGATAATATTGTGCAAGAACAAACCATGCTTTAGGTGACATAAAACCATCAGGTGGATTTTCACCTGCTTTTGCTAAACCTATAACAAATATTTTAAATATTAAACTTGTGTTTTTTTAATAAATCAAATTTTTCACGTTTTAGTATTATATAAAATTATATATATTAAGATATTTTATAAGTTATAAAAATATGTAATACACAGATAAGAGTATATTATACATACAACGCATTTTCGTCCCTGATATAAATTCAAAATCTTCTTTTCGTTTCTCATCAAAGAAGGACATTTTTTTATATTTTTTATCATATGCTGCAACTTTAAACGGTATGATTTCTAGCGATTGTAAGCCTCGAGCTAGTAAGAGAACTCGGGCTCCATGAGTAGGATCATAAAGATTTCCATCAGGTGTTGCATTTTTGTTAGGATGTACTATGCCAGCAGGATCTCTTCCAACAATATAAAAGTTAGCACCAGCGTTCATTCTTGCCTTTGCATGCCATTGTACCTAATAATGTATAAGATGAACATGAAATGAAATAACACTAGAAAGATTCTAATATGTCATTAGAATATAGTATGTATTTCTTAAAGAGTCAATGAAGTCTTGAAACCTTATAACAGTAATGCAAAATTTTTGAGTAAAACATTTAAAAACTTGTTATAAAGTTCCTTTATTCTAGTTTTTACTTTTAGTTTCGTTTTACATATATTAGGTAATTTTATAAATAATAACATTTTTCGGTAATTAATATATCTATAAGTAATTAATTAGTCATATATTTTTCTTCGTTTTCTAGAACTCTTTGCCACTTTTTTTATTAAGTTTTTTATTCTTCTTTTTACTTCAACTTCTTGCTTCAAATTCAATTTTTAGAAGAACTGCATTATTTATGAGATGACCTAATATAATATAAAAAGTAAACATATATGATAGCTACTTCAGTTACTAGGTTTAAACTATAACTATATGAAATATGAACTTTACGTAGCACAAATAGAAATAAACTTATAAACATAGTATTTATCACAAGATCAATAATGTAACTATGTTTATACATGAAAAATCACTAATTTTAACAACATTTGCTACTAAAGATCAAAATGTAATATAGAAAAAAGTATTATAGACACTATTTATATTATATATGACTGTCATATCTTATTTTCATTATAATTATGTAACAAATGAAAATACGTCCATAATCAAAATTTACCTCAACTGGCCCAGCATACATCATAGGGCTTGGAAAAATTGCTAATAATGTTGAGTGAGGATCTAAAACCCCTTCACTAAGTACAGCTTCATGTTGCAGAATCCTTGTCTGTAGTGGTACATCATCATCCTTCGTCCAACCACCTAGAGGATGTAACAATAAAATAGGATTTTTAAATCCTCTTTCTTCTAATAAACGTTTTTTAGTGTCCTAGAAATACAAATATAACATACTTATACATAAAATATTTTACATAAATTCTGTCGTAAATAATAAATAAATAAATGAACTTACTTGCATTAATAATGCATGACCCATATGTACAGGATTTCGAAGCTGGAATGCAAAGACAGCGTCAGCCTTCATCTTTTTGCATTTTGTTCTAATTTCATTTGGTGTAAGTCTGTATTGATCCAAACCATCATACCATTTAATTCTCTCAATAACTTCTATATCACCACCTACTAACCAATCTCCAGATTCATGAATCATCTTTACATATGGGTGGCCTAAATTGTTAGTACCAAATTGCCAACCACATCTTTCTTCTTTTCTGTGATAATAAAATTCAGGCCTACGTAATATTGCTAGAGCTTTGTTTTTGTATCTCAATGTAAAAGACGAAAGTCCATTCAAACGTTCTTTATCTTTTGTATGTATTGCAAGGACTATTGGAACAGATTGATTAATTTCTCTGTCACCTTCACGGAGGCATTTTAGATGTTGAGTCTAAAAATATTTTACGCTTCTAATAACAAGAATTGAGTTTTTAACAGCATTGTTGTATTTCATGTTAATATATATGTATGTTGTATATATACCTGCAGATATTGGTGTTCTCTCATGAAACCGGTAAGAGGTGCAGCCCAACCTTCTGCTAAAACCTGGAGCCATTGCACATCAATTTCATTAATTTCTAAGTTCTGAAGCGTAGCAGCTTCTGTTTTGGCAGAAGATATTCGCGATTCTGGAATGAATAACTCCCGTATTGACGTTGCAGGTTTTTGAAGTACAGGTATAATATGCTGTTTCTCCAGAAGATCAATAACAGTTGCAGCTGATTCCTCTGGAGTACAGTTTTCAGTGACTACCACTAAATCAGGATTTACTGGTCTTTCATACATTTGATCTATTCCAGTAAAGCCTTTGATTGCTCCTTGACGTGCCTTTTTATATAATCCTTTGGTATCTCTTGCTTCACATACATTAAGTGGTGTATCAACAAAAACTTCAAAAAATGGAAGATCAGACATTTTATGAATTTGTCTTGCCATCTGTCTATCCTCTTCAAATGGTGATACAAAACTACATAAACAAATTTGTCCACTATCAGCAAATAATTTAGCTACTTCTGCAACCCTCCTTATGTTTTCTTTTCTATCTTCCTTGGTAAAGCCAAGGTTGTGGTTTAAACCACTTCTTACGTTATCTCCATCAAGTCCATAAGCAGCAATTCCATGATCAATTAAAATTGCCTCAACTTGGAAAGCTATTGAAGTTTTCCCAGCACCAGAAAGGCCTGTTAACCAAACTGTACAGCCTCGAAAACCTCTTATGCTTCCCATTGCTTGTCCACGTTTTGCTCTTGATACATGATGTGCTTGCTCCAATACATTGCTACAACTCTAATAAAAAAGATTCTTTATATAAGATTGATAAAGTTTATTAAAAAGTATTAAGATGAAATGTATTTCATCAGGTTTATACGTACTGTCATCAGACGTTTATTTGGGATTTCGTTTGACATAACTGTTCTAACGCGATCGCGATGAGACTGGTCAACAATTAGCACTGAAACTTTAATATAACCACCAAATGAGATACGATATATGAATATGTATGAAGGTATAAGAAAGTTTGAGAATATTTGAAGATTGGAGGTATTGAAATGAATGTTTTGAAGGTACCGAAGTGAGTGTTTGAAAAGCAACGATATGAGTAACATTAACAGTAGCGTTTGACGACTGACGACTGAGGACAACTTGTCCAAAAGATTATCGTAAGACATCTTGTATGAGATATATTAGCGTAAAACACGCGGATTGTTTGTTCAAATATTTTCAGAATTTGCAAGGGGGTTAGTCAATTTTACATAATTAGATATTTCACTTTTAGGGGGTGGAACTGACCACTCCAACCGTCGAACCATCAAACTAACCGTACTTTCGCTCTCAGGCTTAGAATGTATGGTACATAATATATCCTATTGAGAAATTTATAATATCCTACACGAGAAATTTCACAAGTCTTAGCCAGTAACCGTAGCAAGGAATAAACCCTTATAAATCATTCTGACTTGGACAATACATATTGGATATAAAAAGTGAAAAGGGAAAATCCCATTTCCATGGTTATTGCAGGCAAATGTTAATCTTTAAACCGATGGAAGAAGTATTCTATGGCATCATAAAACTATTGTTGTTAGGAATCAAAATGTAAAATATAGCAGTAAAAGTAAAGATGAAATTCTGATACGTTGGATGGAATGCAGTATGAGATAAAATCGCGAATGAATATTAACTGGTACAATACCTTTATTATGTCTTTACTAGCTTTAATTTTGTATACGGAGCCTTTTTTATTTCATTATTATCATTCGCAGCTAGAAATATTTGGATGAAAGCTGAATTATTTCGATGGGTCCATATATTGATATTATTAATTTTTTTGTTGGTGAAGAAAGGATAGACGCAAAACGGTATTGTTATGTTTACGTCATCTTTGTCTCATACATTAAATTTGACAAATTAAAGTTAAAATATCTCCTAATTTAATGTTTTTTTTTAGTATAAATTTATTTATTCTTGCGTAAGGAATGATGAATTGCGTCGATTACTGGATTAAAAAATACATGATTCCATTTAAGAAATCAAAGTTGATCATTCTAAGCCCTTGACGCCTATAAAAAACTAATAGCATCAGAACATGCACCCTTCGAAACCATCCCGTCAAATCATTTCCCGCTGCGAATAATAATAATGACAAAAATCAAGATGGTAATTTCAGGTGAGACTCCCTGTATTTATGTATGCACTTATATACTATACGTGGCAAATCGATCAAGTGAAAGATATAATTTTAATAAGTATTTAATAAAAAATAATTATCTTTTAATTGTCAAAGTATCAAATTTTAATTGTATTATAATAATTACACGTTTTCAAACAGCCGTCATTAATAGGAAATATTTATAATTAACAATGAAAAATATATACCGTGACAGCAATGCACAGAACGAACCACGCTGTAACGTGGCCGTAAGCCAAGCTGTAACCTGCAAGTCTGTAATCTGTAACGGTACTGCATACGCTACTATGCTATATACATATCTATAAAACCAGTTTGAGATACTAGCGCTTCAACAGATGGTGCATCAATTAATAATTTTAATATATACTATACTATCTCTTAATCACATGTAACATAGAATAATTCACGTTCATTATTATTTTAAACAATTAAAAATATATTGGAATTATTAAAAGTTTCATGAAACTTTGTAAAATGTGAAATTATGTGACAATGTTTCATAATTAAACTGTACATATTTATGAGCGCGGCTAAAGAAATAGGCTTTAAATGGAGATTCGTTTTAATTATTAAAAATTATAATGAGTACTCTACTTTGGATATCTTATATATTTTTGTATATTGTGCGTACTCTATGTACCTTTAAATTTTCCGTAAATGTACAAAAATCTCCAAAAACTCTGATTATTACCTATATTTTTCCTAGTTCTATCTAGGAAAATATTAAACAGGCAGAAACACTATCAATAGCACTTTATTATGTACCCAATGTTTTGTTAAAAAATAAATGTTTAAAATCTCATAAAAATTAAATGTGAAATACAGTTAAATATAACATACAAGTAAAAATCTATTGAAACAGGATTTTAAAGATAACATTAAATGTAGATTATAATCTATATTATAGTGATTGTTTTTTATTTTAATGTTATATCTTATTTTATTAGACATCTTATCTATTATGTGTTCTATATACATGTGTAATGTGTTTGTATGATTAGGAGAGCAATATACTTTTGCATTAATATTTCATACGTTTCTTGGATTACATTTCATAGTTGCAGAATACATAGGTTGTTCAATTGATATAAAAATGTCGTCTATATAATCCCACAGTGTACATTTTGATTTGCTATCATGAAAATTTGTATAGATTAAAAACAAAGAATTTTCAACATAAAAGAATATCTGAAGAATATGATTTAACAACCATTGTATGAAGTGTCTCAATAATATTATTAATTTCTGCTGCAAAATATTCATTTCTTCCTTCATTATGTTCTAAATAAGATCATATCCTTAATCCTTTCAAGCATTTATTCATCCTATGAAAGTACAAAAAAAATTGATATAATAAAATGGATTGTTTCTTTCTTAACAATTACATATACATAATTATTTATATTATATTATGAAAAACTGTAAATTTTTAATATTACTTATTTTTTGATATAGTATCATTTTTATCTTTTAAAGATAATATATCTCTCTCTCTCTATATATATATATTATATATATTCAACTATAGTTGAAACACATAAATCTTATGTACAAGAAGTATTTTCATTTTTATTGCACTTTTTATCATCTTGGAAAATGTATTAGATACTATTTTCTCCATTCTTTTACTTCTTTAATTTTATTATGATTATAATATATTTCTATATATTTATTCCTAATATTTTATTTATATAATGAAAATAGACACATAAAAAACATTTATTATTGAAAGTAAATTTATGTCTTTTGTATGTCTGCTGCTATAATACTATTTGTGTTATACTTTCTATTCATAGGTCACAAGGATATAAACAGTCACTTTGGTAAATAAGTATGAAATAAAGTTACTTTTTTTTTTCTTTAAAGGACATGCATAAAACTTAATTATTTGTCTACGTAAAAGTATTATTTATATAATTTTGTATATAATTTTTGTAACAAATTAATACGATTAATTTGTCAGACTTAACTTATTAAGAAAATATAAACTGTTGAATAAAATAGATTCAACATTATACATAACATCATGTTTAATACATTTCTGTTTATAAATTTAGGTCACTAATTAATTTATAAAACAAATTTATTTACATACAATATTACATCCATTATTTTCATATCATTTTTTTTTATTCTTCATTTCCCACAACCCATTCCTAACAAATCTTTGTGCTGCATCCTTGTTTACACGAGGCATAAATGTATTCTTGTCATTAATTTGTTTTGCACGTGTCATAGACCTCTTTAAACGATCATTTTCTGACTTTATTTGATGCTTTGCTGGGTCAATTCCTAATTAGATACATATGAAATGAATACAATAAAAATCATACAATAATTTGTTTTATTTGAAATTATTGTACAATTATACTGCTTTTATTAGTACTTTACCTTCTGCACGCAAATACATCCAAAACACACTATTCAGGCAGTAAGACATCAATAGATTATACTGTATTTTATCTGTATCAGAAAGTTTTTCATACACTGCTGGATTTGCGGCATATTTAATTGTATCTTGAATTTTCGTCGTTGCATCACGGTATTGTTTAACTTTTGCAATAAGATCCACGTCATGCGATAGTTCTTCAAAATCTGCATCCATATTTATCTAAAGAGGTTATAATTTTTCCTTATATACATACACCATAAAAATTTTATAAAGTAAATAACCTATAACAAAAGTCAAACTAAAAAATACTTATCCTTTATTCTCAGTCTCAAGTTAGATGTTTAACATGGTTGGAATTTCAAGTTATGCGATAATATCACGGATAATACTAACCTGACTAGCTTTATAATCACATACTTGTTACGATACATACACGTGTATTGTACATGCAGATATATATTACCTAGAATTCATATATTTATTGTAATTTGTTAATTAGAATTACGATAGAAATAAGATAATTAAATTGCCTATACACATTCAAGATTGTAATAGGTATATATTTAAATGTAATAAAAATATAATGAAATAATAATAAATATTTACTATAAATCTATATAGTTTATAATTGTTTAATCACTTAGAGTTACAATAACTTCCTGACTTAATTTTCCTATTATTTAAAAGATTAGTATGTTATTTAAATATGCCAAGAATGTAACAAATAAATTCTTTAAGCTCTGGGGAATTACAGTTCCAAAATATACTTGACATCTTCTTTGCAAGTACATAATTCATGGAGAATCAAACAGCGAAACAGCTGATTCGTTTTACTGTAGAGCACATGTCGTGGTAGAACGTTATAATATTACGTTACTTTTCATGCAAAGTAATGAGGTTTTAACAAAAATCTAAACACTTACGTCTTAAGAGAAACATATTACATGTATTTATTTGAAGGTGCGATGAAAAAGAAAGGATTGTAAGTTGTTTTTAAAGAAATTTTTGTCTAAGAAAAATGGCTGACCGTGATAGCGCATCTGAAAGCGACTCAAGCTCGATCGACGGAGGTCCGATAATGATGCCACCGTCTCCTGTAACTAGAGAACAACTTCAAAAAAGGATTGAGTCGTTACAACAGCATAATCGTGTTCTTAAAGTCGAGCTAGAAACATATAAATTAAGAGTAAAAGCGTTACAAGAAGAGAATCGTGGTCTTCGGCAAGCCTCTGTCATTATAGTAAGTTTCTTCTATATTTTTACTAAATAAATAATGTCCATTAATTTGCTAATTACATATGTTATTTAGCACAGAATATTTTTTGAAAATATATATTTTACTTTTGGATACTCAAAATATTTAATTTTGGGTTAAATTAGAAACATTTGCTCAATATAAACTGTTTTTTATATAGTATTATTTCATTTTATAATCTATTTTATATAGTCATAATTTTGTATACATTCATTTTATATAATTGTGTTCCAATCTTCTGTTTCTGTATAGTTTCTCATAATTTTTTATATTCAATGTATTAAAATGCATATAAAATTTAAATCTATAAAATGATTTCAGCTTTATATAATTTTACTACTATAATAAAAATTAGATATAAAAATTTTTTCTTAGAGTAAAATGATTTCTTGATTATAAAATAAACTACTTCTGCATTAAAAAAAGTTATAAATTATTTTTAATTTATGTATTTAAACAATATTTTTTGTTTTTATATTATTTATATTATTTGTTTGAAATCTAATAACTAGATAATAGAAATAATATTTGTATAGTTAATACATTAACGAAATTGTTTATAAAAACATAATTACAAATATATTTTTCAAATTAGTAGGGTTAAAAATGAATTATTCAACTATTGAACTTCATAATAACTTTGTTATATTTGAGGGAATTTGATAACAATTTTCAATCTTTGATTGTGCACATTTCCTATTCGCATTTTGACCTTTTTTTATTGGATTATATTATAGCAAGCTAAAGCTGAGCAGGAGGAGGAATTTATAAGTAATACATTGTTAAAAAAAATCCAAGCACTTAAGAAAGAGAAAGAAACATTGGCGCACCATTATGAACAAGAAGAAGAATGTTTAACTAATGATTTGTCAAGAAAATTGAATCAATTGCGCCAAGAAAAATGTCGATTAGAACAAACTTTAGAACAAGAACAAGAATGTCTTGTGAACAAATTAATGAGGAAGATAGAAAAACTTGAAGCTGAGACACTTGCAAAACAAAGTAATCTAGAGCAGTTGCGTAGAGAAAAAGTAGAACTGGAAAACACACTTGAACAGGAGCAAGAAGCATTAGTAAATAAATTATGGAAAAGAATGGATAAATTGGAAGCAGAGAAGCGAATGCTGCAAATAAAATTAGATCAACCTGTATCAGATCCTGCTTCACCAAGAGAAATCAATAATGGTGATACTGCTACTAGTTTAAGTGCACATATTCAAACTCTAAGGAGTGAAGTAGCCAGACTAAGACATACATTGTTCATCTCACAACAAGAACGTAAGAATTTTTATCATATAATTAGATTTATTTATAGTTAATAAATATATTTTAAAATAAATTTTTATAAATATATTTTTATTACATCTAGAATTACATAAATTAATTTAATTATTGGAAAGAAAAGTAAAAATAGTAACATGAAATAATTTGATTGATTTATTTATATTTTGTTACTAGCTTCACATTTAATATAATGTTATGCTGTAACAGCAATATTGTATTATAGATAATTATAATTTTCCAATTCTCTTGTACAGTGCTTAGGATATTAATAGATAAAAAATTAGAAGTAGCAAACTAAAAAAAGAAGTAAGAGAGAATAGAAAAGAAAGATTGTAATAGAATAATAATTGTAATTAAAGGAAATAATTTATAATATAAAGTAATTATGCGTATATACATATTTGAAATGATAATAGATATCATATACGAAATCGTTAAGTTTATAATAATGTTGTGAATTAATTAGTAATACTAAAATTATTTAATATCTTTATTTTTGTTAACTAACATTGTTGGATCTGTTTGTATTTTTATATTAGATACAGAGAAGATGCAACGATATGTAAACGAAGAGAAACAAATTCGTGAAGAAAATTTAAGACTTCAAAGAAAATTGCAGCTGGAAGTAGAACGTCGTGAAGCTTTATGTAGACATCTTTCAGAATCAGAGTCCAGGTAAATAATATTATATAGATTGTACAAATGTTTTAGTTCTATTACAAATTCATCTATTTGTTAGTTTGGAAATGGAAGAAGAACGGCACTACAATGAAATTGTGATGTCTGGTGGAAATATAAGAAATCGTACTGTTTCTAGCCCAGTGCCGTACAATCCTTCACCTAGTTCCTCTAGACCACTAAGTCCAGGTATAATATCCTTGTTTTATATAAAAATAAAGTAAATTTTCGACTTTTATGTTTCAATATTACGTGATCCCATATTTATTTAATATTTGTATAAATTTATTTTATTAACATATCAATATTGTTTATAAATAGGTTCATCAACTAGAGAGGGATTCAACACAAATCGATGTTATGCTTGTGGTCAACCTACTACAATTCCATTTGCAAGCTCATCACCACCTTCCACTGTAAGTTACATTTTATGGTTTTAATTAGTCAAATAGTACTAAGTAATGTACAAATGTAATTTATGTGTATGAAACATTTAAAAATGACATTAATCTGAAATATTTAATTATATTTAAACAGGGTCACATTGTAACATCATCCAATAGACGCACATCAGATAGATTTATTAAACCTGCAATTCCACCAACTATTGTAAGTCCAAGTGGTCCGCCAATTGCCGCTAACACAGCTACAAACGCAACTAGCGGGTCACCAATGGATATTACTAAAACATAAGTCAGTTGAATTCATCTAATAATAAATATTTCATCGTGTATTCGTATAAAGTACTTTTTTGTTGATGCATTTTTGCTATGTGATTGTATGACATACTCAAAAGTTATTTTAAAGAAAGTTTCAGTTTTCAATATTTTAATCATTTCATTTTACAATCATAGTATAGCGCGCATGAATTAATTACAGAATATTCATAAAAATAAATAGTCTATAAATTGCTCTATACTTGGTATCAAATCGCTTAAATCTTTCTTGAAACATAAAATAGTATTTATATAAAAAAAAAATATTAATATAAATCACATATGAAATTCTGAGCTGCTTCAAATAGACTAGCAAAATGAAAATTAAAGGAAAAATCGCTCTTCTAATTTCCTTTGTGTATACTTTATTATTATTATTAACTTAATGCATCTTTTTTAAATCTTTGAAATAGTAATACAAGAGGAATATTTTTTACTTTAAGTACTTAGGTAATAGAAATAAATACTTCTGTAATGGTTACTATGTAACTTATTTAAATTTTAATATGTTTTTCTTATAATGTTAATTTTTTTGTAACATTATATGGCATAACATAATAGATAATAATATAATTTTGTTCAAGTTACACAATCATAATTTCGTATGATTAATACTTATAATGAAACTAGAAGAGCGATAATATATTTAAAATTAATATGCCTTAAAAAATATGCAATTATGATTAAAAAAAGACAGTTAACGAAAAAAGAGAATAAATAAAGTTATAAAATGGAAACTTTTTTAATTCTTTTTTCCAAAGAATATTGGATTTTGTATTATTTCAAATATGATTGGCTTAATGTTTTGTATACAATCACATATTGTGAGTATTTCATACGTAAGCATTTGTATGCTGTGTTTCAAATCGACGAAACTAATATTGTGAAATAACATCTACATGACATTGTTGCATTTAAATGCAATCATATTTAAAATGAAAAAATTATTATTATCAAATATGTTTCAAATATTTTATTGTGTTAGCAATGTTTCAAGTATTAATTGCATATTTCTATTTTTCAAATAATAATTATTTAATTCGATTTGTCAGACATACCATTATTTCATGCATGTAATATTTGTTCCATTTTAAAACAATAGTATATAAATATTGTTTTCTTTTTTTTTTGACAATATTTGTGTGTTAGTCAAATATTAAATTAGTATATTTTGCTCTTTAATCACAAAATTTACCATTTTGTAACATATGTCATGTATAATATATTTTCAATTGATATTTATATGAATGTGATAAAGTAAAGCATAATAATCTTGTGCTACATTTTATAATAATTTGAACATTATTATTTACTATTGGTGCTCAAAATGTCGCGAGATTTTTCAATTTGTTATTAACAATATGTTATGGGCAACATTTTTGTTCTTTGTCCAGTAATAAAGTAAAAGATATACAATTCAGCTTTTTAGTTTAAAAAAAAAGAAAAAAAGAAAAAAAGGAAAAAAAGAAATAAATTTAGCCTTCGCATTATAGAATTTCTTCTATGATACAATTTATATGTGTAATATTTGGGTATCATATGTGTCGCAATGTTAAATCATAAAATCATTAAAAAAGATGCAAATTGATATCAGAAAAGAAGTTAACTTAAAATCGAAAGAATACTGATGATTAAATGGTAAATATTTAACTATAGTAATAATAACAAAAATTAATACTTTTTTTAAGCTTTATAAAATAATGTTTCTCGAATACTCTACATATGAATAAAACGTTGCTACATTATATGGAATATAGATGTATTAATTGTCATATACATATAATGAAATTTTGTTAAAACAAGAAACTATTACTTATTAATAGTTATATACAGATATATTTCATTATTACATATTATGTACTTTACTTAAGCTTTCACGAAATACAGTCACTTTTTTGCTATTATTTTTGTAAAATTTATTGTTATCCTTATTTAAAATAAATACTATATTTATAATTTACTAAAATAGATTAAGGATTTACTATAGTTTCCTGATTGTAAAATTTGTGGTTGGAATGTGTCGTTTCGGGAGTATTTTGAATCGCTAAAACCGAGAATACTGGTTATTTTTCACGGATATGAACGATTTTAAAAATTTATCCTGATGAACATTTGTCTGACAAAGGAGAGAACTTTAGAAATCCACGTAAACAGTTGCCGTGTGACAACCGGAAAATAAAAGGTAACCCAAACCTAATTTACTATTTCAGATGCATACAGAGTAAGCCGTACAGTATTAAGAACACCAAATTTTAAAAAACGTTTTATCAAAATCCATGAGAACGTCAACAAGTTGATCGAAAATTTGTACGCCTTATTTTTGTGAAAAACGACCCTCATTTTCAGCTTTAGCGACCTTAGAAATTTCTAAAAAGTATCATCCTAATCAAATATTTTACAGTCCCAATGCTATAATAGAATCTATCTTAAAATATGACATTTATTTAAATGTTTTAACAAACACAATATATTTAGTAAACATTGTACAATTATTCATACAGCACATTAAGGAAGAAGTAAAAATTGTATGTACATTTCAAAAGTTGTTTTTATCTATACATTGACAGTTTGAGAGCTAAGTTGTTTGTCATGTATGCTTATGCACAGCGAAGAATAATTTATGTGAAAAATTTTTATTTTGTCATCTTATAACATCTAATTTTTATATAGTATTACAAATGATATTATGTTATATCACTTCTTTTACAGGTAGCTACAACTAATCTTGCAATTATTAACCACATAATCAAAGAAATTGAATCTTCATGATAACAAGGCCAGCTTAATAAACTTTGTATTGGCCATAGCATGCCTTTTGGCAAAATTATTACAGGTTTATTTCTGTATAGATATAGCAGAATCAACATTAATGAACCCTGAAAAAATGTTATGAATTACTAAGTATGTTATATTATAATAAATATAAGCAAACACTTACGTTTAATATACGAAAACCATATGTTACAGATATTTGTACCTTCATTCTGGAAGACAGTCTTTCATTTGCTAAATAATAAGTACATTACGATTAAAAGTGTTTTATAAAATGAACTTGACAATAAATAGTGCAAACAAATGAAAAATTTATACAGAACAGAAATTCAATGAGATATAACTATTTTTATTTGTTTTTGTATTCAAATAATTATAAATTACAGATTTTTAATTGTTAACTTAAATTATTGCATACAAAAATTATAAAATATATTAATTTATTTCTTAATAATTGCATTAATTGTATCATTATCTTACCTTTTTCTTTTAATGTACTTTCTAATTTATTATATTTACGCTGAAGTTTCGCATACTTTGAAAATTCATCTACCATAGATATCCCAATCATTTCTTGCTTCAAATTAATCAAATCATTTCGTAATTCTATATCATGTTTGTTTACTGTATATAAGTGAGACGTAATCTGCAAACGAATGATAATTTACAACAAATGTAATTAACAAATGTAATATGTAAACAATGTCCAGATACTTACATATTTTATTAAAGATGGGAAAATATATTCTAAAAGACAACTTACAGTTGATATTATAAGTAAATTCATTTTATATTTTCAATAGGATAAATTTCATATTTCGCAATATATTTTATCGAATATTAATCAAAATATAGCGTAAAACGTTATTTCTCGACTTTTAATGAAAGAAGCTTTAGAGGTTATAACATTTTTCAATTGCTTATGTCAACCTAAACATATGAAAAGATAAGTACTTAATAGATGGTCAGCACACGCTCGTGGGTCAGCATAATTATACTAGGAAATTGATTGCAAGTTTTAAAGTTTTTTCTGGTTGGTATGCTAGCTAGAGTATTAATATATCATTGGTTTACCATTGTAACAGCACATAGTAATATAAAGATATAATGTCTTACTTCTACCTATATATATAATCTCTGTTTCTTTTACGAACACACACAATCTACACATGATGTTTCGTGAAGAGTAAAGCATGCGGTGCGGTTAAATATGGATTTGTCGACAAATTATTTGGAAGATTTAGATGATACAGATAAAGATGTATCAGAGTCTCATAATAAACTTCTTGAAGCTGTATCACAGCTTGATAAAGGCCAAAGGTATGCACTTATGAATAAAGTTAATATATAATAATTATAATACATAATTTCTATTATTTTTGATGAAAAAAGATATGTGAAGGTATAAAAAAATAAGTATTTTATATTAATATAAATATAATACAATATAAAATGAGATAACATTTAATACATTTCTGAAATATGTCCTTAAATTTTTCATAGAGTAAAAAAGGTAGAACGAAGTGAACCTACGTTAGAAGTATCAGAATTTCATTTAGTAAAAAGTGGAATATTTGATCAAGATGCAGTTCATGTATACGATTTAGCTAAAGCTTTAGGAAAAAAAGGTCATCATCATGAAATTATCAGAAATTTACAAGCTATAAGGAAAAAAGTTCAAGTTTTACCAAAACCATTGGAGAAACCAGCAGCAGACAGGGTAAGAATTACTTTATTATATCAAATATTCATAAATAATATATATATATAACTTTAAATATAGTTATTGTTAATTATATTTTAGATAAAGAGAATAGTTGGTTTTAAAAATACAAAACAAGAATTAAAAAAATGGAACGCTGTAATAACAAGGAACAGGACAGCAGAATCGCTTCATTTTCCTTTAAATCAGTCATCAATGCAATTTGAGCCATCTACGGAATTTGTTAAAAGATTTAGACTTCAATCGGATTTAGAGAAAGAACTTGCTGCATTAGAACCACAGAAAGAGAACCTTGAACAAAAGCATGATGAATTTTCCTTAACATTGAAGGAAGTTATTATGAAAAGAAAAGAAGCTGCCAGAATCAGAGCACAACAGGTTTGTACTAGAGTACTGAAGTGTTTATGTTAAAATAGTTTAGCTACTGTTTATATGTAGTATATATATTTAATTCTTCTTTCTTTTTTTTCAGTCTTATAGAGAAGCAAAGGCTCATCGCCAAAATAAAATTAAAAGTAAAAAATTTCACCGTATTCAAAGAAAAGAAAACATAAAATTACAATTGAGAGAGTTTGAAGAATTACAGAAAACTAATCCAGAAGCTGCATTGGAAAAACTTGAACAACTAGATAGAACTAGAGCAGAAGAGCGAATGACACTAAGGCATAAAAATACAGGGAAGTGGGCTAAATCTAAGCAAATTATGGCAAAATATGATAAAGAAGTAAGTATAGCATATACTGTAAAACTGTTAATTAGTTAATATACATAGAATAGAATAGTGTATTTAAAAAGATTAAATATTAATTGATTTTGGATTTAACACAATGTTGATATAACTATCTTTTATTATTTATTAAATAATAATATAATTGCAAATATTTATTAAAATTATTGAGGACAAACTATATGTTTTTGTAAATATTGTATATATATAAAAATGTATTTTTTCTTCAATATAATATAGTATTAATAATTTACTCTTAATGTTATTAGGCTCGACAAGAACTTGCACAACAATTATCAGTTGGTCGAGAATTAACTCAGAAATTAAGAAAATCAAATGATAGTGAAGAAGAAGATACAGGTGATGATACATTTGTACAAAAGCTTTTAGTTACTGATAAAGAAAATCCTTGGGTAGGGAATATCAAAACTGAATCAGAAATCAATGAATTTGTTAAAAGTTATCGTAAATATTGGGATGATCAAAATAAAAAGTTAGAAAATAAATTAGAAAATAAACAAACGGATAATTCATTAAAGGATACACAACCTGATGGTATTTTAAATGGTATGTTTATAAAAGTGATAGCATTATCAATAATATAAGTGATAGAATTATCAAAAATCTGTATTTTTTATTATTAAAATCTATTACACAGGCAAAGATACTGACGTTGATATAGACTTTCCTGAAACTCGAAACAATGAAAAGATACAAGAAGTTGTAAATTTTAGTGAGCAGACTATTTCATTAGCAGATACTAATTTGAAAGGTATGTTTGCAGATGTAAATCTATTAAGTAGCAGCTACAAATTTTATTAATGAATATCTCTTTCTCAGATAACAATAGTAATAATAAGCAGTCACTTGAAATTGACAGTCATAATGAAAATTTAACAATAACAGAATTTAACGTTGAAAATACAAAGAATAATTCAGATAACAAAATTACACAAAAGGGCATATTAGATAATAATACAAAATCTAATAAAATAAATTCAAATAACGTTATAGCCACATCTAGTTGGATAGTGGAATCTATAGAAAATACTAACGTAGAAAGCGTCATTAATTCTTTGACGTCTAATATAACAAATAGTGAAAAAATAACTAAAATATTTGATTTCATGGAAGAAAAGATACAAGATCAGATTAAATTGAAACTTGAACGTGTTACTCAGAATTATGACAAAGTAAAAGTTAAGAAGAAAAGAAAATCTAGAAACATTGAATTTGAAGAAGATAATTTTGATGGCCTTGAAATGCAAGAGAAAAAACAAAAACCGACTTCAGATTTAGGTTTAGATGAAAGTGTTGACAAAAATAATTCAGAGGCAGATATCGAATTAGAAAAAGTTAAAAAAATAAGACATGATAACACTTTATCTATACATAAATCAAATACTTCTTCTAAAGTAGAAATAGATCCAAATAAATACATAAACGTGAAACCTAAGCATCTACATACAGATATCCCAAATGATATTACTGGAGGTAATGATGTTTTAGATGACAGTGAAGATGAAGAAGAAAAACGTAATGTAGTAAGTGAAGCATTTGCAGATGATGATGTCATAGAAGAGTTTAGGAGAGAAAAAGAAGAAGAGGTAAGTTAAAGAAATTGGTATTATGATACAGTATCAATTTTATCCAGAATCTTTCATAAATTATGATATCAAATCTATGTACAGGTGAAAAAGTCTCAACCTCAGGATATCGATTTAACTTTACCTGGATGGGGAAGTTGGGGTGGAAAAAATATTAAAATTTCAGGACGCAAAAAGAGACGTTTTATTTTAAAGGTACCTAAAGATTTACCTCGAAAAGATGAAAATAAAGGTGATGTAATAATATTTGAAGAAGATAATCCTAAAATAAAGGAACATCAGGTTAATGAATTGCCATATCCATTTTCAAGCGTTAATGATTATGAGGCTAGCATCAGAATGCCAATTGGAAGAAATTTTGTGTCTGAAAATTCTCATAGAAAACTAATTGATCCCTCTATTAAAACAAGTATGGGGAGGATTATTGAACCAATGACTGAAGATGTTTTAGTTAAAACAGGTGATAAAAGGAATCGAAAATTTATTCCTAAGAAAATAAATAAAAAACCGAAGATACGACAAATAAAAGCGAATAAGCAACCAATAAAATACATTAGAAAAAATTATATTGTAAAAAAATCTTTCAAACAGAATCATTCTTTTTAAAATATATAGTATAAAATGTATGTAATATAATAATTTTATATTTCCTCCTTTTGCCTATTATTGGTTGTTGGTCAGTTGAATAAACAAATAAATAAATCGGATAAATAAAAGTAGATATTGATAATGAAATATGTACAGTGTAAAGTGAATTTTTATTACATTTTACAATCAAGCCGAATTTATATAAAAAGCAGTTATCGGACTATATAGTTCTTAAAATTAATAGAATTAGAAATTATTGATATATTTTATTTTTTGTGAAATACTTGCACTTTTATATATACACTATCATACATAAGTATCTGAACATTCAAAATTATTATTTCAAAATTATTGCAAATATATAAAATACATTTCAAATAAAGCTCTCCAATCTAATTTTCATCTGTGATCTTATCTCAAGCATAGTTAATAGATATTAGTAAAAGCAATAGTTAGTATTAATTAGTATAAATTAAAAAGCAATAATTGAAGGTGAATGAAAATTGCTTCTAAGGAAATATTTAGTTTAAATGACTTTAAATGTATCTATTCAATCTTGAGAACCTAAATCGATTGAAATATGTGCCTCTAATTACATTCTAAAAGTTCATATAAATTTTGTACTTATTAATGATAGAATAACACTTGATTGATGCAGGTATATGTATGCCTTTTTCAGTTTCAATTTAGTTGAATATATAATATAGAATATACATAATATAGAATATTGAATCCCAGTTATGGCAAGAAATAAACAATTAACAGTACAGAAACGTTCTTCTATCATAATGTTGAAAGTTTAATAAAAATATCAATGTTTTCGAAAGTATCGTATTTTCAAGTATCGAAATACATATCGCAGTGTTTATATAAATGAAAAAAATATATATTATATGTAATACATATATATATATGTAATATATATATAATATATAGTAAATTCAAATTTTATGTATTGAAAATAGAAGAATGAATAGAGATATATTTTAAATATAATCGTTTGATGCGCATGCGCCAAAAAGTAGTTTGTGATTGGCAGAACGATGGATATACGCATCCAATAGAGATAGTAGGTAAAAAAGAGCATCGTACAAAGGAGTAGGAAAAAGATGGGAACTACCATATTGCGCACGCGAACGAGAGGGAGAGAGATAGAAACCACCGCCAATATGATTACTCGATCACTTGTTCTCAGTAGTAAAGCAAAGTTCGGTGAGACTGTTCGTTTATCGTACATTTGGAGCGAAACACAAACTCAAGAAGGAAATTTTTGTTTGTTTTCACATATATCGTAGTTGTGAATAAAATTTTGTGCCTCCAAAGGATGGCAGCCACCAAAGACGACAGCACCGACAGTGTGCAATTTTTCGAAGGAGTGGAGAAACTCCTTGAGATTTGGTTCACAAGCAGCAATAGCGTAAACAGAAAGCAGGGCGATCTTAGGCAGATTCCTCGGTGAGTTGAAATATGCTATCTCTCTCATATTTAATCAACTGTTTCCTCTAGTCGTAGCAATCTTTTAAATTTAATCATATAATTTTATGTAAAATTTCATCATAACTTATTATATTCCACATAATATTTTGCATAATACGGTTTAATAAAAATATTCAAATTTTTAGTTATATTCGAACGTCAATTTATTTACGAAAGCGTAATGCAATTGGAGATATTATAAATATTAAAAATTGATCAATGACATATAATTTTATTTGAAATAAATGTTTTGATAAAATAAAACCGGCCTGGCAACCATGACCATATCGCCGGTACCTTGTGATGTAGTGTTCTGGTCATAATCGTTAGTACGCTTAACCTAACACTCATTTGAGGATTAGTTTCTCACGTGTGTTAATATTTTGGACAGGAAAATAGAAAACTATTAATTTGTAACATTTCGCATGAATTATCATTGTTTTACTTTGATTAAATTGTTGAATATTGCAGTCGGTGTTTGACTTAAAAAAAAATGATTTTGTTGGAGAAATATTCGGCGCACTACATTGAATACATTGAATTTTACAGTAATATATATATGTCGTGTTTTTTGGCGAAGATCGATGCGCCCACCTTCTCTTCTCGTTCCAGTAATACCGACCGCTTAAAGCGAGGCTACGAGACTTTGATATGTATATACATCGCTTTATCTCCTTATTTTAAATTGAATATAAATAGACATAAGCACCGATGCGATTTCCCTTTTTTCTGGTACTTTACTAGCATTTAGAGTAAAGCATTGGTTGAAAAAAACGATAATTTGTAGGTGTCAATTTTTACGTTGACCATAAACATTTTCTTAATTTTTTAAATCGAATATAAATTAATGTCACACATAATGACGCGTGTTTTTTTCAAGATTAATGCGAAATATACAAATCATGTACAACAATTAGCATAGGTAGACAACCGAAAATTGTGGTACTATCATATTATTACAGGAAATTGTAATATTATAAAGTATAATTAAAATTTAATCTAGGGAAGAATTATATTGCTTGATATATAGTATTATCATGTAATTTGTAATACATGTCTATTATCTTAGAATATATTGCATGATAGTGATTTATTTAATTAAATAATTTAGCGAACATGCGATGATAACGTAGGCTTGATAGGGTGGTATTTACTGGTTGATCAATTTTTAACAGGAAATAAATGCAACTTACATGAAGAAGTATGATAATTAGAATATTATTTTTTACTTTTTATCTTTTACTTTGTTAACATTTTATTAGTACTTTTGAGAAACGCAAATTATATAGTTATTTAGAATACATTTGTATAATTTATGTAACATTTGCATATAAATATATTTTCACCTAATTGAGAAACAAACTATGTCAAATAAATATTATTAAAATATTTCAAATTTTCACTTTAATAAACCGTGTATGCATTTATCGGACAGAAATAAACAGAAATTGCAGGAATATGAAATGTTATTATCAATTTCGAAACTTATGCAATAATTGCATTTTTGTATTACTTAACGTGTAAATTATAAAAAATTTTATATTATATGTATAAATTCTATTAAATAATTGATAAATGTTTTATAACATACTAATAATTATCCTTTTATTGATAATCGTGAATTATAAATATAATACTCACATTCATTACGCACGTTTTGTATATAGTTATTCTATATCTACATGAGAAGAGTTTAAAGCTATGCACAGACAGTGTGAGGCAGACCCGTAAGGCTGCTGCCTCACCTCATATGTAGCTACCTCGCTCGAGTTACCTCGTGCCGTACTGTAGACGTAGAACGTAGAGTGCGCAACGCAGGGTGAGTAGCAGTTACGCTTTAGACAAAGTCGTTTCAATGCACGTTCAAACGAAGGAGCTGTGAGGCACCTCTGATCTCACTAAAAACCAACCATTGTTTACTTGTTCCGAGGCAGCCTCACCGTAAGATACATTTCGATACGAGGCAGGTACTTATACGCCTCGCACTATATGTACATAGCTTAAGAGACTTATATTTTGCATTCAATGAGAAGCTACCATGAAAGCCTTTAACAGAAAAATATCTCAAGTTAATTATTATCATTTTGTAAAAAAAATAGTATAAAAAATACGTGAAAATAGTTTATACATGAAAAAAGAAATGAATGATGCGAAAAAAAGGATAGCGCAATACAAAGTGAATGTTATTTAATTTATATAATTTATATATTATATATAAATAATATATAAAATATACATTATTTTACGAGGAAATGAAAATGGAAAGAGTATTTGTTAGGACGTTACAGCAACACTAGGCAGCATTATAATTTCCTCAGAGAGAAAATAAAACTAATTATTTATATAGAACTTTATGTTGTTATAAAAGCTTAAATTTTAATATAATCTAAATTTCCAAATAAATTTTGATCGAAATAATAAATTAAAAAGAAAGTGATATTTTATTGGTAAATTGTGTAGTAGAAACTTCAATGTTTGTTTATTTTATATTCAATGAACTCGTACTTGCTGTTATACCTACAAATTAGAAAATTAAACATTTATCTATTTTTTGTATTTCGAAATGTTTGAAAAGCATGTCGGATTTTAAAGTTCAGTGTAATAAATTTTATGTTTGTAGAAATATATTGCCATTATTGACGTTATATTCTTTTAAATTATTTTCCAGTTATTTTTTCTAGTGTTGTTTTCTAGTTTATCTTTTTCCATGTATTTGTTCGATAATTTGTAGTACAATAATTGCAAGTACAATAATGTAATTATTATTATTATAACTATTATTGTTATTTTTATTATTTAATTATTAATTTTATTTCCTAATATTTGTATCTACGTTAGTAAACATTGCTTCTTGATGATTACTGTATTTATTAATATCACATTAATTTTCAACGTGCTTTACTACATGATTTTACACTTATATGAAATACCAAAGGATTTCGTTATACACGTTATATATTTATCTCTTGTAGTAATGCATAAGAACACAAGACAGTAGACCAACTATAAATTTTTATAATTAGACGAACTAAACGTGTTGGCAAGCACAAACGGAAAATATGCAGAAGTGTATATTACAGTACAGTATATGCAGAGAGTTTTACTCTTTGTTCCTTGTTTTGCATACAAAATCTTTCATTTCGTACTTACAAATTGTTACAAAGAATATTACAGTTTTAATTTCTTCAAATTTACTCTAAATAAAGTAAATTATGGAAAGCTTTTTACTTCGTCAGGAAGACAATTAACTTCTCAAAATTAATTATCTCTTTATTTGTTTCATCTTAATATTTTAATATTCGAACGTTTCTATTACCGCCACATTTCACACAACAACATTCATAAATATGTATATTGAAACATATTAAGTAAATAAAATAAGATTAAAGGGGAGATATATGTCTTTGAAAACAGGAACAGATTTAAGAAAACAAATATAAGTAAATTTGAAGTTAAACGAATAGTCATATATAGAAATATACATTGCTTCTACATTCAGTAAAATGCAACATCATCAACATTCAGTTACTTCAATTACTTTACTTTACATTTTGTAACAAAATAAAAATCTGTAACATCTGTAACATTTTATAACGGATTAAATAAATAGTTTGTTTTAAACATTATCCAAGCTCCATGCTATTCATATTCGCTTGTTAAATGCAATGTTTGATATCATTTTTCATTTTGATTTAATAATAAAACGTTTATAAAATCACAAGTATACACATGTATGTATATACAAAAATGCAAAAATATACGTTGTAATGTAATACAGTTAATTTACACATGTTATAATTTAATGATATAGAATGATTAGAAATAATATTTGCCCACAAGCATTTTATACATTGCATATTAAGCTAAATATTCTGACGTAATCAATAAACTAAATGCATTTGACGAAATTAATTACGTAAATATAGATATAAGTAAAAAATTGTTTCGAATAAATCTAAATGTCTAGAGATAATTAAGAGATTCATAGAAATATTGGATATTTTAGGCAATCGAAGTAAGTGTAAAATATCAAAAGATAGAATTCAGGGTCAAGGAGAAATCTATTTTATTATTTTTCGACACCTGCACAGCACATATATTTTAATAGTATTTATCATTTGAATGCTAGTCATGTAAAATGTGACGGTAATAGAAACGTTTGAATATTAAAATATTTTAATTGAAATGAAACGAATAAAGAAATAATTAATTTCAGGAAATTCATGTCCTCTCTATTATTTAGCCCCGTTCAGTTTGAAATTAGCCAAGTTCGAGTATACTTGACAAATTTCCAAACTCGATTTTCTCGAAACGAAATATTATGTTAAAAAATTTTATTCTATACTTTCGACCATGAAGTGGAAGCACTATTGAGTGTTATCCACGCGCACACGATACCCACATTATCATATTATACATATTATAATTTGTTGGTTGGCTCAATAGAGTCAGTTGTAAGTGTAATATATATATATTTAAAAAAATTTTTTTCGATTTATGTTTTCACGTAGAATCACCCTATTGCCGATTGTATCACGATTGTTAGGACACATTATATATTGTATCGACGTATTATATCAAATATCATTATGAGAAAATTATATAATTTTTCATGTTCTTAGAATTTCGTCTAAGAATTTCCTCTAACAATTTTCTCTAACTATTATTAATCTCGTATACGAATTAAATTTCGATCGATTCGCACAGCTATCCTTATCTTTTCACGTATGTAAATATCATCATTATAATTTCTGCATTGTTTATATTCGAATTGTAAATGAACTGATATTATTACCAGATTCTTATCGTTATGACTATTTCATGCATGCTATAAAAATTATAACTGGTTATAGTAATACCGTAGTTTACCTTTTCTTTTTGTATTGCTAATCCGTGAATGACAAAATTGTTAATTGATTCTCTATGATAAAATGTTAATTAAGTAATATGCTAGCTTACTCCGTAAAATAATTCAGATATATATATTTTTATTCTCTATTTAACACCAAAAAGTGAAATTTATTATTTTTCTGAATACGAGATTTACCTTGTACGTATTTTGTATTTGTATTTATTGCATCATCCGTATATTATTCAATGTTTTTCGCATATACCTTTTGGAGCATATATAGTTTAAATTAATGGACTAATTACATAAATGTTCACAAGAATCAGTCGATTGAATATTGAATAATTATGAATAATTATTAATAATATTGAATTATCGTTTATGAATGATACTCAACTCCTCGTGAATATACGTTTCTTTACGTATTACTCTTTAAAATAACTAACACGACAGATAATAAAAGAAAACACTTAATAGACGATATTTAAGATTCATTTCCATATAAATTTATATTGATCAAAGATAAAATTTTATTTCAGATGGAAGTGGCAATCGTTACTAAAAATCGTTCGTTGTGAGATTATCAGCATTTGTCGCACCGAGCATGTGGATGCTTATGTTCTCAGGTAAACTATATATAAATACTTCATATCTTTCTTACATGTTTAGTTTAAAAATTTACACTTATGCAATCTTAAAATATTGTATATCGTTGCATGTGGGTTATTAGTAGATTTTGGATTTTTACGCATTTATACAAAATTTTAAAGTGCAAGAATTAACAGAATGTACGTAATAAGCATAAACATATAAAATAGCCAAAATATAGTACACGTTATAATATTTAATAAATAAAACGATTGTCTATATCCAAGTTTCAATATTTTACCAAGTTTCTTATCCAAGTTTCAAGTTTTTAATATGATTTTACATAAATATCCGCATTTCACTTATTAGTAATTTATAACAGTTGAATCAGTTAATCATATGAATCAGATATAATCACAGTGTTTTATTTTACTCTTCGATGACAAATATCTGGAAGAATATGGAAGATGCGAAAAAATATTTTAGACAAAGGTTGTAGCATATCAAGGAAAACAGATGATGCTGATATTGACTTTGTGATAATCTTGAGGAGTCCTATGAAGGTCAACTTCAAATTTTTAAATAGGATCTTATATAAATAGAAAGATAAACTCTATTTATAGTCCCACTAACTAATAAGTGGAACTTCGTTTTATTAAATTTTTTCGTCATTTATCTTTCTATTTAAATTGATGTTACTTTGTAAATATTACAAACTTATTTCTATATGCATAGCCGCAAAAAATATCCAAACACTTTTCTACTTTTCATAGAATATAACGTAATGAAAAACTGCGAGATAAAAAGACCTCTGACTAATTCTATTCTTTATGATCGGGTATAAAAACATTGATTTTTAAAAACTAATATTTAATAGATATAAAAAGTAAATGTTGTAATGTTATAAATGTAAAACTAATGTGTTCATAATAACGTTGTAAAATTGTTTTATTGTTTAAAAAGCTCTCTATGTAAGCTATATAAATCGAATAGAAAAAGTTCTAAACAGGATTTAACATCTTTTATTTCAAATAAAAATGATGAATAAATAAATCAAGTAATTACTCCAAATAAAATAATTTGAAAATAAAGTTGTTTGCAAATAAATTCCAAAACTGCAGATGAATAAATTCATAAATTTCAGACATATCATTTCCAAATTATTTATTTGCCAAGTATTTTATCGTCGCAAATAATGATAGAAAATAAAGGATAGCAAAGTGTATAAGAAATATATTTATTGATATGACATATTCATCTTAGAAACGACGGAATACTGAATTATTTCATCAACCAGCGCCAAAATAAAAGATACGAAAAGGAATATACTTAGACTTGTACATAAAAATTTTGCACAATACTAGACTACAATATTCACTGTTTTATTATAGATAGAGAATATTCCTAACTTCCAACAATATTCCAAACAAAAGAATACAGGGAAAGAAACAACATAGATCGACATTTAATTTTGTGCAAATTATATTGTAAGAAATTAACATACTTTTTGATATAATCTGAATAAAGAATTTGACGCAATCTAACGAGCATTTCATATGTTACAATCCAATATATAGCAGAAAGAAATCGATATCGAAATTAATTTGAATATTGATATTTGAAACCGATAGTACGTCGAAGCGCAAGTCTTGTATTTAATTTAGTACTATTATGAATCGATTAAAATGTTCGAATATTTAAGGGCGATAGTATCTTTTATTATTTATTTATTTGTTATACAAATGTGGTTCTTACCTGTCGGCTTAAGACGGGCTTCTAGCTTTTATTTACATTTTTTCTTATTTCCTATGTTTATCTTTCTTCATTCATTTTTCTCTACCTATACTTTCATTCATACCACATACATTACGTCTATAAATTACGTATTTTAGATTTTCACTGTTTACATGTGGAGAAATTACATGACATTTATTTATATATGATTTTTGAGTTTAACATTTGTCCTGCTCCTGCATTTTTGAAAAACTTTCTGTGTTTTACAGTAGCTATATGAAATTGAGATATACAACGTACTTTTCATTTTTTACAGTTTAACGCGTCATATATATATGTCGGAGATGAAAGAACACCGGAACCTTCCCTTTGGAACTTTGGGAAGACCCCTTAGTACTGTAATCTAGATTCCACCATAGCCGTATTAAGAAATTGTTGTCATTCGATCTGACTGTATTTATTTGAGATTTATGATAGTGAGCTCGGGCTCGAGGCGACAACCAGTCGCCGAACGTAGCCGCGGTCAAGGGATGAACGTTTTGTCTAACAAGGTTATGGAGAAATTCTATAGTCCTCCATAAAAAGAAATAATTGTTGCGGCACTCGACAGAAAACATTTTAACGGTTTCTGTCCCGTCATACGCAGACTCTATCCTTCGGGTAAGATGATTGCCGGATGTCGAGGCATATCCGCAATATATGTTTAACTAGTCTGAGGACCCGTTATAAATCTTAAGTTTTAGTTAACTAAAGTCTTTCAAACCGACAAACAGTCTTTGTTCCAACTACTGGAAAATTGGAGAAATCTATTTTTCTCACGAACGACGCTACCCGATATCAACTTTCTCTTAAGGGCGGCTAGCACCCTTTCCTAACCACCAACATGGAAATTGACCAATTAACAGTAACGTCAATCTCCCTCACTTTCCGAACGAAGACTTTTCTCCACGAATCCGATGACCTCGTGCCCTTAGACACACCCATCATAGTTTTCTTCGACAGCGTCACCGTGACGGAGAACTACTCTCCCGCACGATCTCAACGACGAGTCAAGTAACTCTCAGATGCGTAGTGATTGCCCCATGCATTAACATTGAGTACAACTTAGACGCTAAAGAAGAGTAGAGTTCGTCATCCCGTTGATCGCGGATTCGTTATTGAGCCTAGGATCATTGTCATTAGCTTCTCGAATATCTAATTATCGCGATTACTTGTCAAATTCTATCATAGTCATACTTGTACTAGTAAATATCTCCTCTATTGCATATTGATCACGTCTAGCGCCAATAGGGATTCGTTTCACGCCCTTAACCCTAACTCTAATCTTAACGCAAACCCGATATATATATTGAATTGATGATATATATATATATATATATCACATAACGCCTATCATACTATTTAAATTATTTCACTCTCTTCCTCCGCCATATTCCTTATTTAATCTCTTCCCGAAGTTTAATATTGCTTTCGTTTCTCTTTCTTCTTATTGCCCTTAACACTAAACCTACCGACGCGGTCTTTTAGACCGCTTTCAAAACTTCTACTCAAATTTAACCATACTTAAACGTTATCAAATCGCTTCATATTTTGTGACTTTTCCTAAAACATGCATACAATATATTTTTCGATATTTATTTCTAGTTTGCTTTTTTCTTTTCCAAGAAAAATTTGTATTTTGCCTTGCCTACTGTGGGCGATCAATTTGACCGCTCGATGGAATATTCTATTTATTCTTAAAATAAATACAATCAGTGCAAAGAAAAGACTATATCAATGTCAGATGACAAACAAAATTAGTAATAACAAATAATAACAACTGTTTCACACGTAACCTTGTCATAAACCATAATTCATCCCTCAATCAAGAGGGCCACTCAGTCCCATATAATGACTCTAAGGAACCGCCATAAAATTTAGAATTTTTATAGTCAATTATTACAAACATTTTAAAAGTCGAAAAGTTTTTTGGGTAAAACACGGAAAAAGTGGGGTTTTCCCATGTTCAACGGTCAATTCCATCCTCGAACAACCATTGATGGAAAATGGCCAGTACCCATCAATATTTTCATATAAATATCGCCGTCAGAGACTATATTTTTACTTGGTATCTTTCTTTCGACGAGAATACGTGTCAGTTTGTTAGTGAATCAGTCGACATCTAAAGTTGTTATAGCTATAACTCAGACAGAAAGTATCTTAGAATGTTTTGTGTAAAGTGGTTATAAAAGAAATAGTAAAGCATATAAAATTTGACAATAATTTTGTATTCCGTACATAGTGTTATTCTGTGATAAATATCTACCCCAAAAATGTCAAGACTTTGCAAAAAGAAATTATTAAAAAAAATAACGGACATAGCAGAAGACTGTTCAGTGTGCAGTAAACAAGAAACTTCAGCAACTGAAAACAGCATGGAAATACATGAAAAGCTATTTACAACCGAATCAGAGTTAGACAGCAATAATGAAGAGGAGAATATTATCAATGAGCGTTCACGTCCAAGGCAAAAAAAAAAAAAAAAAAGAAATTATCATTGACAGCAGAGCGTAAAACTGATGTAAAGAAACAACGTATCGAAACTGAGCTCGATGGAACAGTTTGGAAAGAACTAGATGCAAGTTCCAAACCTGGCAGGACAGCAGTTCATAATATTTTTAGGGGTGTGTCAGGTCCGACAGGATATGCTAAACGGCATATAATGAAAGGACAAGTAAAGACAACATTTTATCTTATCATTGATCACCGTATAGAGGATCATATAATAAAATATACGAAAGAAGAAGCATTTAGAGTATTGGGGACTAAGTGGGAGCTAGATACAACAAAACTAGATGCATTTATTGCTCTGCTATACGATACGTGCATATCAGACAAAGAACTTAGATGTCTCATATTTGTGGAATAAAATTTGAGGACCTGCATTTTTTTCAAAAACAATGAGCAGGAATGATTTTACTGAAATTATGAAGTTTATACGATTTGATAAGAAGAGTGAAAGAAGCCAGCGTTTATGAACCAATAAATTTGTAATGGTATCTGCAGTATGGAACTGATTTATAGAGAATTCACAAAATTGTTATAAACCTGGTGCGTATATTACTGTTGATGAACAGTTGTTTCCGTTGAAGACTAGGGTGTAAGATTTACCCAGTATATGCCGAACAAACCAGACAAATTCGGCATAAAATTCTGGTTGGCGTGTGATATCAATAGCAAGTATACAATAAATGGATTTCCTTATTTGGAAAAGGATGAGAAGAGAGAAAATTCAATTAATTTTGTATGTAATTTTAAAATATCAGTAAACAAATGATAAAGAAATGGATAGTAAAAATATTTTTTGTTTCGTTTGTATAGAGCTTCAAAATCCGTCCGAAATTCATGCCTCTAGACTAGAATACCCCCTTAAAAGAAATCGGGCTTGGTTTACAAAAATATCTTGAATATCCACCCATATCTTCATCCATCATTCATACGTATTCCTTTGCACACTACGTCATTAAAGAGTCTACTTTTGTACTTACATAACATAATCTCTAATGTAAATCTTTTTCAATTACCTTCCATTTTGTAAAATTTCCTCCACATCTAAATTTATTCTTTCCATGGCTACACAATGTTCAATTAAATGTTTTATCGACCCTATCTCGGTTTCTCGTATTACACATCTTATCTTTGCAAAAACGATGATATATACAATATACATGCATATTTCCGTTGTCTTCTGTTTTACTTTTCGATCTATTTTCCCCCAACCATTTCTTTATCTTGTCACATGTTTTATACCTTTCAATATCTTACCTAGACTATACCACATAGGAACTTACATTTTTAATGCGCCGCTTTTGTCAACAAGACACAATTTTTTAAATATTAGTTTCGAAAGACTACAGTCATTCCAGATTTGTTGAAATATTTGCTGGTCTACCATATTGTTTATTTTCAAGGTTAATATCGTCAGAAGAAGATTTAGAAAATCATGAGTAGTATGACCAATATCATATATGGCTGTGACCACAAAATGATTAATTGATTGTAAATTTAAATTCATAAAGGAAAGTGATTCGAATTTCGTACGTATCCAGTGTACTGTGTGAGACAAAGAATTTATGAAACAAGAAAGCATTCACAAATTGACATTCAGTTTGACTTAAATTAATAGACAAACAATATTTAATTATCAATGAATATAAAGTCTTATAGTCAATATAATGTCTTCATATACTCTAGAACAGGGTCATTTTATATTTTATATCTAGTAAGTGTGAAGTAACAATTTAATAACTATTTTGTAACAAAATTGTACAAAAATATTCGAACAGATCAAAAGAAAAAAAAAATTATGTTTATACAGTCTTTTTATTTAAAACTGCAGTTGATATTTTCTGGAAATCGTGTTCTGTTTTTAATTGTAAATTAATTTTTAGCTTACTTCGCTTAAAATAAACTATCTTTAATACTCTTATGTAGCTCTTATATAAGTTCTATACATATATTATACATACGTTGCTCCTACATAATTACTCGTCTGTGCATTGAGTATACTTCTACCTTTGCGATAAAATTTTATTTTAATAAAAATAGCCTTGTTATAGAGTATATGAAGACTTTCGTGACTGTCTGTATGTACATTGTACATATTGGTTGATAGAATCTAAAGGAGTTATCTTAAACATTCAAGCGGACATTTCCATATGAAGATTATAGAATATAATAAGTAGAGCTTCTGATTTTATATCTAGCTAATATTACCATATGATTAAACCAAAGAATTTTAAAGACAATTGAAAAAACAAGAAAGTTCAAAGATGTAAATCTTTTAAAAGTAGCTAACAAGACGAAATATTGTGAAAGCTAAAAGTACAATTCTTAAAAGAAATGATATTTTAATATCATGCCAAGCAATATTTTGAAAATTTTGAAGAAGATGAAAGAACGCATGTTCAGCCCCCCAAACGAAATAAAAAGAAGAATTTTAAAATAGCATTGATATTGAAAGTGTACTGAATTTTAAAATTGTTTCTTTGTAAAAAATAGAACATGTGATTTAATACGTTCGTTTCTTTTAATCTTTGTATGTTCAGTCTAATATTAGACGAGTCATTACATTGTGTCGAATGCAGAAACGTCCATACATAATATATGTATGTGTGCATACATACAACATGCATATATTAACAGCTTACAGCGTGAGTTGTCTGAACACAAACCATTATATTGAGAATTAACTCACTCATGTTTTTATAATTTGTAATGTTTAAATCTTGATCAGTCATAAAAAGGTTGTATTATCTCAGTTTAAAGTAAAACTTCTATAAACCATTCCTTATATATCATAATACATATGATACTTTTTCCATTAGTTCTACTACCGAACCAGTCGTATTTTATTAACTTTGGAAAATATCTTGGAAGCTCAGAAAATAATAATAATATATTAAAAATTTGTTAGCACAAGGTAACCCAAAGGTCAATTATAGGTTTGTATAACTTCCTTTTTATTGTATATATGTAAATTTTTGTTTCAGATTTATAAAGTTTGTTTTTTGGAAATTTATAATGGAACTGTTCACAGCGGAACAACGAGCAAAAATAATTAGATTTTATTTTCAAGTTCAGTGTCCCATTGTTCTAACGCTATTCTAATGAGAGATGAGGCCCATTTTCAGCTCAATAGGTATACTAAACAGAACACCAGGTTTTCGGATATCGAAAAGTGAAAACCCAAGCTGTTCATCAACGTAGGTTGTATTCTATAAAGATTACTGTTTAGTGTAATATTATGTCACGAAGAGTAATCAATCCCTATTTTCTAATTATTTTTTATTCGTTGCTCCATTGTGAATTCTTCCATTGTAAATTTCCGAAAGGCTTTAAAAACCTGAAACAAAAGTTTAGAAATACACAATAAAGAAAGTTATACGACTTCTCGTTACAATTCCATGTGAAACGATTTCTTAAAACATTAAAAGTTTGTTTTGTTTGTTGAAATAGAGGCAAAATTGAAATATGACAATTTCAAGGATAGCAACAAAATTAAATCAATCCACAGATATAAGTATTATGTAAGAACCTTTTCAAACAATTGTATATCGGGTAATGCGTATGTCAGCAACCTATCAGCTTCGAAAGTTTCTATCTCAGGGATGGTTCGCTTACAGATCAAAAGTAAATGATGTTTTCAAAACGTTTTAGTATTTGTTATAAACATATGGAATAGAAAACATCGATTTCCGATGGAAAAATTCAAAGTAAACTTTCTTCAAGGTCATAGGAAAATCGAATAAATGTGAATTGCTTCTAGTGATATTCTACAATTGCTATCTGAAACATTTTTATGTATTCTCCATATCTTTTAAGGAAATTCGGAGTAATTAAAATGTTAAAATATACAGGAATTAAAGCGTTAAAAATAACTACAGGAGTGCTTAATAATAGTCAGTAATGAGAGATGATAGGAATAGAAAATAAGAAAAATCTTTGCACGCATCGAGATTAGGTCGTAACAGGCAGAAGTCGATAAGCGACTATTTTATCATACGAAACTACTTTATTATCATTATTATCATTATTATTATTACTATTATAATTATTATTGTTATCGTTATTGTTATTATTATTATAAGTGACAATAGAAGTGTTTAATTTACGTTTTTAACACATTTAAAAATGGAATCCAAAATTTATCTTTTTAGAATAAAATCTGAAACTTAGTGAGCTTACAGTACTGATTTAGAGGGGTAAAAAATGATTAATCAATATTATATTTGTAAGTAATTTAAATAGATGTAAAATAGCACGTTAAATAGAAGTAAATAAATCAATTTAGAGATATGTCTTTACATATACTGATTAAAGAGATCTAGGAGAATATATCATACCACAGCTAAAGATTATCACTAATATCAACGAAGGTATACAATTTTATTTCTGCTTCTTTTTAAGTAAATGCTTAGTTGATGTTTTCCTTGCATTCGAACATAACACTTTTAAAGTTACGTTTTTGACTTTCAAATGTTTAAATTATGAATTGACGTACCATATCGACATATTATTATCTACATATTAGGTTGTCCGAAAAGTGTCTTCCTTTTACAGACGCGCCTTCTACACGCCTTTTAACGATGCATCTTTATACAAACATGAAACCTAATCTGTCGAACGTTGTGATCTTTATTTTGATAAAACAAAATGGATCATACGTAATTCGATAAAATAATATATAATGAAAAATGTTGTGCATCCATTATTTCCTTATAGAACGAAAGAAACTTTTCACACGACTTAATATTTCTAAATATTGTTGCCTTGTTCTATTTATTTATGTAATTCAATTATATTGTTCGTTTTGGACGAGTAAATCGTGCTTATAAACTATTTTTACAGAAAGATACAAAATTACATGTTAAACTAAAGACATTGATCTTGCAGTAAAAACAATTCTTGATTAAATATTTTTTTATTCTTCTTGATGAGTGTTATAAGACCATAAAGTAATAGATTTTTTACTTTTAAATATCCTGTATATTAAGTTTTTATTGAAGAAACAAAGCTCCTAATCATATATCTGCATCTTTTAATTTTAAATAAAGCGTACTAAGCATATATTAAAATATAGCAAATGTAGAATTTAATCGTTAGAATGAGAGGGAGAGAAGAGAAACAAAATATTGGAGAACAAAGGAAAGCGGAAGCAATGTTTATCGTCAAACATATTTTGCAAGCAATGAGATAAATTGTAAACTCTTATTAACTTTCTTGCTTGAGATGATAAGACCTTTAAAATAGCATGCGAATTCTTTCAAGATTATCAAGCTGTAGTTTTGGAATGTACGAATAAAATGAAAAGAACAAATTTTATGATACTTATCAATTATAATATTATACTATAGAATTAGCGAAACATTGTGTATACAGTAATTTTTAAAACAAGAAATACGTAAAATATAATAATAATTATTATTATTAGTATTTGTTTATTGTAGTGAGACTTAAAGCATAGTATAATCTATGTTACAGATGTGCATATTTAATATAGTTTTAAAAAATATTAACAATATGATAAGTATATAAAGTACAAAATAATAAAATATAGTATATAAAAGTATAATATATCATATAATACTTTCTAACACCTTTTCTTTCTTCGAAATAAATGTGAATTTAAATAGTTACAAAAATATCTCTATCGATTTGATCAATATCTACGTTTCTTTTTTCTAGAGTGTGTTAATTATTAATTATCTCTGTATTTGCTTGGATATATAAACAAATTATTCTTTAATCTTCGTAGATTACGCATACTGTTTGTTGAATGTACGATTAAGAGATCGTTCCTACACATTTATTTAAACTGTATCGCCTTAACAATAGATAAGATAATCATTTTTATTGGTTCCTATATTAATTAGAAGATACGTTCTATCAAGAAATCGCTAAAGAAATCGAAACACTGTTGTGATATTACGTGTCAATGATTATATGGGAATCAAAACGCGCGCGAAGGTGTGGAAATTAAAATCTATCAACTAATAAATAATAGTATAAAGTTTTGTACTCAACAAGAAAAAATAAACGAAATATCTATTTTTGATAGAGGAATATAAATTTTCAAAGTTGTAAAATCTCAAATATTTTAATTACTGCGCGGAAGCTTTGCTAAATAACAAATAACTTGCAAACCAAAAATAGAATGAAAATATCGTTATGTAATTCCGTCTCTTTAGTAACATTTGGCACAGGTAATAGGTTCATTTATTGCTTGAAAGGTGAAGTTCAACCTTCGTGGAGATAAAATCTAAATTTCGAAAATTTAGATTCAAGTATTTACAAAGTCTTGTTTTTATGTGTCTAAATTGTCCGAATGTTTTTAATTATAATCGAAATATTTTCCTCCAATTTGTATGACTTTCTGTCAAGTTTCGAATTCCGTCAAAAAAAGATGACTGGGCCATTTTCGTATTTCTGCAACATTTCGAAAGTGTCCGGTTAAAAAATGCTATATCGACTTGAATAAGTGTTGATTCATCTGTGTCAAATTTGGAGAGTACGCCGCGCGCGCAAGAATTTTCCAACCCAAGTTAAGGATTCGAACTACACGCAGCCTAGCGTTATTGTCATTATGCCTACTGTTGTTTTGTGAGATTATTGTCACCAATCGATCATGGAGATGACATTTCAGGCAGATCAATAACAACCAAATAATTGCACAAAAAGGCGGGAAATGATATCGCTTAAAAGTAATCATATATTAACGTTTGAAAAACAGACTAAAACTTTTGCATGCATTTAATACATACTAGCATTTTAAAGCAATCAATAAAAATATCTATCTTCGTAAAAACCTTTTCAAGCAATAGGCAGATCGAACAAAACAATTGAGAAGTTAACTCATTATGTACTAAGTAGTGATATAACGCTTAAATGTTATATAAACATTATAATAAAACATAAATAAATTAACCTACATATTATTTTATTAAGATATCAAAAATGTGTTAGAAGAATAAAGCCTATACACAGGCCCATTGCAAAAACTAGGGATACAAAGAAAATATCATAGTACTTACTAGAAGTACTACAATTTTCTCCAAACTTTATAAAATTATTACGAAGATCTCTTCTTTTTTAATTATATGTTGAGTTAAGGAAAAGATGTAATTTATATTATTAAGCATTTAACAAAACAGCTATAAGAGAAAGAAACACTTTATAAAATTAGAGAAGTCAATAAAGATTAGACTAGGAAAGAATAAATAGCTTTTTTTCATTTATCTCTTTTATCAGAATTGTTATACTTATCTATTCGTATTGTATACTTATTACTCATCATATATTTGTTAATCTTACTTTGGTCTCAATCAACAGAAAGATTTTTAATGTTTCAAGCAAATGTTTAGCATAAAATTAAAACAAAAAATCATATATACCAATAACAATTTTTCCATATTTTGCTCAAACTTGAGATGCTCTAAGGTAACAGAAAAATACGATTGAATTGGTAATGACGAAAAGAACACGGCGAAGTTAAATAAATCTTTGGAATTCTATTCCATAAAAATACTATAAAAAACAGAATTCAATAATGTAAATTAAGCGGGAAAAAGAAATTCTTCTCGCTCGTTTTAACAAAGAAAAAGATTTAATAGATATATGTATATGTATAGCAAAGAGCTGGAATGAAAAATCATATATATCGATGACGATTATTTCGCTTTTCCCTCAGATTTAAGAAATTTTCATTTTAATTAAGATTTAATGTCGCATCAATAACGAGGTTATATTAGCGACACTATATTAACGATAAAAATATAATTGGGTCAAAATGAAAATGAATCAAAGAATGTAATAGGATTAAATGTAGTGAATTTCATAGCAAAATATGTTCTTGAAAAGAAAATATATGAAATAAAGTATTTGTTTATTAATAAATTAATTATTGATAACATTGTTAAGTCGAGGAAAATCATCGCGTAAACGAATATTATCATAGTTTTCAATGCTAATTCTTTAAACATATCATTTTTAAATCACAACTTTTTAGAGACAAAATTGTTCATGACAAAAGATTTGTTTCCTGTTTTCTTATTTTTTATTTATATCTTTTTACATTGTGGTATAATAATATTTTTAATACAATTTTACTTTTAATATCTTATAAATTATTACTTCGTTATTTCGTTAATATATCGCCTGCATATTAATATTTAATATTTTACATTATTTATAATTTTAAACATTAATTGATGCAAAATAATCGAAATTATATAACTATTCCCATTCTTTTATGTTAATTTAGGAAGATATTACACATATTTTTATTTATTTTAAATACTGATAAAAATCATTCATCTTGGAATAAGATGAATACTAAAAATAGATAATTATTAGAATATCTTGAGTACTGTTATTTTATTTGTTGTCTATTGTATTAGTGATGAATATGCATTGCTGTTTGGAATATCTAATCTAATCTAATCTAATCTAATCTAATCTACTTATTCCTCATAGTTTATTACATATAGCAGATGTATCTTAATCTAGCTCCTATGGAGATGCACTTTAAATTATCAGTCTTATTTTTTCATGTAAATATCAATAGGAATGTATTTGCATAAATACAATATTGAAAATGCTTTTGATTCATATTTCTTCAATATTTATTTTAATATTACTCAAATTATATATTATTTAAAATACATTTCATTTATTATTCATTTATTATTTCTACTTTTCGGGCCAATAGCTTTGAAAAAGAAACTTGGTTGGTTTGGTTTACAGAAAACTGAAACTAAATTAAAACTAAAACAAAATATATTTCATATCAATGTGATTATTTCACATAGCAAGTACACATATTAGTTAGCGTATTCTATAGATAAACTTAAGTTTTATTTAGGATCTCATTGTTAAAATATAAACAAATTTTATTCAGCCTTATGTAGTTTATTTTTTAACTTATTTAAATATCTTTATTTTTCATTCATACATATTTCAAAACAGTATTTAATAGTATTTAATATTTAGAAGGGAATATGCAAAAAGTAATCATAAATTAATTATTAATTTAATATCAACGACTATCTTGTATTTCTCATTATTTCCTTGAATGTTACGTAATAAAAAAATAATATATATGCCCACATAAAATATGATAGTACTATGTAAGATCAATTGAAAGTTGTTCATCTATGTTGGAAGCGATGATAAAATTTTGGCAACTTGTTAAATTGGTTCTAAAACGCATTCTAAAATTATGTACGAATTTCATTTATGTTCAGTTGTCTTGCTTGTAAGTTCGTTAATTTTATTTAAAGCAATGATTAAAAGCAATGACAAATTTTCAAAAATTTTCTCGAGTATCCTGATTTCTATATATCCATTGGAATTCAACGTAATGAAATGTTCCCTTCTTTCATTACTCTTGGTAAATTTTTATTTATTTTACTGCGAATAAAATCCTATTGGTTTTACTTTATTTGTTCGCGCGATATTTGATCCAATATGGGATTAAAAAATTGAGGAAAAATATTGTCAATTTAAAAAATATTTTTTTTATAAATTTTATTGTTCCTGTTGTAAAATTTGCAGATGTACATTTATAAATACAAAGTTAGTCCATATTCTCGTGCGTTTATTTTCCTGTGTTTAATAAAAAAACACGTGATTCGCACAAATCACTTTATGACTTTATGATTCAAAGAATTTTCTCACTTTTGCAAATAGAAGAGATTTCTAACGTTTTAAGAAGACGTTTAACATATTATTAAAACGATAAATCGCAAGAATTTTCTTCAAAATCGAGATATGTACCTTTTATCGTTAGAAAAATTTAATTGGTTCGAAACTGACCGAATGTGAATTAATAACAAATTATGACCAATATGAGAGGGAATTAATAACAAATACTAAAGATAATACGTACAAAAAATAATATTCTAGATCACAATTTAACATTGCCTTTTTTGAAATTTTTGTAGCCATATGAAGGTACATATTATTAAATAATGTAAAATTTAGTATAATTCGATCCAATTAATTAGCATGTAAATGGTATATAAATACAATAGTATGTCTATACTTTTTTTAGCCATTACATATGCGTTAATCACGTACGCTTTGGGTACTGAAGAGAACAATAGCAGCATAATTGTATATAATGTATTTGAATCTTGACTTGAATTTTTGATTTTAGTTTCACATATATTTATTATTTCTCTGATCGTTATTAAGTTTGCAAATTTTGATAATGAAATTGAGCTCGTACAAGATTTTAAGAACTACATACATTATATTAAATTTAATCGTATGGCGACCCACTGTAATTCTCCTTAAAAAGCAACATAAAATATTTATTTATATATAATACAACTTGATACAATATGATAGCAGATTTTTTAGCTTCGCACATTCTTCGATCAATTCATCAGTGACATTTATTACGAACGAAGAACATATAAATTATATCATTGGATTAAATGGAATTGTACTTGAACTTGTAGTTTGATCATTTAGTTCTCTTTCTTAGTCATCAATATCTTTTTTGCGATCCATCCTATTACTATGTATTGCTATCTACAAGTTCTATACACTTTTACTTACATGCGTGTAATTGCATGTGTATGTAGTGAGCACGTGTATCTAATGCGTGCATGCATGATATATAATATACGTACGTATATGTAAAGACTATTACGATTTTATACAACATGCTATGTTTTAGCTTACATAACACATATTACTTTTGCTATCACTTTTTATTTCTCATATATTTTTTATACTTTTTTCTTTTTAACAATAATGTTGATGGCTGTATACTCATCGAGTCTGTCTGGCAAAAATATCATTAGATTCAATAAATATGTAATTATTAATTGTCTTGGACCAACATAAATATAATTTTGGTGCTATTAAAGTTAGTAGAAAAAATGCAAATGTAAACATTTAAACATAAAGTAGCTATTGCCGGGATACGTGACACCACCGTCTGCATGGAGAAGCTAGCGAGACACGTCTCTGTCGTTAAGCTATGTGCAATTAATGCGAGGCAAACCCGCGAGGCTGCCTCATTCCGAGACGTACCTCAGGGCGAACCAACAATTGTCGACTTTTTGGCGAGATCAAAGGTATCCTGCAGACATAATTGTGCTAATTGAATTACACTGTAATTTAATTGCGTAATTTAATCACATTGTACTTCAATTACATAATAATTCAATTACTTTGTAATCCCTATTGCTAATTACTGTAATCATGAGTGTAATTAAAGTATGATGTAATTCAAATACAATGTAACTGAATTACAGCTGAAAACTCTAAAAAGATGAAATAAATGTTTATCCTTATGAATAATACCATATTCATCACGGATAATAATGTTTTTCTGTTTGAAACCCTTACGTGGCTTCTTCCTTCCTCTTATTACCTTTTAAGTTTGATTAGCTCTTAATTCATAATTTTGATTCAATTACATTGTACTTCGTAATTGTATTTCAATTACAATTAAGAGTTGCATAAATTAGTAATTTGATTGTAAATCTGCACAATTTTGCTCACAGCTCTTTACTCGCTTCGTTTGGATGCGTATTGAACGACTTTGTCAAAAACGTAACTGCTCACTCTGCCTCACTTGCTTGCCTCGCGTACTATATCTACGTGACGGCACGAGGAAACTCGAGCGTGATGAAACAGCCTCGCGGGTCTGCCTCGCATTGTCTGTGCATAGCTTTAGACTTTAGACTATGAGTGATGCCATGTCCATGAGAATCAGTGGCTACCGATAATATTGATGATTAATTATGATTAGATTGCGGATTCTTATGCAAATTCATATTTTTAGGAATATAATCAGAAAAGTAAAATCTCAATAGAGATTTTTGGTATTTTTTCATATCATGCGGAAGAATTCATTACGTTTAAATTAAATTTGTAAAATTGTTTATTTTTTAATGATATACATATCTTATTTGGCCAGGTGTTATTTTGAAATAGTTATGTATTAGTTTATAAGCAAATAATATTTCCTTGAATTATTTTATTATATAATTCTAATATTTTTTATAAAAATTAATGAAATAATTTTCTATTTTGTCTGATATTCCGTATTTGAATAAATGTTCCCTGAAGTAATATTCTGACTCTATTATAGTAATATTGTCATCTATGTCAGAAATACTGATTTCTTTATAATCTGAGATATACATTATTCAAGGATAATTGAAATTAAAATAGAAGTAAATGATTTAAAATTCAAATTATTTATTAATCTTATTTGAGAGGTAATAATAAAATAATTGTCTTAATTAAAATTGTACTGTATTGTATTCGTTTATCATATTGAGGCTTATGCCCACTAAAGTACCTTTTTTTCTATGTGCTCATCTCTTACATTTTCTCTCTATTCCTTAGAACTAAATCTGACATCCCTATTTATCTAACTATAATATTTATAATAACTATAATATTATTTTCTATGTATGTGTCAGTCTTTGGTGTTTCGTTCCATAGCATTCGTGGCATAAAGCCACTTCAGATTCATTCTTCCCTTTATGAAGTTTGTCACTTCCTGTAATTGTTTTTCGTTTGTTATTGCTACTATTTCTGTCCATTCTTTATTTCTTAGTATCTTAATTCAAATAAAAAATTATTTGAAAATGGTTTAGTTGATCTTGACACAACTGCTGTTTCTAAAATAAAAGTAAGGAAGTACTTAAACTAATTCAAATTATTATTTTTTTATCTTTATTTGAAATAACATTTGCCCAAGCCTGAGTACTAGGTAAGTACGGTATATACAATGTCTACACAATTTTATTTTTCAAATTTACATCTGATAATCGCTTATCAAATTCGCCAGACAGACAAATGAACAACTTCATACATAAAAATACATTATTAGTAAATTTACTTAATATATATGCTTATTATGAATGAACATTTTTTTAATTCTTGTATTGTCTACGATAATCTTATCATTGACACAAGCAGGCGAAGTTTTTAATGGACATATATATTTTGATTAATAACTAAAGATTATCATTCGTAATATTTCTTTCGATAAAATTTCTATTGTTCGTTATTACATTTTCAATTTACATATATAGCAAAATTTGATTAAATGCACATCTTTTGTTCAAGTATTAAATATATGTATACATCATTTTAACCAGTAAAAGTTGGCAATTTTTTACTATTGATAGTAATTGATAAACTATTCCCTTTCTTTTATATTTCAGATTTTAGGTCACATGCACCTTTTAAATATATAAACAACCACTATATACTAGCGAATTATGAGCTTATTACTTCTGGTGGTTTGAGATGGCTTTAGTCAATCTTTAATGCAATTGCTGGTTACATTGATGAGTTGACAGTAGCTATTTTTTGCAAATAATATTATTATTGTTGTTATTATTGATTTGATTTATTGTTCTCCTTCTGATGCAATTTTTAAATACAATATAATTGTTATCATTATTATTTTTATTTATTGTAGTGAGGCTTAAAACCAACAATCTTTGCTAATTGCACGTTTACTACAATTTTGGTTGCTTTTTAACTTATTGCAAATATTATAATTTTATGTAATTTCATGTAATTATTTTTTTTGTAAATAGTGATATATGTATTGCTATCTAATAAAACACATATGAATATTAAAGAATGTAAATTCAGTGGCTTTGAAGAAATTGTATGAACAACTATAAGAGAGCATTAAATGCATGCCACGTGCTTAAAGTGTTCATCAGATGTCATTTAAAATCGAAGATACAAATTTCATCAATCCACAAAGTCCAGGAGTTTGAATCAATACGGATAATATTCGGAAACGTACACGTTTATTTATTATATATAGCAGCATCTGCAAAATTTAGTAAAATTAAAGAGAATTCTATAAAATAATTCAAAATATTTTCCTTTTATTATATATTAAAACTTCGTGGTGCTTATAATTCGCCACAGTCATGCTTCGACATTCTACAAATCTTCTCATACTTGTTTTTTTCCATCGCAGTTTTTCAGTGTTGCACAATATGACAGGCATGTGAACGTGTACATCGCCGCGCGCGCGCGCGCGCGCGCGCGCGCGCGCGCGCGTGTGTGTGTGTGTGTGTGTGTGTGTGTGTGTGTGTGTGTGTGTGTGTGTGTGTAAAAGATAAACTAGATTTGTTTCTCAAATGAAATTTAATATCAAACCATTTACTTTGCAGGAGAGTAATGTAACCCGTAAGCACGTAGATTATTATATTTCTGTAACATATATACATATTGTAAACACCCAATCTATTTCTGTTTTTATGTTCAAATTAAGCAGATCTATTGGATAAGTTTTTACTCTTTCTTCTCTTTTGTTTAATTTTGAATATTTTTCAATAAGATTTTGTTTCATGATACATTGCAAGAATTGTTTAAATTTATTCATGAAATAGATTTGAATAATGATATACATAGATAGTACTTAATAAACTAGAATAATGATAATACTGACACATATAATTTAATGCCAACTTCTTCTAGAAAATTATGTTTATTCGAACTTTTTATTCGTTTTAGAAAATTTTTTAGGTTTATACACAAAATAAATATATGTACATATGCAAGAATGACCATTTATTCGGACATTATAATTACTACTTATATATTAGTATACTACATGACTAGTGTACTACTTGTAGCTGTAATTATTTATTTAGCTAGATGGTTTACTAATAGCAATCGCGGCTGATTTCCGAGAACCTGAGATCTAAACATTAAAATGAGTCCTCCATTCACGAGCGGACTGTTGTAGAGTTTACTAATTAAGTCTGGATTAACTAATCGACATTGCATTATATAATCATTTAAATTATGAATACTTTCAAATTACACTCCCATAGAGTCCCAAATAACGAAATACCATTTTTTTATATAATCTTTATTAAATTTGATTATTGCTTTATTGTTAAAATTATTTCGTTATTGCAATATTATTACTACAATTACCTTATTATTACAATAATCTTTTGTAATTTTAAATGATCAATACCAAGAATAGTTTTTGTCTTATAACAAAAAGGGAACAAAGATCTTTCAGAAGATTTCTAATTTCAGATTTAATAGAAAAGTAAGGACTTCTCTAGGGCGAAGTTTAGAAACTGCAAAGAATTTAGAGAAAATGGAACTTGCGAGAAATAATGCGACATTCGGGGAAAGATCAATACTTTATTCATTTATATTTCTATGTTATCGTACTTGAATCAGTATCACAGTTATCTTGTCTGTGGTCACTGTACTTTAACGTTTTATCTTGACTTATTATCATGTTTCATTTCGACTAATAATGTGACTCGTGTATCTTTATTTACTCAGAAAATCTAGGGTCAATGTCTATACGAAATACCAATGATAACCCGCAAATAATATATGTATAGTAAATTCTAGAAGAAATCGTCATATTTGTATAGTCAAGTGGAAGTTACGAACACGTCCGTAGTAAGAATACGATTTGATCAAGTATTATCAAATAGCATAAAATAGGTTTATTCTAAATCACAAATAATATATGATAGTATATATACATTAATATATATATATATTTTTTATATTTATATTTATATTTTATTATATATTTATATTTTCCATATTTAATTAAAATATCCAAAGTATAATGTTTTCTATAATATCTGTGAGGTAAAATAATTTTCTACTGAGATTCTACTTTCTTAATTATATTCGCAAATAATAATAACTAGATTCATACTAAATAGTCAGATAAGAGTTAAACAATAAGAGTTAAATAAGTATAGTTAGGTAAATAGGCAATAGCTGAGTTAATACTACAGTTAAATAGTCTGGTAAGAAGAATGTGCACATATATGTATCTGAAGGATATATAGTTCAGAATGCAAGGGAAATAAGAATAACAATTGTACACCGAGTTCCTTTTCATAGCCGAGAGGCTGAAAAAATAAATTATTATTATTATTATTGTTGTTGTTGTTGTTGTTATAATATGCATTATTATACATACATGTATACGTATATTTTGATTTCAGAGTCAGACTTTTATTAAGTCACATTTTTCACGCTTTAGAGGAGAGCAAACGAAAATTGCAAAAACTTTATAAGAACTTAATATTATTATTATACTATTATATAATCTTAATACACTCTAACTCTGGGTTTTAGATATACTTCATTTTTTAAATATATTATAATATATTTGATTAATTATCGTTACAGTTGTTTTCTAAGTATTTTACGGAAGGTACATATGCATATTTTGTCTTACTTTATTTTCATCTAATACCATCTAGATCTGAAACTAAAAATAATATTACAGTGGAAGCCAAGTAAATGTCTTTTAATAACCTCCATTCTTTGATAACTTTTAATTCATTATTTATGCCAAAAATGCTGTTCAAAAACAAATCAAGAATACAATTTCAGTAAAGCCCTTCGAATTTCTTTGATTATATCTTTTAATGTTAATTTTAGGCGAAGTTTCTCTTCTCTTCATTTCTGTTTTGTATCTGCAGTATTTAGCTTTAAAATCTTATTCAATTAAAGGAAAGTAATAAACTTACAATAAATTTCAAGCTTAGCTAAGCATGTGTATTTTTTCGTCATTACTCCTCTGAAATATCGATTAACGATGATGTCATACAAAAAGACGTAATAAAGTAAATTTTGTAGTTGAATTCGAAATGTTGCTCTAAGTTCTAAGTAAATGTTCATAATCACTAAATAATAAATATTTAAACAGTTATGTAATAATATTTAAAATTAGTTTATTCTAGTAACATTAATTAAAGCTTTCTTTTGCAGACTAAAATAAACTGAGAAATAAATAAAAACATATTAGAATATTATATAATATTAGTAAATTCATATTTAAATGACTATCTTTTTGATTTAAAAAATTATATGTATAGGATGTCATATTTTAGTTTCCTTAGATAAGTATTTCGAAAATTATGGAAGATACTGAAACATGTTTTAGCCAAAAATTGTAAGAATCAAGGAGGGTAGATCATAGTGACATTTATTTGACCTTGAGATAACCTTGAAAAATTCTGCTAAAGTAACAATCTGTTAACATAATCTTTCTCTCTTGATATACTTTAACTTTTGTCTGAAACATTTGCCTAAATCTTAATGCAATATTTTAAATATTTGTTTGTGTATACATATACAAAATGTATATATTATCAATATTTTAAAAGTATTTTGATCATTTTTAATTAAAGTAAAGATATTTTGCAACATATTCCCATTATATATAAATTTTTCTCCCTATTATATAATAATGATTTAAGTTATAATGTGAGCCATTCAAAAACTAAATTAGTTAACTCTATATTTAAAAAGTATAGAAATGTGATAATGTTACAAACATTGTTTTTTAAATTTACTTTACAATTTACTATTATTTATATTATCTTGCCATGAATGAAATTGTAGAAGTAAATCATTTATTTCTTAAGATTGAATGTTAATTGTGTACTTGTGTAATAGAATTAAGAAATTAATAAAGAGTAGAGTTAATCGGTTTGGTTTCTGAGAGGCTCATATATGAAATCACAATTCTGAGGAAATGTACATTTACTTTGTATTCAATCTTACATTTTGAGCATAATTATAAAAATCAACTTCAAATAATTACATGAACTTAGCAATAGATTATTATAACACCACTTAAACTGTAATAATTAAATACCATTATTTGTATTTTAATTTATAAGAAAAGATTGAAATATAAATAATATTATCATATAAATAAAAATATATTTGATATAATTTTAATATAAAGAATAAATTTTGCAAATAAAATTGATAAATCGTATCCAGAACTAAATACAAAATATTATAAGTATTAATTTTATTTTACAGTGAAAGCAGCATGTTCCTATCAAAACGTAGACTTATCCTTAAAACATGTGGCACAACTACCCCTCTTCAATGTTTGGAGCCCCTTTTGGAACTTGTAAAAGAGTATACTGGCTTTGAAGAAGTAGAGGTATGAAACTTCTTCAATATTTTTCATTATTAATTAATTTTGTTACTAATACATAAATTAGAAAATTTTATAATTTCTTAAGTATAGCTTATTAATTAAACTTAAGATATATGTAAAACATTACTTTTATAAAAGAAAATATAAAAATTTATTTATTTTACTGACATATATGCATTATACTGCAAGAGTAATGTATTATAAACAATTATAATTTTTGTTTATAATCATTACCATTTAAGACAAACTAGTTGAAGTTAAAAGTACTTGGCTATATAACTTGACCTAGTGCATGGATAAATGATGTGTCTATATATAGGAAACCTCTAGTATACAGGATACATCTCTACCTCTTGGTTTATTGATCTCTCCTACTCACGATGTAGCACATGACAATACATTTGTCCAAAATTATTTCTAATTTAATGCTTCTTGTCTTTATATCGTCTCTAAATATATATACCAATTAGTTTCATTTTATTACTATGTATGATCAAGTTATTTATATCTAAAAAAACAGAAAATATTGAAATATGGATTATATAAAATTATAATTATTGTTTCAGAATGTATTTTACTCCAGGAAAAATTACAAGAAGCCAGAGTTACAAATATCCCCGCATCAAGCATTTGAAGAAGAAGTTGCTTTGCTTGATACATTCTTCCCTGGTAAGAATACTTTTTATGTTTATGCATTTAGATTTTGTAGTATTGTATAAAATAAATGTTATAATTATGATGAAGAAAAGGTTTCAAGGAAAATGTAATTTGCTATAATTTTTTTTCTAGCTGGGGAAGCTTATTGTTTAGGCTCTGTAGATTCAGATTGTTGGTATTTATACACTTTGAATAAAGAGAAGTCTGTAGATGAACCCATAGAACCAGATCAAACTTTAGAGATCCTAATGACTCATTTAGATCCAGAAGTAATGTCTCTTTTCACTAGAGATGTATGCTCCTCTGCAGACGAAGCAACTCAAAAATCAGGAATTGACAAACTTATTCCAAACATGATTATAGACGATTTTTTGTTTGAACCTTGTGGATATTCAATGAATGGAGTATCTAGAAATGTAAGTATACTTGCTGGAAAGTAAAAAATCGACATTATATAAAGAATACATATAGAAATAATTATATGTATTTTACAGGGAAATTATATGACTATTCATATTACACCAGAGCCAGAGTTTTCATATGTCTCATTTGAGAGTAACATTCCAGAAGCATCATATGAGGAAATAATACGACGTGTTCTAAACACTTTCAAACCAAAAAAATTTGTTGTAACTATCTTTGCTAACAAAGAATCAATCGCTGCTACTTGTCCACGTGATTTAGAGCAAACTGATTATCTGAAAGGTTCTGGTGATTGGCTACGTACAGATGTGCAATATTGCCGCTTCAAGAATTATGATTTGACCTGTGCATTCTATTCAAGATTCCCAAGCTGAGGGTTCATGGACGCTTCATTTGGACCTAATCAATTAGGAACTAATGAAGCGCTTATTAATAATTCTATCCGTTCTCAAACTTCCTTTTCTTTTTCCAATTCCATAAATGAGGCAAACAAACATAATCAGTCTATAAAACATATATTAAAATCTGAAAATATTTACAAAGAACATGATCTTGTATCTACTCAATATATAAAACATAATAATGAAACAAATCTTAACGAGTGCACTATACAAAATTCTATAATTACCCAAGAAAAAATTATTACAACACCCACAAGTCCAGCAATTACATCCACTCTTCAATCCATCAATCCTGATGTATCTATAAAAGATAAGCATTTAAATACAAACAGTAACGATTGTCACCCTCTGCAAAATGACATGGATATTAATAGAGGTACTAATTCCTACTCTGTGCGATCAGTATCGTCACCACAATTAACAATTAAACCCCTTACACGATCAAAAGTCTATAGAAAAACGTCTTTAAAATCAATGAATTTATCAAATTCTATGTTAGATCATAGTGTATTTAATCATCGTAAAAGTAATTTGACATCAGAAGGTCGTGTAATCAATATTTCTAATCGTTCCATCACCTCCACAGATGAAAAGGTACCTTTTTCGTGTGTTTCGGAATTGACTCAAGGAAATGACTCGAGTGATACAAAAAATAAATGGAATATGGGGGAGGTACATATTACTTGTAATCCACTTTCAACACCGTATCCGTATTCCACGCCACACCATAACATTATGAGCGAAACTGTAACAGAACCGCTAGATGATGAACCAAAAGGTCGAAGCTGCGGAAATTTTTTACCAATCTTATCGTTGATTCCACAAACAGTCATCAGCTTTCAATATTTAAGCCCGAAAATGAAATTTTCGTGGTGGAGAAATAAGATCTCGTGAAGGTACGCTTAAATGGACTATTTAGCGCAATTGTTGCTAGTGGTTTCGTAGCGCAATTGTTGCTAGTGGTCCTGTAGCACAATAAAATGCTATTTGGTCAAGTTCTATGAAAACCTCTTACCTCGTAGTGAGTTCCCAATCTTCATCAATTAGAGGTATCCTGTCATCGTTACACTTATATGTCAGTCAGCCTATACCTCTTTGTTACTATAAATAGGATCATACTGAAAGAACGCATGCAGGTAGATTTTAAAAGCATAGGTAGTTCCTTCACTCTATGGAAACGTTTTGCACAATGTACAACAACTTTGAATCCTTTAAAAATATTGTCTATATTGTTCATTACGCTTCTATTGGATCCTCTAGTCCATGAAGTTTTTCCTACAGTTTATTAATTTATAGTAGAATAAAACAGATATCCTTGCTTCATGTGGCAGATTCTCTTATAACTTCCTCTACTTATATCTCAATATTACTTATAGTAATTCATTTTAGAAAAAATCAATATGGATTATGCAACAGTATGGATCTAATTTCAAATGAGATACATCAGTAATATTACAGTTTCCTTAAATTTATTTCTATCATAAATGATTTTTGGTTGAGAAAGAAAAATATCTATTTAAGGAAAAAGCCCTTATAAGAATATTTTTTTTGTAAAAAAATATTTAAATCTTAAAAAAATCTTATAAAATCCTAAAAAAAATATTTATGTAAGAAAATATTTCTTTTCTATAAATATAAATATTAAATAAACAGCTTCTTTCTTAACTTAGTGGATTATTTCTAAAACAAAATATATTGATCCATACGAGCTTTTAAAAATATTAGACTTTTAAATATCTTATTTCATCAGAGTATAATTAAAATATTCCATGTGAATAACTACTATATGTGATATTATTAAAAATATGGAAAATAATACACCAGTTGGTGCTGTACAATGTTAAAAATCTAGATTAATTCAATTTCCTTACTAAATTTAGTTTCATGTTATGAAGTGGAAGAAGCATTAAGGTAGTTAAAGCACTATGATTAATTAAATCATTCCTATATGCGTATGTGTATAATATGTGCGAGCGATGTATGTATATATGATGTCATATTTCTTCTACAATTTTTATTTCTCTATGAGAAATGTTTATATCTATAAAGAGACCATATTTCTAAAAAGATGATTAAAATTTAACTTTTATTAAACTCATTTTATTGAATATTCAGAATTTTATTAAAAGGATTCATATTTTGTTATTTTTTCTGCTACTTGTTTCTCATCTTAATACTTTTTACGTAAAATCAATCGTAAAAATTCATTTATAAACTTACATCTGGTTCATTTTACAATAATGTTACTTATTTTTTGTTTGCCAGCTAATAAATAGGTTTTATAAGTTTTTATATTCTGTTAAATTTTATAACATTTCCACAAATTGTTTTAAAATTAAAATAGTAAATAATTTTATAACTGTCTTACGTACATAGCAAAGAAATTTTGGTAAACAAATTTTGGTTTTCAAAGAAGAGAGAGAAAGACAGAGTAAGAGAAGAGAGAGCGAAAGAGAGACAGACAATAAGAATTATGTCTAAAAATTTTGTTTCGTATACATATAAGATGATTTAACACTATAAATGTACTAGCATTAATAACTTATATCGTTTAGAAACAAACGTAATAGTAATCTTTAATCATTAATGAAAATATAAAATTTGTACTGTGATTACTTCTTGTTTTATGAATAATGTCTCATTTAAATTACATATAATTTGTAACAATTTACTTTATTTAATAACAGTGAGAAATCTGCACTTTTAACAATACTAACCATCTAATAATATAAGTAAATAAAACATAATGTGGTAGGTAATATACATTAGTCCTATTAAGTGCTTTCTAAAATGTATTATCTTTTGCTATAGATTATTATTGCATGTACGATAACTTAATTTGTGTATTATATTCATAAAATAAAGATTATATTTAGTCAATTAATGCTGTATAGAATTTATTTCGTTTGATATTATTACAATGAATACGTAATTTAACTAATTATTACAAATTTTAACTGAAAACTTAATAATACTAACAATATTATTGTTTAAAAAAATTAATCATAATTGTAGATATAGTATTTAATATCAATGTTCTATAATAACACATTTATTTGTAAATTCATTAAATTATGCTGTCAACATTAGGATGTTCTTGTTTAGTAAAATGAATTCCACTGAACATTGCATTGAATCTTGATCGTAATCCATGTTGTATATTCTTATATGTTGTTTCTTGATGATCCTTTTGTACCTCTTGTACTTCCATATCAAATTTATTTTGAATTTTGTTTAATGCTAATAAAGAACAAATATGTGTATTTAAACTAACTGAAATAATAAAGTAAATCAATGAAAACATTATTAAGCGTTTTCTGTTACAACCTTGCTTTGGACTCCTTTACCTTTCTTCAAGTCCATATCATCCATTTCAGTATTACTAATTTTAGATAATTCTTGTCTGAAACTCTCTGTTATTTTTTTTCGAATATAATCAGCTTCTATTTCTTGTTTAGTTCGTGGCACTCTGAATCGGATACAACAACAAAGTCCAATCAATACACTAAGTAAAATAGAAAGTATTATGCCAGCAAGTTGCCAAACTCGAAATCCTGAAAATGCTTCATCTTCCAACCATTTTTCAACTCTGCCTTCAACACAGTCTCCAGGTCGTACTGCTATTTCATGAGGTGAACATGGTGGAAAGGATGAAGATAAAATTGATGCAATAGTTGGTTCATCCAATTCCTTCATAGTTAATTACTGAAAAGATTCAGTCACTTAAATAAATTTTAAGAAGTAAGACATTTAAATGGAGAATAAATATCATTGTTAAGTCATTATTATGAATATTTTGTTTCATTTCTTTATAGTATTAATCACATAATTATATATCATGTATAATTATAAATGTAAACTTTAAACGAATTTTTACATTAAAAAAGTAATGCAAAATAATATAGTTTGTTTCTAAACGCAAACAACAAAGTATTTCATTTAAAATTTTATATTAATATCACATTATAGTATATATTCATACATTTTAACTATAATAAAAATGGTTATAATAATCTATGGTACTTACATATTTTAAAAAATGTAATATAATCTGTATTAACATAAAAAAATTTTTAATTCGTTTTCATTAATCATAGGAATAATTAATACAATGAAAAGTTTTAAACAGAAAACTAGAACAGTGTGGTATACTGTGGGAAAGAATACGTATAACTGAAATTTTAAGAGGCACATACTGTAGCTTTTATGCCAGTGTTAAATAAAGAGGTGTGGTTATTAATGAACACCCGTATTTGGCACTCCCTAGTTTTCACCTTAATCATGTCTTCCAACCCTTACATCCATTTGCTAATTACAAATCAATAGTACTAATTTTCATAGTCACTAGATCAATATTTCTGATTAATACAAACAAAGGTTTGGTAATTACATCACTTATAGAATTAATACTTTTATTATCTTACAATTATACGTTAATAAGAGAGACAATAAAATGTAGCTAATAAAAATAATTTATCAAAAAAGACAGTGCTATGTTATTAAACATACAAATGATACATTGATATATTACTTTATAAAATCCACGCGTTTCTCGTTATTTTAAACATTTTCGTTGTACGTGGAATTTATAGAAAATGACAATTTTTATGAAATTAATAAACACAAAAAATGTTTAAAAAAAATAGAACATGCGATTATGCATCTTTGATCATAAAGCTTAATAGCATTAAAATCATATTTTACATGTAAAAGTAGTAAAACACAGGATATTTTTTAACTTTATTCATAAACAGACTATGTATTCCCTGATTTTTTCGAAGACTTTATGCACTCTTGTAATATTACTTTAAGAATTTCAATATAAAATGGTTTTTTAATCATGCGTTTCGTTGCTGTACACACATTTTAAGTATGTTTACAGCAATATAGATTTTTCTAAAGATCATTGTACTGTTCAGAGACAATGAGTGGTAAGACTCAAAGACTGACAGCTTTTAACTCATTAATCTGATGAATTAGAATCTTTCATTACAAACAATATTTCTTGCCAGAAGATCAAAAAATTTCTAGCAAATCTATGAGATAAATGAGAGCTTTGTCATTTATCCTTTATTAAAACAATATAAGGAATATAATCTTATGTTTACACTCATTCCTTCCTGATAAACGTTCTACCTCTGTAAAACATGAAACATTTTTATATTTATTATCCTAATATAATGTGTTAAGCAGTATATATTTTTTAAAGAACTTACGTAATGGTTTTCTTCTCAGTGTTTTTCGATTGAGATCTTGCTCTATTTAATATCTTTAGGAAGTCTGTTGTTTTGGTGCGCATCCTTGAGTGAATATAAACTTTACTATATTTAATATGATAATGTAAGTAATTTCTAAACATGTGTATTAAATCAATAGTATTATCACGAGCTTCTCTGTTTGTATGCCTTGGAAATAATACTGCAAAGAGAAATATATAACAAATGAGATAGATAAATATGTAACTTTTAATATTTTTTGCATGTTTTTTATGTTCTTTTAAAATTTAGGCATAATTAGATTTATATTTACCAAATGTAATGTATCCAATGCAATCTCCAACAGCTGCCTCAGAATCTTGTAATTCTAATGGTGGTTCACGGTGATTAAATAAAACCTGTGGAGCTGTGTGACTTGCACGTCTTCCTTCTTTCAATTCTTGTAAAAATAACTTTCCAATAACCATATCATCTTCATCTTTAAATATTGTGCTAAATACCACTGTTACTCTATCACTTTTGGCTTCAACGTACCTTTATGTAAAATATGTATAAATTAAATATAGCTTACTTTCATTATTGCTGCAAAATGAAAGTATATTCTTACATTGTTTCTTCATCTCTATATTGAATTACTGCCCTTTTTTGCAACTGGGTACCTGGTGAATCATAATACTCTTCTTGAAAATCAAAATATTTCTCAAAAACACTGGCAAAACAGTGTCTCTTTAAGAGTGCAACTTTTTTAACTAATGATTCCCAATCTTCAGGCAAATTTTCCAAGTCTATTAATACAGAAACATTGTAACCTAGTAATGGAAATACCAATATTTTATTTAATAATTTTTGAATAACAATTTTAAGCACTTCAAATATAATTTAATTTGTTTACCATTTTCTGGAGCTATAAGGTAAGATCCATATTCACGTATAAGTAATTCATCAGCCCCATGTTCTTGTAACTGTTTATAAAATTTAAGTAAAATACTTATCTGTAACAAAATGAAGAATGTTAACAAAAAAAATGAAACACATAAAAACATCAAAATATAACGTAAAAAAATAAAATAAAGCACATTATATAAATCTAAATTTGATTATGATAATATTGAAAATGATATAAATAAATACTATATTTATAATTAAATATAAAAAATAACACATCAATTTGATAATATTGTTACTATAAAGTGATGATTATGTGAAAACTTATCATGCAATGAAAAGTACAGATATGATAAAGCTTTCTTTAAAACTTACTCTAATTTTTGACTTGTCACCACTTAAGTTAGAAATATGAAATAAAACTCCATCAAAATCTGCTATAACAACATCTGTGGATTCTGGTTTATGACTACAAAGAAAATATATCTTAATTGTATTAAATACAAAATTACAAATTGATAACAGGGAAAATTAATTACTTAATAACGTTATAAAATTATTTTATATATATTTCGGCTATATGTTATTCGTATGCATTATTTACATAGCCTCGTATGCAATTTTTAATATTAAAATAATCAGATATATATATATGTAAAAATGTTTAAGCAGAAAATCAAATGTTATGAACATCGCGTTTTATACAAACACTTGTTTGACATAATGCAGAAATCTTGGATTTAAAACTGTTTGTTTTAATTTAGAAAGAAATTTGTAATGCATACATTAAATATTCTACTACAATAAACGTCACTAATATTTGAAACGGACACCGCCCTAACTTGTAATCCCTAACTTTATCTTAAAAATGTGCAAAATATCTTGACCTTAAAAAAGGAAGCACTTTACTTACCCCGACAAAGTATTTTTTATTTTGTTACTTAACGTTTCTTCTAGTATCCTATTGTGTATCTCTAACAAAATCATTATTATATCTTATATTAATTAGTTTTAATATTATAACACAGTAATTACTAATTATCTACTGAGGAATTTAACCATGTACACGATTCTGACTAATTTCTAATCTTTTCTCTTGAACCAAGTGATCGCAGGTTTAACATAGCCAGGTCACCCAACCATACGTTATATCGTACCACACTAATAGCAATTGATTTATTGGACAACATGCATTATATGTTATTTTCTTGTTAAATATGTTAAACTTTCTATATTTCAGTCACTTTTATTTTGTATAAACATGTATAGCTACAAACAAACATTTTTATCAATTAAATTTAAAAAATGTAACAATTAATTATTGTACTCAACTAGTTACAACTAAGTTACTAGCTTCACGAACAGAAATATATTGAAGTATTTGTATTTATGCAAAACGAAATAAATTTAATGTAAAATAAGTTTAAAATATATATTACAAAATTATATTACATAAATAATAATTTTTTATATCGTAATGTCATTTAATTACATAAAGGTTTCATGATATGCAGTCAATAATAATCTTATCGGAAAATTCTTTGTAGCTTTGTCTTTTAGAAATTTAATATTTTTTTAACATGTTTTAAATATAAATTATTTAGTTGAAAAATCTTGTAACAGTTTACATAGCTTGTTCGCAACCGTTACATACAAAGGAATATAAAGGCATAATGACCCAACAAAACATATATACATCCCAGTGTATTGAGTTATTTCTTGAAAAACAAGAATTAATAAGAAAACGAAAGAAAAGAATACTTTAAACAATTATACAATACAATTAGTTGCGTTTTGATTACAATTAAATTATAACAGTTAGAGATATATTATATCACAGCCTACTTTTAATACGGTCTATGGCGAAACTAAATCTGGCAACAGTGTCAAGACTTTCACTTCAATGTAAATATAACCTAGCTAGTATGATTTTCCATGATTTTGTTCATAATAAAATGTTTGTGATAGTATATTTTATCACAGTAAATGAGATTAAATAATGCTGCAGTGAAACAATTATAGTGCAAAATAGTATATGTACACTCCTAAACAGAAAAATAGCACGCATGTATTATCTTCAGTTCTTACGTCATAATTATGATAATGTGAAAATTGCAAATGGTACGTAAATACGGTCTTGTACCAGCTTATACTAACATGAAAACATAACCTTTATTAACATAATTTCAATGAATTTTCTCAGATGTAATATGAATATACAAAATAAATAGAGATAAAATGATAACAAATTTGCATTGTGTTTACATTTCCATCAGTATTCCTTGAGATTTTAGTCAATTAACGCTATTGTACTATTAGACTGCAGATTTTTGTGCGAATTCATATTTTTAACATATAATTTAAAAAAAAACTCGATAGAAAATTGTTTTACTTACTAAGTATTATAGAAAGCATTATATTTTGGATATTTTATATACTTTTTCATATTGTGTGTATTGTGTGCAATTTTACACTTTTAAATTTCCTATAAATACATAAAAATCTGCAGTCTATCTAATACATAAATTTACACAATGGATTGTAGTAAAATATTGAGTACAGATTAAAATAGATCTTGTTTTGAAAAGACAAAAGTGTTCTATTATAGGAATTGCACAAACACAATTGGTAAGTCACAAAATTATTTATAATTTGTTAAATATATACATGTTATTACTATTTATACATATATAATGATATTGCAAGTTTATTCTATATTTATATTGAATGATTTTTCTGATTCTTGTATATAATGTAGTTACTTAGTAGTGTTTGAAGTCAAAACTTTTAAATATTTATTTTACATCTTTTATTGTAGTTCTTGTTTCTAATATAACAGTAATTTTATTAATAATATATTATACATAGCAAAATCATATAGTTTTCCTACATTAAGATTTTAGGAATTAATAATGCCACTATATATCGCTATATATGTAGTTATAAAATTATAACAAAAATTTAAAATCAAATAATTATCTTTCATGCTCTTTTATTTTCAAGAATTATGAAAGTTTTGCAGTTACATTATTATTAAAAATTAAAATGGTAAAAAGCTATAATGATACTACTAGAATGATACGAGAAATTTTCCAATATTTTTTGTCAGAATAATTGCCAAATTATACTATTGTTTTCTTATACTGTTATAGCGTTTATAATTTATTTATATTGTTTTTTTATGAGATGTTTGTTGCTTATTTTCATTTATGTGTTCACTTAACCTTTTTCATTTGCTATTAATAGACTTGTTTGTTCACATCTCTCTAGCTTATCTGTTTCTCTATTCAATTTTAAAAGCTACAATTTTGTTAATAGTTGAAATTTGCCTTACACATACATTTGTTTAAAATCAATGTAAATATTTCAAATATAAGTACCACACATAAAATGTTAGCCAGATTATATATATTATTTGAGTTATCTTTAATATTCATATATCATTTATATTTATATTACACAATTATAATACTTATATATAAATATTTGAAAATTTATACAGATCAATTTCTCTTTAAAGATGTCAATAACGATTTGTATGTAATCTAATACATATTTTGCTATAAATTAAATTTGTAAAAACAATGTTGCCATGTTGTTCATTGTGCTTTATATGCAAAGAAGACTATATAATCATATTTATTATTATTAAAATATATATTGTAATTGCTAACAATATTTGATTTCATTTTGTAACATTTTATTTTTACTCCATAAAGTAAAAGTTTCAATCGGGAGTTTTATTTTTGGTTAAATTTTTTTCTTATTTTTCGTATTTTTCTTCACGTTACTCTCTGATTCTGTATACTATATTCAAACATATTTATTACATTATACGAATTGCATTCATTTTGATTCTCTTAATTTTTTTCTTGTAATGTTTTTTTCTCCGCACTCACTCATGTTCTCCTATTCTACATGTTTGTATTAACATAAATTCATTAGGTTCAAATCTACTTATAAAATTATAAAATTACAAGAAGTTAATTCAAATACATTTCTTTTTCTACCTTTTCGGTTAGTTAATAATTTATAAATGTAAGTGTGGGTATTTTCTAGTCTATATAACAGTCTTCATCACTATTATCACTTTTATGATCACTTTCTTTAAAATCCTTTTTCTTTGTTTTTCAGCCTTTCAATTTTATTTCTTCTTCAGACCTATCATTCTTCAGATGCTCTTCTATTCTGATTTTAAATCTATTCCATTTTCTATCGCTCTATCTAACTCTACCTAAAAGACAGCGGATATATGTATAAATATATAATGTGCAAAGCTACTTTCTCATGCAAAAATAGAGAATAGCGTATCAGTTTGAGAAGGAAGTTTCAAAAGTATATTGGATTGCTTCAGTCAGAAGAATTTGAATACATACAGTAGTATAATCATGCAAAGTATCACGTGTACAAGAATATTTTATATTTTTTTTATTAGTTTTAAATAACTATTAGATATATTCCTTGTCATGTATCGAAAATCAACTTATTCGCATAATCTGTTTTGTTGTAAAAAAAACATGAAAATTCCCAACTATTTTTTACACTTTTAATTTTTCATGTAAATATGCTACAGAAATATTTGTGACGTTTATGTCATTATCCGAATCAGGACAAGTTAAAAAAATCGCTTAATCACTGTTAATCATCAAAATCAGATTCATCTCATTTTGTGTAACGTTTTTACCTTTGACTTTTATAGCCTGTCTGTCTTTCTTTTTTATTTGAAATTTCATTATTATAACATATAATATTTAAGTTCGTAAATAAACTTATATAGAATTATTTTTATGAAACATATAAACAAATATTATGAATTACGTATATATAATACACAGTTTATTTATGTGTCATACATCCATACGTGTATTTGTTTGTTTATTTATTAATTAAAAATTGTAAATGAATTGTAATTATATTTTAAAAAAATATACAGCATTATATTTAATTTTAGTATCTTAATATAACAAAATTTTGCATTTTAAGCACAGACAATTGCAATATATGCTTATTTTTTATTATATATTTTATTACCAAATTCTTTTCAGGACAGAATAGGATATTAATAATTATTGCTATTAGTTCAATTTTATAATTTACAATGGAGAAAATTTTGGCAAAATTTTCCGATCAGAATAAATTTTTAATGTTGCATTTGAGAGATGATATCTAAAAGAATTTTGAATAATATTGATTATAAGAGAATGATAAATAAATCGTGAATTTTTATGCAAATATATATTTTTATGATCATAATTAAAAAAATAGAACCTATATGGATTATATATACAATATATACAATACAATATACAATATATTTCATTCTTTAAATTTTATAATGATTAGTTTATTTCAAATATTTTTTATATTTTTGTATATATGTGTGAAAATGCATAAAAATCCGCAATGTAGTGATAAGTAATAGAAAATAGCATAATACACAAATTAATACATATTCTATATATAATACACATTTTTAGATAGTTGTATAATATTACTCAAATATTCTTTAAAATATATATCACTTTTGAAATATAAACTGAAGAATTTATCCGATCAGAAATTTGCACGTCAATGAATATTTAATTTAAATAATTAAGTCTATAATTTTTGTAATCTTAAATATTCTGATTTTTGAATTTGTAATTAATTACATGATCAATATATGAAAATAAAATATATACATATGTTAATATTATTGAATCTTTGAATAAAAGCACTAACAATTAATTATATAATTCGTTTTCAATTTTCGTTTCCAGCTCTTCCTATGGTAAATAGATTTGAATAATATGAAAGAACTACATTGTCAATATAAGTTACGTACACAATAAGATTCTACGATAATGCATTACGTTTTCATTCGGATATTTATTTATAAATGAGGTGACATGACATGCGCCATGGAAAATAGGACATAGCAATGGCTTAAAGAAGAAGAAAAGAGAATCGTGCGCAACCACTATTATAAACTTCCGTTATTTCGATGCTCAATACATTTTGTTATATTTTTCGTATGTTCAAAAATTGTTTCTTATCGTTTGAATGTAACATTTGTTGTTCTTTGAAGTACGTGCAAATTATATACATACAAATGTCGTGTTTGAGATTGCAATTCAAATGTCATCGAAGCAACAGAGAACCCGTACTCGATTCAAGGTAATTCGATTTACGCCATAAATACATATACAAGGTTACTTTTTTCAAAATTAAATGTCAATTTATAATCTAATATAAATGTGGCAGTTATAGTAATCTTTATCGCATGTAGTGTATTTGTTATATTTATTTATTTAATATGTATTTAATTTAGAACAATAAAAAAAATGATGTGTGATATTTCTTCTCACAAAGATTATATAAAATAATATACAAAATTAATATTTTTTCATAGAAATGTCCAACATTAATAAAATAAAATATTGAACAAATATTTTTATTATAATATATAATTGTATGTCATATGTGTTTTAAGGTGATAACTCCATTTCGATCACTGGTTCTCTGTGGCAAAAGTAAACAAGAAATGGAAGATTGGTTGAATGCATTAAGAACAGTAACAAAAAATCATACTCAGACAGATTCTAGAATTGCAGAAATGCTTAGTGGTAATCATCAGTGGTATGCAACAAGTCATGCGAGACCAACTTACTGTAATATTTGCAGAGATGCTCTTTATGGTAATTATGGATATTTTATTATAAATAATTTTCTTTATTATTAGAATTAATGTATTTAATAAAATAGTTGTTCAATTTTTACAACAGAAAAGTATATTTTATCGAGGATATACATGTTTAAATTATATAAAATTTTTAATATCATTATATCGTTTTTTTTATTATTGTTATTATATTTTTTTTGTTGTTAATATATGTTTTTTGATATTTGATTTAATATGATACAATAATTTTACAAATAAAACTTATAGTTGTTGAGGTAATTATATTTCTATGATGTTTAACAAACATCAATATAAAATTGCCAAGAGGTAAAAGATATTTATAAAACAATGAAATTGTCCTTAAATGTATCAATTTTTGTAATTCTAATAGTATTTTATTAAGTACTAGTTAATGTATAAATTTGATATTATGTATTATATTATGTTATTTGACATATTATATTATATTATGTTGTTATCTACTATAGATAGTTAATACATATTGACTTATATGTTGTAGGTGTTACTTCCCATGGTTTAAGTTGTGAAATATGTAAATATAAAGTACACAAACGATGTAGCATAAAAGCAATAAATAATTGCAAATGGACCACATTGGCATCTATTGGCAAGGACATTATTGAGGACCAAGATGGGGTATGTGCAAACAGTTGATTAAAATTTTTCTCTTAAAGATACTGACATTTGAAAAATGTTTAGATTTATATTATATATTCATTTTTTATTTCTGTTAGGTATAGAAAAGTTAATATATAATTCCTTTTATTGAAATATATTTTTTATTATGTATTAAAGAAAACAATAATTCAAATAAAAGGAAGATTGAAATAAAAACAAAATAAAAATGATTTTTATTTTTTATGACATTATTTCTTTGAATTAATCGGAGAAAAAATTATAATTATTACAACTTATTTTATAAATTATTTTTATATAGAATATTACTATGCCACATCAATGGATGGAAGGCAATTTACCAGTATCCTCAAAATGTTCTGTATGTGACAAAACTTGTGGCTCTGTACTCAGGTATAACATTAATTTATGGAAAATATGCATTAATTCGTATTTAAAATTCATATTTATTTTCTTATTTTAACTATTTAGGCTTCAAGATTGGAGATGTTTATGGTGCAGAGCTACAGTACATACAGCTTGTAGACCAGCCATAAGTGTTAAGTGTCCATTAGGACCAGTTAAATTGAGTGTAGTTCCTCCTACAGCACTGCATAGTATAGGTGACATTATTTATAAAATTTTCTTAATATATTTAATATTCATTGTTATTATTTTATATAGTTTAGTTGTGATATATAATTATTTAATGAATATTAAACTTTTATATTATTCTGTATCACAGAAGATAAATTTCTATTAGATTGGTTTTATAATATAACGAGTTTTATATAATGCATAATAATTATTTAATAGGTAGCGATGAAGCTTGGGAAGCTACAAGACCTACTGGATGCAGCCCACTTTTAGTATTTGTAAATAGTAAATCAGGTGACAATCAAGGTATTAAATTTCTTAGAAGATTTAAACAATTATTAAATCCAGCACAAGTATTTGATCTTATAAAAGGAGGACCAGGACCAGGGTAAAATGTTTTATATAATTTTGTATAATTTTAGATTAAGCCAATACAGCTTATTAATATTTCTTTACAAATAGGTTAAGATTATTCCGTCATTTCGATCCTTTTCGTATATTGGTATGCAGTGGAGATGGATCTGTTGGTTGGGTTCTTTCTGAAATTGATCGCCTAGGAATGCATGTAAGTAGAAAGTTCAAATAATTTTGTGATTTTGTAAATATTTGCTAATTGCATGATCTTAAAGTATTATTATGTAATGTATATATAAATTCACTTTGAATATGTTTATGCTATGCAGAAGCTGTAATGCTCTGTAGAGTATTAATATGCACGAATATAAAATATGAATATAAATATTATAGTATATTTAAAAATTACAAAATGATTTTGAGATGGAAATAATAAAAAAAGTTTACTTTTTTATCATTAGCATGTTTGCACTTTATTATTATTGTTTTGAATGTCATATTATCTTGCTATATAATATACTACATATCCATATAGGATATCCCAATTCTAAATATTTATCTCAATTCTGGTTTCTTTCTTTAAATAATAAGTGGAAGCATTATTTAGAAAAATTATATGGTTGTAAGAGATATATGTTATGGTGATAACAGTTTCCAGATGTATAAATAGGAGAAATTTAGAAATTAATTTTGCTATTTTAAGTGAAATATCCAACTTTTTATCATCAAATTTACTGGAATGGCAAATTTTAAGTACTCTGTTATCTTTACTTATTAGAAGTATTAAGTTATCCTAAAATACACCATTACTGAGGATTCTGTATTGAATTTTTCCTATTTTTTTTATAAACAAGGGATATATTTACTTGCTTTATGTAATGAAAATTGTATATCGACAATTTTATAATCACTGCATGAGAAAACTTAATATTGAAAGACATTGAATATTGAACAAGGCTCGATATTTAATATGTACTATTATATTTGAAGTATTAAGTACAATATCAAACATGTTTTATAATGAAAACTAATAAATTTGAATAATGATATGTAGTGTATCTAGAATAAAACAACTTTGTTGATGATTTATTGTATTGAGATTAAACATTAAAAATTGATATACCACTATTCAAACTATTGTCATCATATTATGTCATCTACAATCACACAGTTCTTTTGTAAATAGTATTTTCCTTTATTATTTAAAATTACAAAATCATTTGTAATAGGTGGAGTTAATACGATATCCACAAATTCAATTTGCTTAATCTTTCTGTGATTATATAATATTTTAATCTACTATTAGCTAAAAGTACTAGATAAAAACTTTGTTTCATATAACATTAATTTTGTAAATTTTCATTTCAAAATATATATGTTTAAATACAAAGTTTGTATATATAACAAAGAATAAATTTGAAAATTAGTAGAAAAAATATATTTGATTTTTAGAAATCGAATTCATTTTTGAACATTGATAATATTTTGATAATATTTAAGTAAAACTTTAAATAAACAAATCTAGAAGAAGCGTTCCAACAAGTTATTTATAATTTTCTAAATAATCAATAATTTTTATTAGTAATAACTTATTTTAAACTCATTTGAAAATTATTAAACTAAATAAAATAAGAGAATTAATTATTTGTATTTAATAAAATCACTAGTTTTGATAAGTAAGTTTGTTTTGGGTTGGTGCATTGATAATTATTATAACTAATATGATACAATCTTTATAATTGTGAGATCCACAACATTGTTATTAAACTTTCGACTGTTATTGTTTTCGATTCTAAATAATTTTTAACTTTCTTTTTTAATGTCAATTAACGATTTTTTAACTATTTTAAAGAACAATTCATATTTCCTCAAATGTAAATTTGTTATCATTTTTTGTATTAACTAGATTTAAATGCAACTATAAAATTTATTACTTATATTTATGTAAATCAGAATTGCATATTTATAATGTAATATGGAAAATGTATAAGATTGAACAATTAAAATTAGGACTTAAAAAAAATTGAAAGTATAAATATTTAAAATTATTTTTTAAATCCCAACATAGCAATATAAATTTGTAGATATTACAGAAAGACTAAGTATATAATAATGAAAAGCTTTAATATTTCAAATAGCATGGCGTGTCTCTTTTATAATTTTATTTCAGATGATACTGGTGTTTGTGCATTAGGATTCTTTATATACGTGAAGCTTCATTAACTTTATTTGTAGATGGTAAGTGTAAGTTAAGCACGCATTTTTTGATAATTCTTGAATGTCTTGTTAAATATTTTTGTTATTTATATACTATAAATATTTAACTATTAGATTATTATTTACACGTTTTTAATTCATAATTTCATATGGTAATTCTTTTAAATCTTTTACTACATTTAGTGGTCAACATATTCATATTAAATCAATTTAAGTAATTACTGATATTAAAACATACTCTATTATAAAAGCTGTAATTTTATATATTATATAATTTATTATTAATTATTAAACAATATTACATAAAAGTTTAAGAAAGGTATTATGATATAAATTATTAGCTACAGAAGTAGTATAGGCAAGTGATGTTACATTATTTAATGAATTATACATTTTTATTATGATTGTTACCAATTATTAATTTATTATAATTTTAAAACGTAATTATTGGACGCAATAATTGTAAACACAGTAAATTCAGTTACAGTATCAAAACTGTAAAAATACAATGTGTTATTATAGTTATTATATTATTAGGCAATATAAGGTTTTTTGGAAATTGTAAAATTATTTACAGATAAATACCTTAATCACACAGAATAGTAAACAAATAGATAGATATAAAATAGTTATTTAGAAAAAGAACAAAAGTTGAAATGATACTGAGGATTTAATATTTGTATTAGACACTTTTCACTTTAAAACGAATGTTTCGGGAAAAATTTCCAAAAGTTTGTTTCTTATGTTTCACTTATCTTGTTACATAACTCAGTGTAATTAAGAGACTGGAGCAGTATTGGAACCAATGGAATTTGGATTAAAATACAAAACAAATCTTCCTATGATTATAACAATGGAATTAGTTCCTCTGGATTTGGATTTGTAGTGGAATGCTGCACCAGACGATCCAAAAGGTGTGTGATTGATCTGTATAATGTTCCTTATATTAGTAGATTGCAGCTATAGTGATAATATAAGATATAATTGCAGATGATAGCATTGAGAATCAGTTTTACGAACTTTAATAGTACAAACAAATGTAGGAGTTTTACAATTTCTTATCACAGTAACTATCTTATGGTATGCTTATAGGTTGTAATGTTACTTATACTGTTACAAAAGATTTTATGAAATATTTGAAGATAAAAATTGAATTAGTATACATATTTATTTAATTTTTTCTTCCTAATAATTCTTTCAATTATTAACTATTGTATTCTTTTACATATAATATAATGCAATTACAAGATTTTGCACATTTGCTTTAGAATAAATGCTGATTATGGTTTTACTGTTATGTAGATGCCTATACATGAGTTAAGTTAGTAGTTTCAGATGTTGAGCAGCTAGATGCTTATTATTAGTTAAAATTTATTAGTTAAAAATCCAATTTATTTCTCTTATTAAATAGTTTTTATCCAAAAATAATCCAAAATCTGATATAATTGATTAAAAAAGTATAATTCTAAGGTTTAATAATAATTACTCTTTTATATTACAAGTTCAAAATATTTCGTAGTTCAGTGTGTGTTCATAGTTTGAATTTTAATTATCAATTTGTATTTGTATATTTAAAGAATAAAATTCATATCTCTTAAATAAGACATTTTAAAATTCATTGATTATTATAAACAATATTGATAAAATTGATTTTCAATTCTGGATAATGTTTCTTTATCAATTTTTAGGTGCAAAATTGTAATCATAAAATATTTAGTTTGATATGATAATCAATGTATTATATTAATATTATTTATTATATAAAATTAAAGTAAATTTTATTTATGCTCATAATACTATTTGTACTGACATATCTAATAAGAATATATTTTTAGGATTTGTATAAAAGTGTTTTTCAAATAAAAAATGTAACAAATATTAATAACAGATATAAATTATTTTACTGTATGATACATACTTTATGTAAAAATTTATGTAATTTATTTCTTCTATAGACAGTTATTTTAAGTAAATATAAATAACTATATTTTAAATATGTAGTAAAGATTAATAAAAAAAAGACTTACATAACAATAAAAGGAAAATCAAATGATGTATGTATATGTAAATGTATATCTACCTAAATATTGTTATTATTCAAAATGCATTTTAAATTATATACTAAAAATTAATGGAAGCACCTTTATAATTGATAGTAATATCTTTATTATAATTTGTAGTCGCATTTGCAACAAAAGCTTTCTAGGAACATTAAGATTGTTATTTTATACGTAATAAGAAATTTAGGAAATAGAACGTTACTTGCACAGTAGACTAATATTAAATATTTTATAATAAATTTGATATTGAAAATTTGTATTTTTATTATAAGAAACAAACTTCTTTTCTCTGAATGTTTATATATTGCTTTGCTTATTTGCGATGTATGTTGTGTAATAGATAAAAAATTATATATTTAATAGTGCAATTGATGTCTCAATATTTATGTAGTTATTTCATCATATCTGTGTAAAAATAATTGATTGATTTGGCAATATATGATTACATAGACTTTGAGATTTTAAAACATTTATATAAGTATCAATCATTTCTGAATGCATGTATTTTTAAGAACTCTAACAAGATTATTCTTTGCATAAAAATTTAAAATAGAAGCAGTGTCAAGTTGGAGTTCTACCATTGGGAACTGGAAATGACCTAGCACGTGTATTGGGTTGGGGATCTTCTTGTGACGATGATGCTCATTTACCCCAATTATTGGAGAAGTATGAGAAAGCAGGCACAAAAATGCTTGATCGGTGGAGTATTATGACTTTTGAACGTAGCATATCTTTGCCATGTCCTAAAAGTGTTTTAAGTCATTCTAATAATACATTAAAATCTAGCATTATTCATCAATATGAGGATAATGTTGTCACTCATATAACAAATATTTTAGAATCAGACGAAGAAAATGTAGTTTTATCTAATATTAGGTAAGTATTTCATGCAAAAAATATAAAAGTAAATATAAAATCTCTGATAGCAACTAGAAACTGATTCATTAACTTATAAGTTTATAAATAAAATTATTTAATTAATATAAGATTTTTATCATTATCAAGGAAAAAATGTATATATAAATTATGTATATACATTATTTTAATACAATTTTTTTTTTACAGAATTTTATGTGGCACAGTGAAAGATTTTGCAACATATATATTGGAAAATGTAAACTCAGAGGACCAACAAGTGGAAGAAAAATGTAAAATACTTCAGCAAAAACTTAATTCATTTTTAGAAATATTGTGCAAAGAGGAAGGATATCTAACTGAGCACTTAGATGATGCAGATAACATTACTTTAAATACTGAAATTTCTGTTTCACCTGATAATTGTGAAAAAGGTGTATTAGAAAAACCTGAGAAAGATATAACAAATTTGAAAAAAGTTGCAAAAAAGAGACAACTTATAGAAAAGGAAACTGTAATTTCGAGGTATGTTAAATATTTGTTTGTTTAAATATAAATAAAAAATGAGTAATATTTTTATTGAACTTCATTAACTTTTAGAGCAAACAGTTTGAAAAGAATTGTAAGAAAACTTGTGGAATATTCTCATTTGGTTATAGATGATCAGATTAATATAAATACAAAACATGCTACTAAAATAGGAAATACATATAGTTCACTAGAAGATGATACTGTATTAAATTCAATATCAAGTAAGTTTATATTAATAATTGGTTAAAATTTTTACTAAAAAGCCTTTAATGTATCTTATCTTCTTGTTTAATAAAAATATTTATAATGAAAAAATACGTTGTAGATAAAAGACAACAATTGGATATCCCTGGTTTAAGAGTGGATCACGTTGACAATTTATCTGTAGGACCATTAATAGAATCTGTAAGAAGCGCAGATAATTCAACATGTACTAGCCCGGTGCCTAACTTGGCATCTTTGAGTCCAATACCTGATCTTAGGAGAGATTCTCAACCAGAGGAATTATTGACATTACCTGCACCTGATGGTTTTGCTGATAGTAGACGAAATAGTGAAAATTTACCGCAAGAGTAAATATCATTGTTTTTGTGTGATATATAAATTATTAACAAAAATTAAGATCAATCTTTCTTCATTATCTACTTGAATATAATATAGAAAGTTACACATATTTTGAATTCAAAAACAAATTTTATGATATTTTGTCATTTTTCTTACATGTTTACAAATTTTTTTGAAAGATTATATTTTACAAATTAAAATAAAGCTTCTAATTTAAATAAATGTTATGGAAAATACAGAAACAGTAAAAAGTTTATTGGATTTTATTTTCAGTTCATTTAACTTTCAACTGCCTACAGCTCAGTCTGTGTCTTTGGATAATGAGCAAGAAGCAGAAATACCTGAATCTAATGACCAACAAATATCTGACTCTAATAATATAGATATTTCTTCAGAATTTCAAATTACTGTTACAAGAACTACTTTTGACACAAGTTCACCTTCAGAAGATGGAACTACACAAGACATTTCTTCTGATATAGATTCAATTCAATCACCAGAAGAACACGAACAAAAACTTGAATATAAAACTAAAATGGAAGTAACTAAAGGTAGTTAGTTTTAAGTTAGTAATTAAGTAGCAGTATTATTAATATCAATATAATAATTTCTAGTTCTTGGATAATTGGATCATTTTAAATTCTATTTTACATAATGTATGATGATACAAATTTCTTGTAATTAGAATTTTAGTTATTTTGTAACATTTTATTTAATATTTATATTAGAAATGACGTTATTTTATTAAAATTATTATCATATTTTAATTTGTAATATAGCACTTTTTTATATATAAAATATATTAATAATTTATATAACTTTATAAATGTGAATCAGTAAATCAATGAGTGAATGAATTAATAAATCAGTAAATGTGAATTCTTTTAAATGATAAAATGTTATAATTAAAGTTATAATGAATACTTAACAACAACATTCGTACGAATATTTTCAGAAGATGTAAATTGTACTTCATTGGTATTTATTTCAGGATATATAGATAGTGATGCATTTGATTCTGAAATTAGGCACATTGATTCTCCCGATAATTCAGAAATGGTCACTAGTGAAATACAAAATTCTGAAAGTTTAGTAGGGCAAGATTTGACTAGTATAATAAATGGAGAAGAGTATGATTCTGTAAGAGAGTACCTAGAAAATGAATTAGAAAATACAGATTTTACAAATGAAATTGCTAGACGATCATTTAAAAAATCAACAAAGAGTTCTACTGTTATAGAAATAGAGGTAATTATAACAAAATTAATACTTATTAAGTATATATTTATAAAGGAATCTTCATTATTTATTATTTTACTATATTTGAATTTATACTTAAATATTTAATGAATATTTCCGTTAGAACAAAATTAAGTACAAAGCGGGATCAACAGAACAGAATGTAAACGAAGCGAATAAATTTAAAGATTCTCAAGATGCTAAAGCATCTGATTTACTAAGCCCTGTATGTTGCTTTACTGTATCTTCGGAAACAACTCCAACAAACGAAAAACCTAATAACTTTCCAGCTACAATAAGTGTTATAATTAATCCTCCCAGTCCATCAATGTCGATTGAAAGTCAGCACGATTCAGATGTAGAATATAAAATGAATCCTTATTTAAGACGACACATTGGTGAAAGTATGGAAAGATGTAAGTTAATGTTTTACACTTTAAATAATTTAAATAATTATATACAAATTAGCATGTATTACTACTACATATGCGCGTGCGCGTTATTAAATTTGATAATAGTTATCCAAGTAATCAAAAATTACTACATTATTGTAAATATTTTGTTTTAGAAAAATTCATAATATCGTGTAACTTTTATCATAAATTATTTATTCAAATCTAATACATATAGCTTTATTTTATAAAATAATTATTTTATAATTTTGTAATTCATTAGTAAGTGTAGAACTACCAGAATCGGGTTTCTCTCCTCAAGCAACTCGTCGGATTAGCAGCGGAAGTTTGTTAAAAGCGTCAGAAGTTGTTTCTTTAGCTGCTACAGCTGCTAGATTTGGTGGTTCTAACGCAAGTTTACGTCACGAAAAAGTGAAATCTGTTGAAAAAACAGAAGATGTTAAAAAGCTACCAATTATTAACCCATTAGTTCGGTTACCTATGTGGCCAAGTAAGTAAATATTTTAATACTTACGTAAAATAATGTTTGTATATAATAAAATAAATGTTATAATTTAACTATAATGTAAAATAAAATTGCAAAATTTGATTGCTGTCTATAGAAACGTAATATTTTCATATAAAATTGATAAGAAAAAATTAAGATTTTTTAAGTAATCTCATTAGAATTATGTGTATATTGAACATATAACTTTTTTTATTATGTAGTCAAACGTATATTATTTGCTTATCCAGATTTATTATTTTATATCTTTGTAGACGTCAGCGGTGGAACAGGACTTATTAGTCAAGCATTACTTGCAAATGCAGATGCACTATGTGCTGCTGTATCACCATTAATGGATCCTGATGAAACATTAATGTAAGTTGTATGTTTCTTGCTATGCTAATTTTATGCAATATATATACATAATATTATGACTTTTGTTCATGCACTCTTCAACAACTTCTTACCTAATACATAATATCAATTTTAATAATGAAATTTTCAAAATGTGTATATTGAGAATTAACTTGAAACTAATGATACAATAATGGAATCTATATTATACATTAATGAAATAAGTAATTTGCAGTCAAAATAAAAAGAATACATTAAACAGAATATGACGCATAAAATAGAATATCATTTTTCCAATTTCGCAGGGAAGGCTATTTTGAACGTTGTGTTATGAATAATTATTTTGGAATTGGCATAGATGCAAAAATTAGTCTTGATTTTCATCATAAAAGAGAAGAACATCCTGAAAAATGTCGTTCACGAGCAAAAAATTACATGTGGTATGGTGTATTAGGATCCAAACAATGGTTACAAAAAACATATAAGAATCTTGAACAAAGAGTACAATTAGAATGTGATGGTCAACGGATACCATTGCCTTCATTACAAGGAATTGTTGTATTAAACATTCCAAGGTAAAAATACAAAAATAAAACATAAAAAATAAAATGTAAAATATTGTCATCAACATTCCATACTTATAAAACTATATTTGTTTAGCTTTATGGGCGGTACAAATTTTTGGGGAGGAACAAAAGAAGGAGATTTGTTTTTAGCACCTTCATTTGATGATCGTATATTGGAAGTCGTAGCTGTATTTGGTTCTGTTCAAATGGCTGCATCACGATTAATTAACTTACAACATCATAGAATTGCACAGTGTCAAACAGTTCAAATTAATATTTTGGGTGATGAGGGAGTACCTATACAAGTTGATGGTGAAGCTTGGATTCAACCTCCTGGTATTATACGTATTATACATAAAAATCGTATGCAAATGCTTTACAGAAATAGGGTAAATAATTTAGAATTATATTACTTTAGTATTACAATAATAATATATATGTAGTATAATCAATATCGAAATGTAGGCACTTGAAACATCCTTAAAAACATGGGAGGAAAAACAACGCAATACACTCAATGCAATATCTCAGTCAGCATCTACTTTGAGCAATACACAATTGCAATCACAACCTAAGTTTCTACAATCACATAAGCCATCATATTTAAATGATGATGAAATGTATATTCTGTTGGGATTTATCGAAGTAGTTACAACTTTAGTTAAATGGGTCAAACTTCTCATTATATCACATCCAAGTTTGGAACCAGATTTGTACCAAGTTGCAGCACGAACAGCACAAGCTCTTGAACAAGTTCATCCAGATGGAAAAATTTTGCAAGGAGTAAGTATAGTGTATTATTTCATACTATAATTCTTACTTATAATTTTTCTTAAACATAAATAATGCAAATGTTTTTATATTTTTTCCGATAATAGTATTCTTTTAGTATTATTTTATTATAATTAATTTACTAAATATATTATTTAAAGAACTATTATTCGTTGGTTATTTATTTAATTTTAGTATATAAGTTAATTATATTATTTCATTATCGATATTATTTACTATTACAAATTTTTTTTATATACTCATTTCTAATAAGACATATTCATTTCATTTCAACAGATTAATTTAAGACCAGTAGTAACAGAATTGGTGTCAAGTGCAAGACAACTTTATGAAGACTCATGCGAATTACTCAGAGATAAAGCACAGAGTCTAGTAAGCACATATTTTGTATACATTTATCATGATTAATCATTAATATGATTAATCCTTCCACAATTGTAAGTAGTCATTATAATGGGTTGTATAAGATAATATTATGTCTCCCCTGCTAAGCACTGGCTTAGATCAGCTATGGTCGTTGTTAATATCACTAAAGTATTTTTAAAACTAGTTTAATTTATCATTCCTGATACAGAACAATCAAATTTAATTTTGTAATTCCTCTGAAAATACATACAGGAGCATGCAAAGACTTTGAGTTTGCTATATAGCTTATGACAATTAGTACATGAAGAGCTAGTAGTGGAAGGGTTAATTTTTTTATATCCCTTTTGATATTTCAGTAATAATTTTCTAATAAAAAAATTTATATAATTCAGAAATTACGGGAAGACTTAGAAAATAAACTATCATTTTCTTTGGCCAGTATGGAACAGGAATTAAAGAAATTTACGTTTGATGAAGGAGGTACAGGATTAGTATATTTACAAAACTTACCATCAGATGAGCAGGTATAATTCTCCGTTCATATTTTTTAATTTGTAATATCTTATCTTTCTTAAATCTTATGCAGAGTGAACTATTTAATGTGGTCACTTCTATTGAGTCTAATCAAAAAAATTATTGTCATAAATGATATACGGTTTCAGAAGATCTTCAAGATATTACAATTAGATTTTTTCTTTCTTTCTTTAAATAAATTGTCAAGATCACTTTCAATCTTTAATACAACTTTACATCTATTATCTATGACAAAAAGTTTTAATTGGTCTACTAATAATAAAAATATTTAAAATGATCACATGAATTGGTCCTGCTCTCTATATATAAATATAACTTATATGATTACCATATATGCAATCCAAAAATATATATTAGAAATGAACGTTTTACAAAAGTACCTTTGTATAGGGAGATAGAAAGAATCGTCATAGAGGTTTGTTCTGGTTAAAGTTTCGACGTTCAGGGGCTAATTCTGGAGCACATACTATTCGAGATCAAGTTACTACATGGAGTGTAGAAGAAGTGTGTTCCTGGTTGAAGAATTTACAGTTGACTGAATATAATGATCACTTTGTTTCTCATGATATACGAGGTAGGGAATTATTATCATTAGCCCGTAGAGATCTCAAGGAACTTGGTATTACTAAAGTAGGACATGTTAAACGAATCTTACAAGCTATCAATGATCTAAATAATTAGGTATATAATAATAATAATTTAAACATTTAAAAGTATAAAATATACAATCAATAAAATAATATGTTATGCCAGTTAATAACTATCTGGATGCTGTATAACGTAGGTTTTGAATTACATAGATTGTTTAAGAAGTAGGACAAGGATTGTATCCTTATAATTAAAAATTTTACGTAACAGTAATATGTAATACAAGTATAACACAAATATTCTAATAAAAAGGGCACTTAGTGTGACACAGCAATGTTATAAGAAAATTATTTTCTGCACTGCTGTATATGATAAAATAATATTACTTGTGCCAAACTGTTGAACTGGTTTTATGTCAAAAGACAAATGTTTATATAGGAATTATAAGGAAAATATTTTATCTTTAAAAAAATACAAATATGTTATAGTCATGTCTAATAAGATATATTTTAATGCAATTCCTATTACAAAATATTATTAGACATGAGCATAGCATTAATAATGCATTTATTAAACAAAAGATTTAAACAGTGTAAAAATTCATTAAACTATAATTTAAGTTATATTTGTTCCTTTGTAGAATGTACAAAAGAAATTGAAGACTTTGATAATCATATATATTGATGTAAATTATAAGTTTGATGATATGTATTATATCATTGTTTGTTGTTTTTTATATTTGATACACGTTACAACTTAGGGTTTCAGCTAAGTTTGCTTACAACAGTATTAATACTACAGTATTAATACTGTAACAGTATTAATATTAATTTGAAAACTACATTCTAAATTTAGATATGGAATAAGTATTGTCAATTATATAAATAATTTACATATGTATATTCAATTTACAATTTATATTGTTTTACTCTGAGTTTAGTTTCCTGTGCAAAAAAGTAGAATGTGTATGTATATATATATATATACAACTATGTTTAAGGAGAAACTATATTTATTACAATAAGTATTGAATGACCTTCTAATCTTTGAAATGAAATCGGTGACAGAAACTAATATAATTTAATATTTTCATATAGCACATAGAAAGCATTTCTTATCTTATTTGATGCTGCAATTAAACAATAAATTTTAAGCAATACTTACAAAACTATTGAGAGATATGAAATTTCTGTAATAAAATAGCTGTAATAAAATACAATTTTCGTTATATATATATGTTATTATACATATTAAATTTAATGAACATGGAAAACTACATATATTAAATTGTAAGATACAGCAAAGATAAAAGATGTTATTATGAAAAATTATGCTAATAATTTAATTACAATACTTTAATAAAAATTACAATATCCATTAAAAAATTATTTTTTACAGTTAATACACATATATATACTGACATAAAAAAATAATTTTTCATATATTATATATAATGTATTTATTACAATCTTCTTAGAATTGTTTATATTTGTATAAAATTAAAAAAGTTTTCTATTGCGTAGTTTATAAAATATTTCATTTTTTAAATTCTTGAGTATTAAAAGATAAAAAGCAGTTCACAAATAATGACTGATGAGTATACGAAACTGCTGGAAATTATATATTGAAAAAAATAAATAACAAACTACTGTATGTGCTATGTGTACATAAACTGTAAAAAATAATGTAAAATTTATACAGTACTGTGAATCATAAAACTTACAACAATTACATGTTTATTTTTGCATTATGATTATACCAATTACAATTTAATAGTTTAAAACAATGTCTTTGTATTTATATTATGTACAGTTAAAATTATATGTGCTGTAAATTTTTATCTATTGATAAATTATATAATATTATATATAGTATATATACATACACATATGCACAATCAAACAAAATATTATACATGTATACAAAAATAACACACTGTGTACATAAAGTGCTCTGCAATTTTTTTATCACATTTAAATTTCTAACTAAATTAAAAGATATCTAAAAAAGCATCTTTAACATAATGCAACATGAATAAATGAAAGTGATATTTAATTTCTATGATCATATTATAACAGTCTTGAAATAAACAATGATTAGGATGATGATGATAATACTGGTAATGACAAAGAAAAATGTACGTCACCTGCCAATGGCAATAAAAATATCATGTACAAATTTATTGAGAAACTGAGGAAACAAGTTTTTTAAATGTACCATAATTTCAATGTTGCTATGTTAAAACAAGGCTGATGTAACAAAGAAATAAAAGAATGTGTTTAACACGCGATTGACAATTAAACCTTACAGATATATAAGATTCACTTAAATATTATATTTATTAACTCGATTAGGGATTAACTCAATTTGAAATAATTTCTTATACATAAGCTTGCGAAACTAATAATATTGTAGTTAATAATAATAATTTTAAATTTACAAAAGCAAAAAAACAAACAATTGCTATCTTTCAGAACTGCCTCTAGCTGAATTGTTCAGACATTTAATATCTCCTTATTACATTATCTTTGGTCATATTCTTCTTCATTCTTGTAAATAAGAATAATGAAACTTCAAGTTATATTAATCAGGTATTAATTCCTGATCTCGAATTTATTCGTTTTATAATTCACGACAGATACACAATACATTGATATCCAATTCTATCCATATTAATGCACGTGCATATTCTGTTGATATATGTCTGTATGTATATTGTATCATATTCAGTTAAAAATGGATATGTAATTTGTGTGTATAAATGCGTGTTCGGTTATACGTATGTAGAGCCGTATATGTATTTACGTGTGTGCGTCTCTTTTGAATGTCTTTTACACACATGTATTTGTTTATATAATTTCAGCATTCATTATATTATTATACATTACGTTGTATTATGTAATATCACACTATTATTAATTTTAGGAAATTTTCTTAATATCTTAATATCTTATCAGTGATCTCAGTGTTCATATATTTCCTTTTATCTATTTTTCATAACTTTTTTGTTAATACAAGAAGTATTAAATTACTAAACTATGTATTTACATCTGCAAAATGATGATTTAAGAAATATTTTAAATTTCTATATTATTTATTCACTATAGAATTGTTGAGAATATTATATTTTATATGATTTATTAGTAATAATTACCATCTACATAATTTTGTAGAGGGTATGCTCATAATTATTTCCTATTAAATTTTTTATTGTAATAATATATATATATATATCATTTTTCAAATAAAATTATATATATATGCATACTTAATACATACATATATGATGTATTAAATATATTGTAAACATATAAAAAGTAGCAAGTATACAAAGTATACAAAGCAAAGTATACAAAAGCAGATGTGTTTACATAGTTGTAATTCGAAATTTATAGTTATGCAATCACTAAATCTTTTTTATTAAATATTGTATGTCTATTCTTAACAATTTTACCTCGATTAATAATTTACTAGTTTTATTTGTTTTAAAATCAAGATGAATATGTTAAACTTTAATCTATAAATGTTTTCAATCTATAAATCAAACGTCTTGAAGATATTACAAAAATATTAAAAAAATTTTTAATAATATATACTGTTACAATTCCGGGTGTTAAATTTATTTTTACAAATAGTGATTTTTTTATTGACAATATGCAACATGAGTGAATACTTCAATATATTATATGATGAATGGGAAACAATTTCTTCGATAATTCTAATGTTATTTCTAACAATGTGAAAAAATGGAAATGTTACATGTTCCAATCCATTGACTCAATAAGTAAAAAGAAAACAGTTAAACTGTTCCTCAATATTATATAACCATCTTTTTAGGATATGAATATTAGAATAATGTTGTTAATGATGTAGATGTGAAACTTTTTTAAAGTATATAATTTAATGTAATATTTTGTTTATTATGCTTTGCTCTTTCAAATATGCTCAATTTATACCACAAAACTACACTAATTCTTCCATATATATAAATTTGCATTCCAGCATAATAAATCTGCAAGGATAAAAGTGCCTATCTTAGATTTTCTAATCTCAAAATATATGAACAGCATAACTTAATTGGCATTATATTATAATTTTAAAATTGTCTTATGCATTCCAAATTTTCCATTTAATATTGTAAACACTGAATTATAAAAATAATTTGCATGTGATATTTGTTTAAGATTATAGTAAAAATTATAACTTGTATTTGGGTAATAATATTATGATAGTATTATATAATGTTAGATATTCAGTTGTAATTTTATACTTATACTTAATTTTATATTTATATGTATACCTAATATGTCACAAAATATTTAGTGAGAATAAATTATATAACAACTATTACGCACATATTACACGATAAAACATATTCAGAAAGTATGTACAATTTAGAGAAAAATAATTTAAAGGATATATAGATATAATTATATCATTTTAAAGTTTTATTTAATCAAGAAAATACAATACAATGTAGAAACTTCCTACTGGTAGAACAGTTTTGTAGCATGAAGCTAAGGATCAAACCATGTTATGTTTGGATCAACTACTCTTTTAAATATATTTACATTTACGTAAAGAAAAATTGTTCTCATCTTATACATTGTTTCAATAAACTAACAACTAGTTTATTATTGATAACTATCATAAAATCAATGGATATCTACTTTAGCAAACTTTCTTCATTTACAAAATTTTTCATATTTCTTTCAAATATATACATTTTTGATCTATTTAGTTCATTCAAATTTTTTTGTTTTGTATTATTGATGTATATTAAAAAATATAAAATTAATTTGTTTTTCTATCAGAAAATGCAATAAGAAACATAAAATGTTTCAAAATATATTCTTATACATTATTATATGCAAAGCTGCATAAGAAACTTCAACCCTAGATAATAGTAATATATACATAAAATAAAATCTCATTTCTTGTTATTTTTCTGAAATTCTTTGAAATTTAGAAAGAGGTAAATTATATTATGTTTTATTGAAAATTGTAAAACAAACTCTTTCTAAGTCCGTTTATATATACTGAATGTTCTTTATACATTCTTCATTACACTATTATGTTAAGTAAATCTATAATTCAATGAATACATAAGATGTAGAAAATGTTTGAAAACTATAAAGAGTGTTATACAACTATACAAAATTAGTAACAAATAAATTTCTTGAAATTATTATATTTATAAATATAATTAATTAGAGTATATGTTTTTTACACTTTCTACTTATGTATTTTGCAAACTACATTACATATTTTGCAAAATCCAAAAATATAAGAATTATACTACAAATAAGTTGATGTTACCTAGTACAATAGAAAAGGTTTATAATATTATATATCTAATAAAACTTACTTTTATCTTACATTTATAGAATTTTTAAAGTATGATACATAATATTGTATAGTAGCGTATATTGCTACTAGTAAAAAGGTTAATATTATTTTAATATTAAAATAATTATTATGCAATTCACATAAATCAAAAACACAATGATATTCATATAATTTATGTTTATACTCTAAGACAAAAATATGTTTATCTCCATCTTTTCTTTGTATACTATATGACTTAATATATGTATGTCATTCAAATAATTTAAAAGAGAAGATATATATGATAAACTATTTTAATTAATTATAATGAAATATACACATATCCAAATAAAGAAAATCTTCTCCAAAGATTGTTTCATTTCCCTTTTATCCTTTTGTTTCTGTTTAGATGTATTCAGATAAAAATTTTTTTCTTAAGAAGATATACTTTATTCATCTAGTATTATATTATTGTAAACAGCAATATTAAATAAATGGATCAAATTATGATTGTCCTTTTCACAAATGCAATCTAATTTATAGTTTCATTACAGTTTCCTAATATAAGTATATTACCATTTATAACTTAAATATTTACTATACACATTTTAGTTTGAAAAAAATTCATTGGTACAAGTAAACAAAGGATAACAGTATATTTTATACATATGATCTGAAAACATTGAAATGCATGGTTGATGCAGTAAATACTTACTTAAGGTAAGTAAACTTACGGCTCAGGGGGTTTCAGAGCTTCCAGGCCCCGTCGGGGATTCGAGTAGCGTCCCAGACTCGACCCGACGGTCACCCAACGACTGGACGAACGGCGAGGGGAAGGTCGATCCCAGGGCCTCCCCTCGTTCGGTAAACACGATCGGGGACCAAGAAACACCCGCAGTTGTCACAGTTGCACAAAAGATGTGCAAGAAAAGCACAAGAAGATACCTCGAATTTGATGAAGACATCGCGGGAATCATCGAGGATGTCGAGATGTCAATGCAGGCACTCAAGGATAAGACACCACCCACCGAAAAGGCGACCCGAATCGCCAAGGAAAAAATCTTGAAAGGTGACAAGATCACCAGATATATGAGAAAGTCCCCAGTGGAAGGGGAGCGCGTGCAAGACAACGAGAAGCCTGGCCAGGAGCCAGCCGAGGGCAACGAGGGACGAAGCGGCCAGCACCTCGAAGCTAGACACACCGGCGGAAATGTCGGACAGCGGCAGCGAAGCGGCGGCACCAAGGGAATGTCTCAGGAGGAAGGCCATGGCGAACAGAGCAACGGCCGAGACCAAATGCAATGACGAGGACAGTATCGTCATTAAAATGAGCGAATGGAAGGCGATGACGGAAATCATCACAGAAGTCTTCCGCGAAATCCAATGCATAGGTAGCAGACTCTACCTCATGAGCAAAAAGGATACCGACATCAAGAAAAGGAGGGACGCTATCAGTAAAAAAGCGATCAAGCTCCACTCGATGTTGGACGAGATGAGGCTCAAGAGGAACGCTAGGACAGTCGCGGCCACCAGGATGACCACTCCTCCGGGGAGGAGTGAGGAGAAGGAAGGAAAAAGGAAGGAGATATCGCCCGTCGAGGGGAAGGGCGACACCAAGAGAAAGAGACCAACGACCGTGGAGGCCTCCTACGCAAGAGCCTGTGCCGGCAACAGCTCGGCAAAAGCGACTACGGACTGCACGGACAGCGATGTAAAGGAAGACTGGATCCCTGTCCGCGGAAGGAGAGGAAAAAGAACGGACACCCCGACGGTGGTCAGGAAGGCGAACGCAGGAAGGGCGGCATTGGACAAGCCAAAGAGGCCGGAGGGACCGAAGAGGATACGTAACAGACCCGAAGCCATCCTCGTCAAAGTAGGGCAAGACAAGGAGTGGATCCAGGTCTACAAAGACTTGATGGGGGCAAGGGAGACCCTAAAAGAGAGCTGTGGGATTAGGAGGACCAGAACAGGTGACATTCTGATCGAGCTGAAAGCAGGTAGCAACGCCAAAAAGACCGCGGCGGATATGAACACGGCGCTAAGAGGCAAGGTGAGAGCGCTACCAATGCGCGACAAGACCTCCGTAGAGATCAGGGATATAGACCCGCTCGTAGGCAAGGAAGAACTAGCCAGGGAGATAGTAATGCAACTGGGCATAAGCGACATCACTGAGGTCGAAGTAAAGACCCTAAAAATGGCGCCGTGGGGCACCCAATCGGCAATAGTGACGATGCCGAAAGCCTATCTGGCCAAAGAGGGGGCGAGCCGGAAGATCAGAACCGGCTTGACGATAGCCTCGATAAAGGCACTACCCAATGTGGTAAAGTGCTTCAGATGTCACATGTTCGGGCATATCGCGAACAAGTGCACGGCGATAAGCCCTGGAAAGGAGATTTGCAGGAAGTGCGGAGCCAAAGACCACACGATAGCTGCCTGCGTCAACGCACCCTGCTGCTCCATCTGCAGCAAGGAGAAAGGAGTGAAATTTGACCACGTAACCGGATCCCTGGCTTGTCCAGAATATAGAAGGCGGTTGAAAGCGAATAAATGAGGATACTGCAGATAAACCTCAACAGATGCAAGCTGGCGCAGGACATGATGCATCAATGCGCGATCGAACTTAGGCCGGATATAATAATAATTTCCGAGCCGAACAGACAGCTACCGCACTGGTTTAATGACACCAAAGGAGACGCCTCGATATGGGTCACACTCCTCAATGGCAAACTGCCTGATGAAACAACAGAGGTCAAGAGCGACGGGATAGTGGGCGTCCGCGTCGGCGACGTCTTCTGCTTCAGCGGATACTGTTCGCCCAACATAAATAAGCTAGCATACTCCAAATACATAGACACGCTGTCGACTATGACGAAGAGCGTTGCTAGAAGACACGACAAGGTCGTCGTGGCCGGAGACTTCAACGCAAAGTCAACCTGTTGGGGAGGATCGACCACAGACAAGAGAGGGAGAGTCTTAATGGAGGCACTAAGCGGCCACCGGGTGTTTCCATTGAGGCTCAAGGAAAAGTACACCTTCTTCATGAACGGGAAGACGAGCTTCCCCGACATAATAAGCGTATCCAACAAGGTCAGCGAGATACACGCCGGAAGCGCGGTCTTGGACAAATACTCGGCCTCGGACCATCTGTACGTGCTCCACAGGTTTAAGGCGAGGAAGACCCGAACCGTATCGAAGTTCTACAGGTACGTGACCAAGGACATGTCGCCGGAGGAGTTCCTGAGCAGATTCGACGACACACTGAAGAAGGAGGACCTCAACGCGGCTATCGGAGAGGATGGGGCCGAGCCCTTGCAAAAGAGCATCGAAGGTACGTGCGAAGGGATGCTAAGGAAGTCGAACTGTGCGGCGAGCCGCAAGTACGCGAACTACTGGTGGAACCCGATGATCGCGGAACTGAGAGCGCAGGCGCACAAAGCGCTCAGGAAGGTGACGAGAGAAAGGAAGAAGAATGCCGGCAACACCGAGCCCCTCGTCAACGCCTACAAGGAGATCCGAAGGCAGTTAAAAAAGGAGATCGCCCGCAGCAAAAAAACAGCTTGGGCAGAATACTGCAAGATACTGGAGAGCGACCCTTGGGGCAAACCCTATCGCACGGTCATGAAGAAATGTAAAAGCAAAGGACCAACCAACGACATGCCGATCGACATGGTGAAGGCAGTCCTACAGAGGCTATTCGCCTTGGGACACGGACCCCCCCATTATGAGGGCCGCGAAGAAGCAGAGACCGAAGAAGAAGGAGATATTAGCCTCAGCGTCGCCATCGGCGAAGGCGATGTCGTCGATGCCGCCGGAAGAATGAACACCAAGAAGGCTGCAGGAGTCGATGGCATGCCGGGCGAGATCGCGAAGCTAGTAGCGAGTCGCAGGAGCGAGCTCGTGACAAGGGCGTTCAACGGCATCACAGAATCAAGAAGGATCCCAGACTGCTGGAAGACGGCCAGAGTAATACTGCTAAGGAAACCGGGAAAGGATCCCAGTCTCCCTAACGCGTACCGGCCGATAAGCATACTCCCAACCACGAGCAAGATCTGGGAAAAATGCTTTAAGAAGATCATCGAGAGATGCATCGGAATGGACCCGTTCCATCGGAGGCAATATGGCTTCAGAAAGAAGAGGAGTACGGTAGATGCCATCACGCAGGTGATGAAGTTTGCCAACATCTGCAAACAGAAGAATGTAATATGCGTGATGATCACCCTGGATATTAGCAATGCCTTCAATTCGCTCAGCTGGAAGAGCATATACGAGGAATTTGACAAGAGGAAGCTGCCATGGAAGGTCAAAAGGCTAATCGGCAGTTACCTATCCGGAAGGAGGATCATCGTGAGCAACCAGCACGGCACGGTGGAGCACGAGGTGGCGGCGGGAGTTCCGCAGGGATCCATCCTCGGACCATTCCTGTGAAACTTGGTATACGACCGGTTGCTCGAGAGACTCGACAACATGCCAATGGTCAGAGCAACCGCCTTCGCGGATGATCTGGCCATCACATGTTCCGTCGGGAGGAACGAAGAGGCCTCCGTCAAGGTCAACACGATGCTAAGGATCGCCAGCGATTGGTGCACGAGTGTCGGGCTCACCCTGGCGAGAGAAAAGACGGAGGTCATGCTCATCACAAGCTTGCGAGTGCCGAGAGTGGTGAAACTCAGGTTGGGCTCCTCGGACATCGAAACGGTCGATCGCATCAGGTATCTCGGAGTCGTCATCGACTCCAGTCGGAGGTTCGGTGCGCATATCGAGATGGTGTGTAATAGAGCCGACAAGTTAATAGGAGCCCTTAGGGGAATTCTACCCAACATCAACGGGCCGCCCAGCTTGACTCGTAGGCTCTACTACAATGTGTGGGAGTCCATCGTAACTTACGGAGCACCGGTGTGGGCTAGAGCAGCGAATACCGATAAGAACAGGAAAAAGCTGAAACGAGCACAATGAACGGCCCTGTGCATAACAACGACGGCATACCGTACCGTCTCCCACGCGGCACTTTGCGTGTTGACCGGGAATCTCCCGATTTACATAAAGATAAAGATGCTCGGAGAGACCTACGAGAGGAACAAGATCCATGGGTCCAGGATTGGCACGGATGACGGCTGCAAGCTGAAGGAGGAACTGGAGGCGATTCGCAAGAAGGCCCAAGAGGACTGGCAGAAGGAGTGGAACAACTACAAAAAGGAAAATATCACAAAGAAGCTAATACCGAGTGCGCTGCTATTTACCAAAAAGAAGATGGACATCGATCACCACACCATGCAGCTGCTAACCGGGCATGGGAGCTTCGGTGTCTATAGGAAAAGGATTGGCAGGGACAGCGACAGCAACTGTCTCGACTGTGGAGACCCGAACGACGATGCAGAGCACGCCCTCTTCGCGTGCCTGAAGTGGACGGACAGAAGGATCGAGCTGGAGAACGCTCTGGGCGGGAAGATAGACGTGGGCAATCTGATCGCCACGGTGACCGCCAAGGACGAGAGCTGGAATAAATTCAGGCAATTCTGCAAGACCGTCATGTGTCACAGGAGGGTGACAGCGAGGGCCTGGGAAGGGGCAAGGAGGAGAACGAGCGAAACAACAACTACGCGGGCAATGAGGGCAAGAACATGAAACAACGAAAAACCGAAGAAGGAGACCAGCCCAGTATTCTGAATTGGCTGAGAGGACGAAATGAGCAGTAACTGCCCGAAGAAGTAGATACAACGGGGCACGAAAGGACAACCCTGATGACTGCCGACAGGTTTTACCGGGGTTGTCTGCCCTCTAAGCGGAGGAAGAAGGAGGAGGGGTTTTTAGTGGGTATGGCAACGACATCCGACCGACTCCCACATAACCCAGTGATGCGGGTCGCTGGGCATGCGTAATAGCATTTTCCCCTCCCCACGCAAAAAAAAAAAAAAAATACTTACTTACTATATTTTATATGTATATATTTTTATAGAAACAAAATCAATTTATATCAAAATAATATTATTTAAGATTTAATTACATAATAAGAAGATATTAGAAAATATTTAATATACAATTTGTTTATTTCATAAATTACTAAGTAAAGGTTGATATACGATAAAATATTATTATATTATTATTACTAATTCCATAAATTAATATCCTTATGATAGGTTTTATAGTTACAATAAATTACGTAGTAATTTTGTCTATATATATGTACGTAATTTTATATTTAATAAATTTCTTATTGTCTCGGAATATTTCAACGCACATTGTGTATATAAATTCAATTATCATGGAAAATATTAACAAATATTTTTTCACATTAATTCGATGCATTTAAAAAATATTGTAGTTTATATTTTTAAGCTGCCATTATAAGTTTCAATATCTATTATAGTAAAAATTCTTTTATTTATGTTCCATGTTATATTTATGTTATATTTTAGAAAGCTTTCTGTAATTAGGTAATACATTTTATCACATATAATTTCGATTGTATTAGAAAATTGAATATTTATTTAAAGATACAAAATCAATCCCAATTATCCCAGGGAATTGAAATGTAATAACTATAAATAATAAAGCTGTACATAATTTCATCCGAAGTTCAAATTACATAACTTTTAAATTATATATTCAGGTATCATATCATTATCAGATAGGTTTCATATAATTTAGTCTTATAATACTATAAATCTCTTGAATTTTAGAAAGTTTTATATAAGATTACTAATATCAATATATTTAATGTATTATTTAAAAATAGATGTTCTTATACAGAGAAAATGTAATTATATAATATGACATTATATAAATTTCTTTTATTTCTATATATATGTTTCTGTATCTTAATACGCATTATATGCAAGTTATAGATAACATAAAAATAAAAATATTTACATGTTAAACAGCTAAAGAAATAGCTTTTTATGTGACCCATTACATACAAAATTAAATGATTTTAATATATTTAAAAACATATAAAATAAAAACACAAACATAAATAATAAAATTGACTAGATATATAAAATTTGTATTCTATTCAAAATTATTTTTATTCTATGAATAATAAAAAGTATTAATTTTAAAATGTACTGTCGATCATAAATTTACAAATATATGTGACCACACTTTTATTTTTAGGAAATATAACGTTTTATTCTTAACACTGTAGAATCTTTCCCCAAAATTTCCATCATTTCAGAAACTGGTGGACCCTCCTAAAAATGTAAATACATATATTATATAAATTAGTATTAAATTTATAAAGAAAAAATATAATTAGAATATTTTATGTTCACCTTTAAACCACTAAGTACAAAACGTAAAGCTTTCATCAATGTTGGATATGAAATTTCATGTTCATTAGCAAATTCTCTTAGGTATCTATTTATTCATTCTTTATTAAAATTTTGAATTTCAATTTCAATCAATTTCATACTTATTATTTTAAGCGCATCTATAAAGAAAAACCGTTTTAAGTGTATAAAAAAATTAATGAATTCAATTACACGAAACACTCAGTAATGTTTATATACAAAGTATAACAAATTATACCTAATTTACATCCTAACATAGTGTCATCAAGTGATGTGGTTGGTATATGCCATAAAAAGGCCAACTTTGGAGATACTAGATCACTTAATTTTGATATTCTATGCTGTGCCCATTTTAATACAGAAATAATATGATTGTCGTCTAATTGTAAATTTCTATCAGTTTGTCTGAAAATATCATTGAATATATTATTAAAGCTCTAAATACAAATAAAAATTAGTACTAGACAAACCATACATACCTATTTGGGAATGCTTCTATGACTAACGTTTTTATTCTTTCAATTAAAAATGCATTATTTTTTTCATTTGCTAATAATTTTGCTATTTCTATCCTATTGAATTCTAATAGTTTTGGAGGTGAAAGTTTATTAGAACTTACTTTTATTTTAGAAATATTGAACTGAAATAATTAAAACAAACTAAAGTAAATAGTAAAAAAGCATGTGTAGTATGATTTATATTGAATACAAATATTTTGTATAAAGGATATAATATAAAACATAAATACTTGTTTAATTAATTCTTCATAACTATCAATGTAAAGAGCACCTCCTTTATTATCAAAACCACCACCAGCATGTGTAACATAGTTTAAAACTGCTAATGGAAAAATTCCCTCTTTTCTAAAGGATTCTACGCTTATATCGTTTTGCCTTTTCGATAATTTTGATCCATCAAAGTTTAATATCAAGGGTAAATGTCCATATAAAGGTGGAGTCCAATTAAAAGCTCTGTAATAATTACAATCATTCGTGATAATCTACAATTAATGGAAAATATCATATAATAAATTATTTATATTTAAATGTTTAATAAAGGATAAACATATATTTTATACATATAAATGTTATATAAACATAGTTTTTTTTAATATTCTATATAAATACTAAAAAAAGTTTATCACAGGTAAATACGATTCTCTTAGTACATGTAATTAAACTAATTAATCAAATAATTATTATTATAATATCTAATATCTAAATAACTATAATATCTAAAGGATAAAGAAAATAGTTTAAATTATAATTTAAAGTTTATTATTAAATAATTATTAAATATATATAATTACTAATTTGTTATATATATTTATTAATTATTTAATTAATATATACTAATTATATATATTTAATAATTATTTAATAATAAACTTTAAATTATAATTTAAACTATTTTCTTTATCCTCATATACTGAGATAACTGTTTATTATTTAGATATTGTACACGTAATAAATACTTGTATTAAAAAATATAACACATTCTAATTTCAAACATATTTTATTATTCATCATACCATATTGCACAACACAAGTAATTAATAATAACCATAATTCTACAACATTATTGCATAAAATTTGAATCCTATATAAATATTCCACTTTTAAGATGAAAATATCTCATAATTATATATGAAATTAAAAATATAATACTTTACAGGTACTAACAAATATTAAAATATTTACAAATTTTGTTATAAATTTTACTTACTTATACATCACTATATGTTTACGTGTGGATACTTGCCACTCAAGGACTTTGAGTTTGCTATATAGCTTATGACAAGTAGTACATGAAGAGCTAGTAGTGGAAGGGTTAATTTTTTATATCCCTTTTGATATTTCAGTAATAATTTTCTAATAAAAAAATTTATATAATTCAGCAATTACGGGAAGGCTTAGAAAATAAACTATCATTTTCTTTGGCCAGTATGGAACAGGAAGTAAAGAAATGTACGTTTGATGAAGGAGGTACAGAATTAGTATATTTACAAAACTTATCATCAGATGAGCAGGTATAATTCTCCGTTCATATTTTTTAATTTGTAATATCTTATCTTTCTTAAATCTTATGCAGAGTGAACTATTTAATGTGGTCACTTCTATTGAGTCTAATCAAAAAATTATTGTCATAAATGATATACGGTTTCAGAAGATCTTCAAGATATTACAATTAGATTTTTTTTTTCTTTCTTTAAATAAATTGTCAAGATCACTTTCAATCTTTAATACAACTTTACATCTATTATCTATGACAAAAAGTTTTAATTGGTCTACTAATAATAAAATATTTAAAATGATCACATGAATTGGTCCTGCTCTCTATATATAAATATAACTTATATGATTACCATATATGCAATCCAAAAATATATATTAGAAATGAACGTTTGACAAAAGTACCTTTGTATAGGGAGATACAAAGAATTGTCATGGATGTTTCTCCTGGTTAAAGTTTCGACGTTCAGGGGCTAATTCTGGAGCACATACTATTCGAGATCAAGTTACTACATGGAGTGTAGAAGAAGTGTGTTCCTGGTTGAAGAATTTACAGTTGGCTGAATATAATGATCACTTTGTTTCTCATGATATACAAGGTAGGGTATTATTATCATTAACCCCTAGAGATCTCGAGGAACTTGGTATTACTAAAGTAGGACATGTTAAACGAATCTTACAAGCTATCAATGATCTAAATAATTAGGTATATAATAATAATAATTTAAACATTTAAAAGTATAAAATATACAATCAATAAAATAATATGTTATGCCAGTTAATAACTATCTGGATGCTGTATGACGTAGGTTTTGAATTACATAGATTGTTTAAGAAGTAGGACAAGGATTGTATCCTTATAATTAAAAATTTTACGTAACAGTAATATGTAATACAAGTATAACACAAATATTCTAATAAAAAGGGCACTTAGTGTGACACAGCAATGTTATAAGAAAATTATTTTCTGCACTGCTGTATATGATAAAATAATATTACTTGTGCCAAACTGTTGAACTGGTTTTATGTCAAAAGACAAATGTTTATATAGGAATTATAAGGAAAATATTTTATCTTTAAAAAAATACAAATATGTTATAGTCATGTCTAATAAGATATATTTTAATGCAATTCCTATTACAAAATATTATTAGACATGAGCATAGCATTAATAATGCATTTATTAAACAAAAGATTTAAACAGTGTAAAAATTCATTAAACTATAATTTAAGTTATATTTGTTCCTTTGTAGAATGTACAAAAGAAATTGAAGACTTTGATAATCATATATATTGATGTAAATTATAAGTTTGATGATATGTATTATATCATTGTTTGTTGTTTTTTATATTTGATACACGTTACAACTTAGGGTTTCAGCTAAGTTTGCTTACAACAGTATTAATACTACAGTATTAATACTGTAACAGTATTAATATTAATTTGAAAACTACATTCTAAATTTAGATATGGAATAAGTATTGTCAATTATATAAATAATTTACATATGTATATTCAATTTACAATTTATATTGTTTTACTCTGAGTTTAGTTTCCTGTGCAAAAAAGTAGAATGTGTATGTATATATATATATATACAACTATGTTTAAGGAGAAACTATATTTATTACAATAAGTATTGAATGACCTTCTAATCTTTGAAATGAAATCGGTGACAGAAACTAATATAATTTAATATTTTCATATAGCACATAGAAAGCATTTCTTATCTTATTTGATGCTGCAATTAAACAATAAATTTTAAGCAATACTTACAAAACTATTGAGAGATATGAAATTTCTGTAATAAAATAGCTGTAATAAAATACAATTTTCGTTATATATATATGTTATTATACATATTAAATTTAATGAACATGGAAAACTACATATATTAAATTGTAAGATACAGCAAAGATAAAAGATGTTATTATGAAAAATTATGCTAATAATTTAATTACAATACTTTAATAAAAATTACAATATCCATTAAAAAATTATTTTTTACAGTTAATACACATATATATACTGACATAAAAAAATAATTTTTCATATATTATATATAATGTATTTATTACAATCTTCTTAGAATTGTTTATATTTGTATAAAATTAAAAAAGTTTTCTATTGCGTAGTTTATAAAATATTTCATTTTTTAAATTCTTGAGTATTAAAAGATAAAAAGCAGTTCACAAATAATGACTGATGAGTATACGAAACTGCTGGAAATTATATATTGAAAAAAATAAATAACAAACTACTGTATGTGCTATGTGTACATAAACTGTAAAAAATAATGTAAAATTTATACAGTACTGTGAATCATAAAACTTACAACAATTACATGTTTATTTTTGCATTATGATTATACCAATTACAATTTAATAGTTTAAAACAATGTCTTTGTATTTATATTATGTACAGTTAAAATTATATGTGCTGTAAATTTTTATCTATTGATAAATTATATAATATTATATATAGTATATATACATACACATATGCACAATCAAACAAAATATTATACATGTATACAAAAATAACACACTGTGTACATAAAGTGCTCTGCAATTTTTTTATCACATTTAAATTTCTAACTAAATTAAAAGATATCTAAAAAAGCATCTTTAACATAATGCAACATGAATAAATGAAAGTGATATTTAATTTCTATGATCATATTATAACAGTCTTGAAATAAACAATGATTAGGATGATGATGATAATACTGGTAATGACAAAGAAAAATGTACGTCACCTGCCAATGGCAATAAAAATATCATGTACAAATTTATTGAGAAACTGAGGAAACAAGTTTTTTAAATGTACCATAATTTCAATGTTGCTATGTTAAAACAAGGCTGATGTAACAAAGAAATAAAAGAATGTGTTTAACACGCGATTGACAATTAAACCTTACAGATATATAAGATTCACTTAAATATTATATTTATTAACTCGATTAGGGATTAACTCAATTTGAAATAATTTCTTATACATAAGCTTGCGAAACTAATAATATTGTAGTTAATAATAATAATTTTAAATTTACAAAAGCAAAAAAACAAACAATTGCTATCTTTCAGAACTGCCTCTAGCTGAATTGTTCAGACATTTAATATCTCCTTATTACATTATCTTTGGTCATATTCTTCTTCATTCTTGTAAATAAGAATAATGAAACTTCAAGTTATATTAATCAGGTATTAATTCCTGATCTCGAATTTATTCGTTTTATAATTCACGACAGATACACAATACATTGATATCCAATTCTATCCATATTAATGCACGTGCATATTCTGTTGATATATGTCTGTATGTATATTGTATCATATTCAGTTAAAAATGGATATGTAATTTGTGTGTATAAATGCGTGTTCGGTTATACGTATGTAGAGCCGTATATGTATTTACGTGTGTGCGTCTCTTTTGAATGTCTTTTACACACATGTATTTGTTTATATAATTTCAGCATTCATTATATTATTATACATTACGTTGTATTATGTAATATCACACTATTATTAATTTTAGGAAATTTTCTTAATATCTTAATATCTTATCAGTGATCTCAGTGTTCATATATTTCCTTTTATCTATTTTTCATAACTTTTTTGTTAATACAAGAAGTATTAAATTACTAAACTATGTATTTACATCTGCAAAATGATGATTTAAGAAATATTTTAAATTTCTATATTATTTATTCACTATAGAATTGTTGAGAATATTATATTTTATATGATTTATTAGTAATAATTACCATCTACATAATTTTGTAGAGGGTATGCTCATAATTATTTCCTATTAAATTTTTTATTGTAATAATATATATATATATATCATTTTTCAAATAAAATTATATATATATGCATACTTAATACATACATATATGATGTATTAAATATATTGTAAACATATAAAAAGTAGCAAGTATACAAAGTATACAAAGCAAAGTATACAAAAGCAGATGTGTTTACATAGTTGTAATTCGAAATTTATAGTTATGCAATCACTAAATCTTTTTTATTAAATATTGTATGTCTATTCTTAACAATTTTACCTCGATTAATAATTTACTAGTTTTATTTGTTTTAAAATCAAGATGAATATGTTAAACTTTAATCTATAAATGTTTTCAATCTATAAATCAAACGTCTTGAAGATATTACAAAAATATTAAAAAAATTTTTAATAATATATACTGTTACAATTCCGGGTGTTAAATTTATTTTTACAAATAGTGATTTTTTTATTGACAATATGCAACATGAGTGAATACTTCAATATATTATATGATGAATGGGAAACAATTTCTTCGATAATTCTAATGTTATTTCTAACAATGTGAAAAAATGGAAATGTTACATGTTCCAATCCATTGACTCAATAAGTAAAAAGAAAACAGTTAAACTGTTCCTCAATATTATATAACCATCTTTTTAGGATATGAATATTAGAATAATGTTGTTAATGATGTAGATGTGAAACTTTTTTAAAGTATATAATTTAATGTAATATTTTGTTTATTATGCTTTGCTCTTTCAAATATGCTCAATTTATACCACAAAACTACACTAATTCTTCCATATATATAAATTTGCATTCCAGCATAATAAATCTGCAAGGATAAAAGTGCCTATCTTAGATTTTCTAATCTCAAAATATATGAACAGCATAACTTAATTGGCATTATATTATAATTTTAAAATTGTCTTATGCATTCCAAATTTTCCATTTAATATTGTAAACACTGAATTATAAAAATAATTTGCATGTGATATTTGTTTAAGATTATAGTAAAAATTATAACTTGTATTTGGGTAATAATATTATGATAGTATTATATAATGTTAGATATTCAGTTGTAATTTTATACTTATACTTAATTTTATATTTATATGTATACCTAATATGTCACAAAATATTTAGTGAGAATAAATTATATAACAACTATTACGCACATATTACACGATAAAACATATTCAGAAAGTATGTACAATTTAGAGAAAAATAATTTAAAGGATATATAGATATAATTATATCATTTTAAAGTTTTATTTAATCAAGAAAATACAATACAATGTAGAAACTTCCTACTGGTAGAACAGTTTTGTAGCATGAAGCTAAGGATCAAACCATGTTATGTTTGGATCAACTACTCTTTTAAATATATTTACATTTACGTAAAGAAAAATTGTTCTCATCTTATACATTGTTTCAATAAACTAACAACTAGTTTATTATTGATAACTATCATAAAATCAATGGATATCTACTTTAGCAAACTTTCTTCATTTACAAAATTTTTCATATTTCTTTCAAATATATACATTTTTGATCTATTTAGTTCATTCAAATTTTTTTGTTTTGTATTATTGATGTATATTAAAAAATATAAAATTAATTTGTTTTTCTATCAGAAAATGCAATAAGAAACATAAAATGTTTCAAAATATATTCTTATACATTATTATATGCAAAGCTGCATAAGAAACCTCAACCCTAGATAATAGTAATATATACATAAAATAAAATCTCATTTCTTGTTATTTTTCTGAAATTCTTTGAAATTTAGAAAGAGGTAAATTATATTATGTTTTATTGAAAATTGTAAAACAAACTCTTTCTAAGTCCGTTTATATATACTGAATGTTCTTTATACATTCTTCATTACACTATTATGTTAAGTAAATCTATAATTCAATGAATACATAAGATGTAGAAAATGTTTGAAAACTATAAAGAGTGTTATACAACTATACAAAATTAGTAACAAATAAATTTCTTGAAATTATTATATTTATAAATATAATTAATTAGAGTATATGTTTTTTACACTTTCTACTTATGTATTTTGCAAACTACATTACATATTTTGCAAAATCCAAAAATATAAGAATTATACTACAAATAAGTTGATGTTACCTAGTACAATAGAAAAGGTTTATAATATTATATATCTAATAAAACTTACTTTTATCTTACATTTATAGAATTTTTAAAGTATGATACATAATATTGTATAGTAGCGTATATTGCTACTAGTAAAAAGGTTAATATTATTTTAATATTAAAATAATTATTATGCAATTCACATAAATCAAAAACACAATGATATTCATATAATTTATGTTTATACTCTAAGACAAAAATATGTTTATCTCCATCTTTTCTTTGTATACTATATGACTTAATATATGTATGTCATTCAAATAATTTAAAAGAGAAGATATATATGATAAACTATTTTAATTAATTATAATGAAATATACACATATCCAAATAAAGAAAATCTTCTCCAAAGATTGTTTCATTTCCCTTTTATCCTTTTGTTTCTGTTTAGATGTATTCAGATAAAAATTTTTTTCTTAAGAAGATATACTTTATTCATCTAGTATTATATTATTGTAAACAGCAATATTAAATAAATGGATCAAATTATGATTGTCCTTTTCACAAATGCAATCTAATTTATAGTTTCATTACAGTTTCCTAATATAAGTATATTACCATTTATAACTTAAATATTTACTATACACATTTTAGTTTGAAAAAAATTCATTGGTACAAGTAAACAAAGGATAACAGTATATTTTATACATATGATCTGAAAACATTGAAATGCATGGTTGATGCAGTAAATACTTACTTACTATATTTTATATGTATATATTTTTATAGAAACAAAATCAATTTATATCAAAATAATATTATTTAAGATTTAATTACATAATAAGAAGATATTAGAAAATATTTAATATACAATTTGTTTATTTCATAAATTACTAAGTAAAGGTTGATATACGATAAAATATTATTATATTATTATTACTAATTCCATAAATTAATATCCTTATGATAGGTTTTATAGTTACAATAAATTACGTAGTAATTTTGTCTATATATATGTACGTAATTTTATATTTAATAAATTTCTTATTGTCTCGGAATATTTCAACGCACATTGTGTATATAAATTCAATTATCATGGAAAATATTAACAAATATTTTTTCACATTAATTCGATGCATTTAAAAAATATTGTAGTTTATATTTTTAAGCTGCCATTATAAGTTTCAATATCTATTATAGTAAAAATTCTTTTATTTATGTTCCATGTTATATTTATGTTATATTTTAGAAAGCTTTCTGTAATTAGGTAATACATTTTATCACATATAATTTCGATTGTATTAGAAAATTGAATATTTATTTAAAGATACAAAATCAATCCCAATTATCCCAGGGAATTGAAATGTAATAACTATAAATAATAAAGCTGTAAATAATTTCATCCGAAGTTCAAATTACATAACTTTTAAATTATATATTCAGGTTTCATATCATTATCAGATAGGTTTCATATAATTTAGTCTTATAATACTATAAATCTCTTGAATTTTAGAAAGTTTTATATAAGATTACTAATATCAATATATTTAATGTATTATTTAAAAATAGATGTTCTTATACAGAGAAAATGTAATTATATAATATGACATTATATAAATTTCTTTTATTTCTATATATATGTTTCTGTATCTTAATACGCATTATATGCAAGTTATAGATAACATAAAAATAAAAATATTTACATGTTAAACAGCTAAAGAAATAGCTTTTTATGTGACCCATTACATACAAAATTAAATGATTTTAATATATTTAAAAACATATAAAATAAAAACACAAACATAAATAATAAAATTGACTAGATATATAAAATTTGTATTCTATTCAAAATTATTTTTATTCTATGAATAATAAAAAGTATTAATTTTAAAATGTACTGTCGATCATAAATTTACAAATATATGTGACCACACTTTTATTTTTAGGAAATATAACGTTTTATTCTTAACACTGTAGAATCTTTCCCCAAAATTTCCATCATTTCAGAAACTGGTGGACCCTCCTAAAAATGTAAATACATATATTATATAAATTAGTATTAAATTTATAAAGAAAAAATATAATTAGAATATTTTATGTTCACCTTTAAACCACTAAGTACAAAACGTAAAGCTTTCATCAATGTTGGATATGAAATTTCATGTTCATTAGCAAATTCTCTTAGGTATCTATTTATCCATTCTTTATTAAAATTTTGAATTTCAATTTCAATCAATTTCATACTTATTATTTTAAGCGCATCTATAAAGAAAAACCGTTTTAAGTGTATAAAAAAATTAATGAATTCAATTACACGAAACACTCAGTAATGTTTATATACAAAGTATAACAAATTATACCTAATTTACATCCTAACATAGTGTCATCAAGTGATGTGGTTGGTATATGCCATAAAAAGGCCAACTTTGGAGATACTAGATCACTTAATTTTGATATTCTATGCTGTGCCCATTTTAATACAGAAATAATATGATTGTCGTCTAATTGTAAATTTCTATCAGTTTGTCTGAAAATATCATTGAATATATTATTAAAGCTCTAAATACAAATAAAAATTAGTACTAGACAAACCATACATACCTATTTGGGAATGCTTCTATGACTAACGTTTTTATTCTTTCAATTAAAAATGCATTATTTTTTTCATTTGCTAATAATTTTGCTATTTCTATCCTATTGAATTCTAATAGTTTTGGAGGTGAAAGTTTATTAGAACTTACTTTTATTTTAGAAATATTGAACTGAAATAATTAAAACAAACTAAAGTAAATAGTAAAAAAGCATGTGTAGTATGATTTATATTGAATACAAATATTTTGTATAAAGGATATAATATAAAACATAAATACTTGTTTAATTAATTCTTCATAACTATCAATGTAAAGAGCACCTCCTTTATTATCAAAACCACCACCAGCATGTGTAACATAGTTTAAAACTGCTAATGGAAAAATTCCCTCTTTTCTAAAGGATTCTATGCTTATATCGTTTTGCCTTTTCGATAATTTTGATCCATCAAAGTTTAATATCAAGGGTAAATGTCCATATAAAGGTGGAGTCCAATTAAAAGCTCTGTAATAATTACAATCATTCGTGATAATCTACAATTAATGGAAAATATCATATAATAAATTATTTATATTTAAATGTTTAATAAAGGATAAACATATATTTTATACATATAAATGTTATATAAACATAATTTTTTTTAATATTCTATATAAATACTAAAAAAAGTTTATCACAGGTAAATACGATTCTCTTAGTACATGTAATTAAACTAATTAATCAAATAATTATTATTATAATATCTAATATCTAAATAACTATAATATCTAAAGGATAAAGAAAATAGTTTAAATTATTATTCAAAACATATTATTAAATAATTACTAATTTGTTATATATATTTATTAATTATTTAATTAATATATACTAATTATATATATTTAATAATTATTTAATAATAAACTTTAAATTATAATTTAAACTATTTTCTTTATCCTCATATACTGAGATAACTGTTTATTATTTAGATATTGTACACGTAATAAATACTTGTATTAAAAAATATAACACATTCTAACTTCAAACATATTTTATTATTCATCATACCATATTGCACAACACAAGTAATTAATAATAACCATAATTCTACAACATTATTGCATAAAATTTGAATCCTATATAAATATTCCACTTTTAAGTTGAAAATATCTCATAATTATATATGAAATTAAAAAAATAATACTTTACAGGTACTAACAAATATTAAAATATTTACAAATTTTGTTATAAATTTTACTTACTTATACATCATTATATGTTTAGGTGTGGATACTTGCCACTCAATTCCTCTTAATACATGAGATATTTCCATAAGATGATCATCAACGACATTTGCAAAATGGTAAGTTGGATAACCATCTGTTTTGATAATAATTGGGTCTCCTTCCCTTTGTGCAATATCATGTTCTATTTTACCATATATTAAATCATTAAAGCTTTCTATTCCAGCAGATAACTACAAAAATATAGACAAATGTATAAAAATATAATTAGTCACAATATATGACATTATGTAATACTATTTTTCAATACCTTAAATCTAATACAAAAAGGGGATCCCTTATCAAGTTTTGCTTTTACTTCATCGTTGCTTATATGTCTACATCTATTATCATACTTAGGCACTTCTCCTCGTTTTATTGCTTCTCTTCGCAATAATTGCAATCTGTTTTCTGTGCAGAAACAGTAATATGCAGATTGATTATTTATGAGTTTAAGCACTTGGTCCCTGTAATTTAATGAATAATGAATAATATTATTAATTTTCTAGTATCTATAAGAATCTTTGTCTATTAATATAACAAGTGAAATTTAACTTTATCTTATAAAAAATATAAAGAGTCGTAGACAAATAATTTAAATTTAATTTATACTATATAATATAATATAATTTAAATAAGCAAAAAATACAACCATTATATGTATTAAAACTCTATATTCTTAGTCAAACTACTAATAAATAGAAATTAGTTATGTTATAATAACTATTTGAAATTAGGTGATAAAACAAAATATAGTTATGTTTATTTGGATTTTGTTACATATATGCTTTAATGGACTTACTTGAAAAATTTTCACTAAGCTTTAAGTAAAGTATACTTTAAAGTATAAAGTAGCATCATTATATCTAATAATTTTGTAGAAAATAATTCATATCACTTGGAAATATCTATATGAACACAACATTTATATTACATTTACATATATGTAACTACAATATAGTATTTATTTGAATACTTATATAAATGAAAATTTTCAACGTACTTATATATTTCAAGACGTTTTGATTGTATGTAAGGCCCAACAGGTCCACCTCTTATTGGATCCTCATCAGGTATGATTCCAGACCATAGTAAATCACATTGAATTTTTTCTATTGCATCAGGTATGCATCTAGATTGATCAGTATCTTCAATTCGTAAAATAAATGCACCATTATTAGCACGGGCAAATAAATAATTATATAATGCAGTTCGTAAACCTCCTACATGTAACAAACCTGTAATAATTTTTACACATATTAATATATTTTTTATACTGTATTAAGCAAGATAAATAAAAAAAATATTACATCATATGATGAATTGATATTCTATTATATTGAATTTTATAAAGATGAATAATCATATTACATACCAGTTGGACTAGGTGCAAATCTAACTCTTACTTGTACTTTTTTAAAGAACCGTTTTTGCATAAACAGAACATTTGTAATACGGAATATGTTGTACTTCATCGTATTTCTTCACTGAATTATATTAAACCTATAATTTAAATTTCACTAAAGATCATTATACAAATTATACCGTTTCATACAATATTACAGAAGCATAAATTAGGATTATATAAAGCATACCAACATCAAGTTTTGTTTTAAGATTCACTCTTTATCTCCAATATTTTTCAAACAAACAAGAATAAACTATTAATATCATATAATTCATTTACACTTGCTTTGACTATTCACGAGGGGTTACACATGTTTCAAATGTGCTTTCATACAGGCATTCTTATCTCTAGTAAAATATTTTATGTTGACCAACCTTGTAGAGTTTTCCCAAAAAATATGAAAGTAATTTCTTTTAAAGTTTAGGATCACAACTATATAAAGAATTTATATAATTATAATTTATAATATTTACATACATACATTAATCAATAACATTACAGGATCACAATATAAAATTAATTTATAACAAATTGTATTCGTATCAATTATTATTTGTATTTATTATTTATTTGTACCAATATTTATATTTTGATTTGCTACTCTATAGTGTTCAGAAATATCATAGAAAAGATTTATAATTTTTCCTTTCTTTTTAGATACGTGTTTTTCCACATCGAATTATGATAAGATTTAAAAGAAATTGAAAACATAATATACGATCTGTAATACATACGTTTTAATGCAATTATATAAATTCTGTTAATATATTCCTTTTATTATGATATCTGTTGTTATATAGAAGTTTAAAATTATAGTTACAAAATAACATTTTCATTTTTTTTTCTTTTTTGTTAAAAAGAAATTACTTATAGTTTTAATGTATATACATCTCTGATGGCCAGACAAAGGAATATATAACGGCATACAAAAGTTTCTGATAGATAGGTTAGATAGATTTTTCACTTTAGATTTCAAAAGCGGTATTATAAAGAATTTTAACAAGTATTACATATCTATATAATAGTGTTCACGTATTATATTATGTTCTCTTACTTATCGTATTTTTATACCTAATAATACTTAAAATTCTTTTAGATATATACCTTTCGAATATAAAATGAAGATATAGTATGACGTTATAATATTGTTTTTACGTTGTTGTAACGATCTATGTTTTTTTATTTTTATTTTACTTTTTTTATCTACAATCCAAATACACTACATATGTTTGCGGATATTTATAAATCGAAAATGATATATGTTTTGATATTTTATCAACTTTCATATCGAAAATCGAACATCTGATCTTACATTGCATTTTAAGGAAACAAATTATTTTTACATTTCGCGCGATATGTATTGGTAATGAGTGATTGGTTCATTTAGTTATTAATAATGACATGAGGGTGCGCTTTAGTTGTAGGCTAAGCGCCGCAGATTTCGCGCGGGGCGGGTGTTGTCATTAGATTTTCACGTGACGAAAGTGAGTTTCCGTAAGAAATTTGACAACGAATCATATAAAAATGCCGCCGAAAAAGCGGGAAAAAGAAGTGGACGGGCAGAAAGGTCCTCGAATGGATCAAATTCAAGCAGACCATGAGCTATTTCTACAGGCCTTCGAAAGTAAGAACTTTCTGTTATCATTCTGTTTTTCTCTATTTTTCTGATTTCAAAATTAATTAATATCTCGATTTATAATAACTAAATGGTCATTGATCATCACTTTTTCAATATTTATTACAAATATTCAAAATGTTCGTACATAACCCCATTTGCTAAGAACGTACCGAGCGCCGAACCGCGCGTCGTTCCACTCCGTTCCCTCCTTTACTTCAATTCGTGGACACCTGTCATTCTCTCACCATGTTCCTATTTAGTGTTTAATTTAAAAAGTCAAGCTAATTATATGTGATGATTAAATAAATAAAGTATGTATTATTAGGTTTAAATTATTTTTCGTCAATGCAATTCTTAATTTAATATTTTGATATTTTTTCTCAACTAATAGTTATCTTAATTTTGTAGCAAAATATCATGTACTTAATTTATTAACACTCATGTTTAATTCGACACAACGTGTTGTTGCTTTTATTTAAACACGTCAAAAAATATAAGAAAATTTTCTAAATAAATAAATGTATTATTAAGTTTAAATTATTTTTCAACGTTGTAATTTTTATTTTAATATTTTTTCTCAATTAATATATATATCTTAAGTTTTGTAGCAAAATATCATGTACTTAAATTATTAACACTCATGTTTAATTCAATCACAACATGTTATTACTTTTATTTAAACATGTCAAAAAATTAAGAAAATTTTCTAGTAATTAATTTAGTGTAATTGAGTTATTTTTGCTTTTTAAAGGTACTTACTTTCATTTATTTAATAAATTGAGATTTTCATTTATTTAATAAATTGAGATATAGTGCAGTTTTATTTTAAAGTAAAATGGGATCAGAGAGGTTTGACCTGCATAAAGCGTAACAAGTATGTAAGAATGCAGGCTTCTCATATGAAAATGAGGATAACCTAATCATCATTTCCCATTTTTCCTTAAAGAAGGATCATATACAATTTTCAATATTTATCTCTTTTAACTCCTGCAAGGATCATTTCACTTGTGACAAAAATGTTAACCTCTGAGCCATCTGGAGGAATTCAATTAAACTATATTCTTCTTTTATTTAATTTACTTGTATTTAAAAATATTTAAATTATATATTTTTATTCTTGCTATTATATAGTAATTTTATGTATCATTTTTTCAGAACCAACCCAGATCTACCGATTTCTACGCACAAGAAACCAAATTTCAGTGAGTAAAAATAAAATAAATCTATCTATATTTTATATTTTATTTTAATTGTTAATTATTTGTAATTTAATGTCTCCTCAAAGTGTTAACTGAATATTTTAATATTTATTTGTATTCAAAATGTCCAAAGTACTAGATGAGAGTGAAATGGTAAATACTTGTAGACAAATAAATATGAATGAAAGTGTATTTGGTACAATTTTTTTGTACTAACAGTTTAGTGAATTTTTCTTAGGTTGTAATAAAGTAAAACTTAAATTCTACAATAGAGTGTTTGTGAAAATTCCTGCAATATAATTGAAGTTAAAAAATATTTTGAAATTTTTTATATTTGTTTTTTATGATTGGAAACGGTAGGTATATAAATTTATTATCTTGTAAAGCTATTTATTTAAAATAAAATGAAATTAAACGTTATGTTTTATTCTCTGTATCGTTTTGTTTATACAAACTAATAGAAATATGATAATGTAAAACATTTTGTGTAACTCTTTTTTAGCCAATATTTCTATATAGAAACTTAACTTACATGAGGCAACGTATGTCCAGAAGCCATAAATCACGTCGGGGGTTTAAAATTGACATGATATTGGAAAAATTAATGTCAAAAAATAATCAAGGAGAAAACCCAGGTGTTCGTGGATACATGACTCTTACTTTTCTAGGTTTTTATGATAAAAAAGGTAATTGTGAAATACGCTCTGGTACCTAAATGAGACACTTCAAACATTTAACTTATTGAATTAAATTTTTCTTTATAATGGTAATGTTACAGTTGAAACGCCTCAAGATCCTGTAAAAGTAGAAACATTATTATTGAAAATATGTCACAAAAAAAGAAAAGATGTGAGTTCACCAATTATGCAGGCAAGTATGACTTTTCAATTACATAATTTGTTGGAATGGAATAAATAAGTAAAATTGATAATTGCTGTTAAATAAGCGAACATTTTTTAATTTTAGGTTTCTGTTGGCACAAGTGAAGTTCCAATCAATCCTTGTGAAAATCAACCACCTCCAAAGGCACCTACCATATCTATACCTAATGAATCTTTCAGTTTGAATAACGGTCATGTAGCAAAAACTTATATGCTTTTACTTAGAGTATATTGTACGTCCAATACTGGCTGCCTTATGCATAACTGTGATTTAGATGGTTAGTTAAAAATACACACACACACACACATATATATACCATGAATTACTTTAGAGAGTATACTTTCATAATATTTGTTTTCCTTTTCTTTCTCTCTTTTTCTCGTTAGAACCAGCTCAAAAGCGTCGCAAATCTTCTACGGGTTCAATTAAAGCTGGAGGAGAAGAAATAAAGTTGTATGGTTCTGAACTCATAGTGTATGATAAACACAACCGATGTTTGTTGACTGATGGCGATTATGAACTAGGCTTACAAGAAGTACAAACCAATATTCGATCTAGCCCAAAGAAGCACAGCTCTTGGGAGTCTGTACCTGACATCAAGGAATGTGGTCCTTTTGAAGTATTCAGCAAAGGACCAACATTAAAATTTAGGCTTAATTGGACGACTGAACCAAGTAACGGTTTAGTTGATAGACCAACTCCAATTCATTCAGTACCAAATGGTGATAATAAAGAAAATCGCTCAGGAAATAGTAAGTTATTTATCCTTTTCTTTTTTCCACAGAAGAAGAAATATGTATAAACAGGATAAAAAGAAGATAAAATGTTTCATAAAATAATTTCAGCTGGTCTAGAACGTTCTTCCACAAATAATAATAATAGTACCAATAATAACAACAATAATAATAGTAATAACAACAATAACAATAATCCAACACTGCCAACACCTAGTCCTCTAAATTCCTCAAGAATGACAACTAGTGAGAAAACGGACACTATCATGGGTACACAGCAAATAGTTTATCAGTTCCTGTATAATAATAATAGTCGCCAACAAACAGAAGCTTGTGAAGATTTACATTGCCCTTGGTGCTCATTAGACTGTGGAAAACTTTATTCTCTTTTAAAGCACTTAAAATTATGTCATTCGCGATTTACATTTACGTATGTGGTAAGTGTTTAAATATATGCATTACAAATCTGTGACATCAAAGTACTATAAAATAAATTGTTTATTTGAATAGCCAATTCCACAAGGTGCTCGCATAGATGTAGCAATAAACGAATGTTATGATGGCTCATATGCTGGTAGCCCTCATGAATTAATTACACAGCCATCCAGCATAGCATTTTCAAGAACAGGACCGACGAGACGTACAAGTGTAACAAATATTTTAGTATGTCGTCCAAAAAGAACTAAGCCAAGTCTTTCTGAATTTTTAGAGCTTGATGAAAATGAATATGAAAGCCAAAGACCTTATATTACAGGACATAATAGGTACAACAGTTAACTAAAATAAATGTCATTATTTATTACATATGAAATATGTTGCTCATGAAATTTCTTGTAGGTTGTATCATCATACTGTTACATGCTTACCCATATATCCAAAAGAAATGGATATTGATTCTGAAGGAGAAAATGATCCAAAATGGTTACAAACAAAAACAATGATGATGATTGATGACTTTACAGATGTGAATGAAGGAGAAAAGGAACTTATGAAAATGTGGAATTTACATGTCATGAAATATGGCTATGTGGGAGACTGCCAAATACCACTGGCTTGCCAAATGTTTCTAGAAACTAAAGGAAAGGAATTGCTCATGAAAAATTTATATCGTAATTTTGTTTTACATATGTGTAGTTTGTTTGATTTTGGTCTAATTAGCCCTGTAGTTTTATATCAAACTATTCAAAAATTACAAGAAATTATGAAAGAAGGAGGCGAAGATAGCGATATTCGAAAAGTTTTACAAAAGTCCCATGAAGCTCAAGTTGAAAAATGGCTTAGTTCAGGTTGTCATGCATCTTTAGATGCTAATAAACAAAATAGTACAAGTACTAAAATAAATTTTAATAGCGATGGATCAAATTCTAATGCAAGACGGAAAACTTCTTTACCACTTAGTTCACCAAATTCACAATCTGTAAAAACGACAGCATCCATCCACAATAATGTTAGCAAATATGCTAATATGATGACTACATCATCAAACAAGACTGTAAATGGAAGTAGTTATTAATAACCGTTATACATACGTTAATCTGCTAATTGTACGTTTTTGTACAGTATTTGTTGCAAAGGATGTAACTGCGATTAGAATAATTGACATTATAGCTACTTGATAATCATTGCTCTAACTACTAGATCAATTTTCTATAAATTTGAAAGTTTTAAATGTAAAAGTGAAACAAAAGACAAACTTTCAGATAAATATAGTGTGAATAATTCATATAGATCTAATTGAAATTCTGGAAAACAATTAAATATGAAGAAAAAATTTATTTTGAATATACGTAACCGAGAATCTTATTTCGTAAAAAAAGATATAATGTACCCGTTCTTTCTTGGTCTAGTCAATGATGCCTTTTATGTATCTAACTTTTTGAACTTTTTATTTGCTTAGTAATATGTGAAAATTATATTGCCTTATATACTTTTGATTTTTATAATTTGAAGAACATAATATTTTAATATCAAAACTGGAAAAGTGACAAATTAAAATTATTAAACATGTTACATTTAAATATAACTATCATTTTGGAAATCAAGGTCACTGGATAAATCTTGTGTATTCATGATCGGGGATGATAGACTATTCTTTTATATGATAAAACAGTTGTACCTCCTATGGAATGTTAATTTAAATCATAATCTTATAGATTAATATGGATAAATTTAATATCTGAGGATAATATGAAGCTGAAGAAACTAGTACATAATCTATTAAAAGATGGGACCTTGGTACAATTACTTCAGATATTTCTTGTAAACTGAGGCTGTAAATTATAAGTTTTACCCCAAAGTAAGGAATAAACTGTTATAAAAAAAGTGCCTTTGTAAAGCGGGAGAATTTGAATTTAGAGTGACTGTCGCCAATATATGACTTTTGCATTGAGTAGTTATACTCATTTTAATATGTTGAATGTTTGTATGTTTTTATTTAGCAAAGTTTTTTGCCGATTGTCGTTCTTTCAGATAAATTTATGAATGAAATTTAGTACGTTACAATGAATTTATTCTTTGTGTAATATACACAACTTTACTGCCGATGATCGTTCGAAGAAGCATTTACATTCCCGTACGTAATACGTTTCTTTATAACGTAACTAGGTGAAATCTTGTTTAATTTTTTAACAAGTATTGATTTCTAGGAAATCTGTTCTCTTCGAACGACTTTGATCACTGTCCATTAATATTACTACTTATGCTAGGTTGTAAATAAAAAAATACAATAAATTTAGAAACATTATAATTTAAAGTGTTCACTGCTTTTACTTGAAATTATTCAAATTTTTTGTTACTTTTATTTCTTTTTTATCATAGGATAATAACATATTATAAAATATATTTTAGTGGTAATTACAGTACTCCTACAGAGTAATCTTTCTTTCCAATTTTAGCATGTGAAATATGTACATATATACCGAAATACATGCATACATAGACAGCCGCTAAAGATATTTAAGAAAAATACATTTTTTAATGAAATAGCTAATTGTGATATATATACAAGTATATATATTTTTGTCACAATTAAAATGAAAACAAGGATAAAAAGGTCTTACTTTCATTCATAACGTTATAATAAGTTGTATTAAAAGTTTTTAAAACTTCTCTGATATCCATATATAAATATTTTCGCTAAATTAATTTAAATTTAATGTACAATTATAATATCTATAAACACATTATATTACTTAATACTGTTTGATATTTCTCTCATGTTCATGGATCTGTTACTATACTATATGTTATATATTCAATTATATTATTTACTTAACTTGTTTTTTATTTTTATGAGAACCATCTGTTCTAATCTATTATATTTGAAATATTGTGGAAAATCTATTTTAATATACTCAACATGCCAATTAAATTGCTTTACTTTAATAAGATCTAAGAATTCTTCATACATTGGAGCAGTAGTTTCCATATTGGCTGTAGTAAAAACATATCTTTTCTCCAAAGTAATATAAACAACTTTCTGTACATTTGAATTTAAAAGTTCTGTTAATGTTTGAACAAATCCTTTTGTTATGATTTCATCATAAATTACTGTAAACATAAAAAATCATTAATTATATATATGTTATTTTTATTGTAAAAAATATAAATTTATAACTTACCATCAGCAGCTAGAATAATAGTTGGTTCATCTATTCTTTTTTTGTAAAATGTAGGCCATTTTAAATTCAAGAAATCTAATCCTTTAATGTCAACTTTAGACTTAATATAAGCTTTATTTCTCATAAAGTTTCTATGTATTAATTTCAATATCCCTTTTACATCAATGTCTGAAAAGTAAGAAATACATTTACATTAAATATATGCGAACAATATTTAGTGTAATAGCATTATATTACAAACTTTATTACCTGTACAAATTACTTCTTTTGCTAGGAAACTAGCTACTATGCTAGTTAGGCCAACTCCAGCACCTAACTCTAGAACTACCTTATCTCTAAATAAATCAGGATTGGATAAAATATAATCAGCTAGTAATAATGCACCTCGCCATACTTGCAATCCAACATATTGTAATTCTGTAGATATATGGTGTTCTAAAAATATTAATATATAATTTATTACATTAAATAGTGTTTTCTGATATCTGGTCAATTCTATATATAAATTTATACCTATTAATAATTTTCCTTCTTGTTGCCTATCTATATCTATATCATCATCATTATCACGAGTTAAGCCATTAAGACATTTTGGTTTAATCATATAGGATGGGTACTTAAAAATAAAGCTGGATATTACATCTATAAATATATCTTATGATTATATATCTTGTTACGGTTATATAAAAATTAGTACTATGTATTAAATATGACATTACAAAAGTTAAGAAAGTAACAAACTTACTGTCATTTTTACATTTTATATAAGAATTTTCATTTTCTGTAAATATTTCTGATGTTACTGTATACAATGTCATCTTTGTTAATAAAAATCCACTAATATGTAAAAATGATTTTAATTGTCTGTTTTAGATCACCGCATATGTATCTCTAATATTTCTAAGTCAAAGAAATAATGTCAATATAAATGATCTCTGAACATTATACTTGTTAATAAAAAAAAATAAAGTTTGATTTGCGTATAAGTGATACACATTTCTATCTAAAAAATAATTAAATATTGCTAAATATAATTACTTTTCAGTATACCTGTTTACCCGAAATGTTATGCTTTTATGATGAAGTTTACATAATACAATATTACACAATGAATACATAGTTAAACTGTGACTTATTGTTTTAGACTTATTATATTTGCGCTTATGTAGTGTGTTATTGCATATAAATATAATTTCTGAAATATTTTACCGTTTTATATGATTTTTTCAATACATATTTTTAAACTATAATAAATTATTAAACGTATTTTGAAACTTTTATGCAATATAGACAATTCAGATATTTTTTATTATTAAGCTTCTTGAAATTGAAAAATTAAAAATAGATTGTGAAATTTAACGTTATAATTTATTTATAGGAGGAAAAATATTTTATTTGTTACGATGTACAAAACTTATTACATTACGTAAAAAATATTGTAAATAATTTTTCTTTATTTAAATATTTTACTGAAAATAAATATAGTAAAATATTTGCTTTTTACATATATATATACAATAAATAGAAATTTAAATTTTAATTGTTATATATATCTGAATTTGAATATTTTACAAAGGGATTGATATTTCAACCTTTTGAAATTGGATAAATGCATACCAATGACGTAAAAATGTAGAGTAAAATGAAATTTTTAATAAATTTTTTAGCAAGAGTAAAGAAGATATTTCACATATATATTACCTTGGCAGATTATTATAATAAAAATACATATTAAATATTAAAATACTTTTTTATTAACTAGTGATTACATATTTTTTATGTAAATATACATCATTAGAAGCTGTTATTAGTTTTGTAAGCCATGACACTATTACTAGAAATGGAACGGTATTTTGAATTCGGAATAACAGAAACAAATAAGTACTCTTTGTTTCCTTTATACTTAATAGTATGATATTATAATAATTATATATATTTGAAAAAGCAAAAAAATAATCGTAAATTTGAATTTATATTAAAATAGAACGCAAAATATATTTATCTTCTCTGTGAAATGATAAAATAGTATGATTAAAAAATAAATTGATATCCTAACCCTTGTATAGTAATCTTAATATTAACATCCTACCGGATTCTTGAATATTGCGTTGACCAATCAGCAGCTCCCACGATGAATGTGATGCTGATGCCACGCATTAACCACGATCTACCAACTGTATAGTTTTCTGCATCACTGTATTTGATCACTTTGTCCGTATTCTTCAACGAATGGTGTCGGTGACTATAATCTTAATATTGTAACGGTAGAATCGCTGTATTTGCTGTATTTATACCTGTCGTGGCATAACTTATCAGAAAATAACATTGTCTCCGTTTAAAGATGAAGTTCTTTGCATTAATATTTGCAGTGACTTGTTACCTTACTTTAAGTTTTGCGAAAATTGAAACTGAAGACTCGGTTTTGGTACTTACAAAAGATAATATCGCAGAAGCTATCGGACAAAATGATTATGTGCTTGTTGAATTTTGTGAGTAGTAATTTTACACTTTCTTTTTAAACAGGTTTCTTAATTATATCTAATAAAAAATTGCAATATTTATTTTATTTGATATTTTTATATGTTTGAAATATAATTGAAGCTGATCCAGATGCTTGGTTCTTACACGTCACCATTTAGGAGCCGGTTTTTAAGATCGAGCACACTTGTTGACATTATTTCATTTTTATTTCATAATATATGATGGAATGTTTGTCGAATATATATGATATGAATGAAAAACTTTTATATATAAAATTTATATATAAAAATTATATATAAAATTTGTATATATAAAATATATGAAATTATTTATTTTATGCGATTCATTTTATTATATTATTATATTCATAATCCTATTACTCCATATTGATGGCTTACTGCACAAATATTGTATATCTACTTTCTGTGGAATTTGAATTTTATATGTAATAAATAGTTCTTAACCATTTAGCACTCACTTTTGTCATTTTATGTTCCTAAAAGAGATCAATCCACAATTTGCAACCAATTTGATAATAACATTGATAAAGATAAATACAATACAGTATATGTGCAATAAGCTATCAATATTTAGTTCGGTTAAATAAATATGTAAGTAAAGGATGTAGAAGTTACGATAAAATATATAAAAGTTTATTTAATATTTTGAATAATTAAATTTAATATATGGATAAATCTTTTGTATATATATATACCCTGTTATTACTATACTTGCTGAATTTTTAAATTACAATTTTATAATATAGTGATGACTTTTTAACATAATAATTAATTGCATAATTATGTCACAGAAACATATTATAGTTACATTAATAATTTTTTATGATTTTTAATATTTAGATGCACCATGGTGTGGACATTGTAAAGCTTTAGCACCTGAATATGCTAAAGCAGCCAAAAAGTTAGAGGAGGGTGGTTTCTCTGTAAAATTAGCTAAAGTTGATGCAACTGTTGAAACAGAATTAGCTGAGAAGCATGGAGTTCGTGCATATCCTACCCTTAAATTTTATCGTAAAGGTTCAGCTATTGATTACAGTGGTGGTCGTCAAGCAGATGATATTATTAACTGGGTAATAAAAAAGACTGGTCCAGCTGCTAAAGATTTGCCAACAGTCGAAGAAGCTAAATCATTTATCGAGGCACGAAATGTTGCCATTGTTGGGTTCTTTAAGGTATTATTAAAATAACAATATATTTGTTTGAAATCTTTGTTACTTGTATTATAAAACGCAAAATGTATATATGTATTTAATTATATTAATTAGGATGCAGAATCAGATGGTGCAAAAATATTTTTAGAAGTTGCTAATGCTGTTGATGATCATGTATTTGGTATAAGTAGTAATGAAGAAGTTTTCAGTGAATATGGAGTAGAAGATAGTAAAGTTGTTTTGTTTAAGAAGGTACATTAATTTTAATTTATTCTATTTTTCTTTATAAATATGTTAATAATATCGTGTACGTCATTTAATATTTGTTTTAGTTCGATGAAGGCAGGAGTGAATTTAATGATGAACTTGATGTTAAAAAATTACAAAACTTTATCTCTGTACATGCATTGCCTTTAGTTGTTGATTTTAATCAAGATACTGCACAAAAGATATTTAGTGGTGATATTAAAAGCCATCTACTTGTCTTCCTTAGTGAAGAAGCTGGTCATTTTGAAGAATATGTAGAAAAGATTAAAGAACCAGCAAAGAAGTTCCGTAAAGAGGTATGTACAAATATAAATAATGTAGATATAAAGTAATGTATATAATAAATAGTATTATCATAATAATAATATTTTATGATATTGTACAGGTTTTGTTTGTAACAATTAATGCTGATAAAGCTGATCATGAACGCATTTTAGAATTCTTTGGTATGAAGAAAAATGAAGTACCTGCTATGCGTATTATACAACTTGAACAGAATATGGCTAAGTACAAGCCAGAAAACCCAGAATTATCTAGTGAAAATGTTTTGGAATTTGTAACTGCATTTGTTCAAGGCAAATTGAAAAAACATTTACTTACACAAGATTTACCTGAAGACTGGAATAAGAAACCTGTAAAAGTTCTTGTTGGTACTAACTTCCATGAAGTTGCTTTTGATAAAACGAAGAACGTTTTAGTTGAATTTTATGCTCCATGGTGTGGACACTGCCAACAATTAGCTCCTATATATGAAGCAGTATGTTTCATTTACATATTTTTCACTTTTGCAACTTATAAAATGTTTTAACAAATATTTAAATATAATATGATACATTTCTAGCTTGCAGAAAAATATAAAGACAGTGAAGATTTAGTTATAGCAAAAATGGATGCTACTGAAAATGAATTAGAAGATATAAGAATTGTTAATTACCCTACAATTACTCTCTACAAAAAAGAAACAAATGAAGTAACAATTTCAGATTTATTAATATTTTAATATTTATAGCAATCTTAATAACATATATAATCATCCTAAATTGAATAAATTTTAGGCTGTATCATACAAAGGTGAAAGAACACTTCAAGGACTTTCTAAGTTCATTGATTCTGATGGTACTTATGGTCAAGCCCCAGAAGAAGTTCGTAAAAACTTTTAATTCATTCTAATTGTATTGTAACAATATAAGATTATAATTTATTTTACGTCATTTTTACAGGCTCAAGAAGAAGATGAAGATGATGATGTGCCAAGAAAAGATGAATTATAGATATATATCATTATAAAAGAGCAAATTTAATAATTTCTCATAACTACTGTTTATAAACTTTGTAATTCTGCTTGAAAGATATTAATTTATAGAAGACTTCTTAATCATTCATTTTTACTTAAATTTATGAATCAAATTCTTTCAAATTAAACAATTAATTGCTAAAAATTTATTTACAATTTTCCATATGTTTATATATATGCATACACATTTACATATGTATGTATGTATATAAACATAAATATATGATTGATATATTTCAATTACAATATATACTGTATCTGACTGAGTTTCTAATGTGATAAATTGCACATATAGATAAAGCAATTTATTTTGTACATTTTAGGTTTAAAATATATTTTGTCTGAATGTCTGATATGAAAATGAACTGTACGTCAAAACATTCTTCACAATTAGGTTCAAATACGTCATTGGTCTCGTTCTTATATTTTTTTGTAACTTTGCCCTCTGAGAATTATAGTATTTAGATACAATACCTTTATCTTGTGATGTTGATGTATGAAGGACATGACATATGAAAAATCATTAAGCTAAGGTTTCCGCAAAATCGTAAATCGTGTTTTATTTTTATAAGAAAACTTTGTTTTTTATTAAGTAAACACACATACGCGTTCATACAATAAATGCATATTAAAAGGTATCATTAATACAGTAGGGTAGCTATTTTAAATGATCATATTATCAAAATTTATCGTTAATAAATACATTTCCATTTACAGCATTTATAATACTATAACGGTTTTACGAACATTTAAGGTAGAAACGATTTTAATGTTTTTCTGAGTTTAGTTAAGTAAAAATTTTATAAAATGAATTATATATATATATTTACCTTTATCTCATTTCCACAAATAAATCCATTAAATCACAATATCTGTTTTACTTAATAATATGTTAAAGAAGATAACACATGTATTAGAAAGAATTGTAAAATATATCATAAATATATTGTATCTACACGGTATTTTAGTATTGGGTCATCCCATAAGTTCGTGCCGACCTTTATGTATACATTTCATATTTTAAAGAAAAACAAGAGAACTTTTATCAAGACGGAATAATGAAAAATGGGAAAAAGTTGTACAACGAGAGGGGGATTACATTTTTTCATGAAACTGAAAAGTATATAAATAATCTTAACATATATAACCGCTCGAAAAACGGCACGAACTTATGGGATGACCTAATACATAAAAAAACCAGTTAACACTTTGAGCAATATATCACTTTTATTCTCTTCTATACTATTCTTAATCTGTAATCTATCTTTTTATGTTACTTATTGAATTTTTATTCACCGATTTTTATCTTTGTTTGTTAGAAACAGCAAGATTTGAAAATAACAATGGAAGACTCGTTTAATTTTTCGAAACTGACTAAATTTTTACATCAAACCTTGGTATTTACAGAAGAAGTAAAGAATATATTAAAATCAAATTGTGATGAAGCAATGTATTGTTTAAAACCATGGTACACGGAAATACATTCCCAACAAAAAGTTAATAAAGATATTTGTACTTGTGTCAAAGTAAGGCAGTTATTATATAATTTTATATATAGTTTATATAATATAATATAGTTTTATATAATTTTTTATATCAAAATTATGATAATTTCTTTTTTTCTATTTAAAAGTTCAAAGATGAAGTTCAAGAAATTGCTGCAGATATTAGTAGAACATTGATACAAACACAACAATTGCGAGAAAAATTATCTTCCAATATCACGGGAAGAAAAACAAAATATTACGCTTATGAATGTTTCCAAGAAACTGGTAAATATTTAAAGAAATTATTAATGTTATTTAAAAAGTAATATATTGTTTATCTTATTTAATTATTATGTTTGTTATTAATAGTAGGAAATAAAAAACAAAAGAAGGTAAAAAATTTAAATGTAAGCAATAAAGATATATATTCGAGACAAGACCATCCTGGTATAAAATTAAATGTTGAAAAAGCAAGTATTGATAAGGGAGTACAAAATGAAGTAACACAAAGAGATGCACATATTACATCGAAAAAAACGAAGAATGTTAATAAACAATCAATATCGCACTCAATGAAGTCGTCAGAAAGCAAGAATTTCCTTGTAATAAATAAAAAGAATATTAAAAATATAACGGTCGTTAAAGACATTAATCGCAAAATGAAAAATGATGTTAAATCTAATACTTCCATAACAGAGGTAATTTTATACATGTATATGCATTATTTTCTATATATTATGCATTAATTGTATTCGTCTACTTTTAATAAAATTTGAAATATAGTAATTTTTATCATAAAGCTTATCATATATTCTATTTACACAAAATACTTTTATTTACATAAAGGTTGCATATATTTAGTAAATACTTGAATATAAAATATCATGAATAAACAATGTCCTAAAATTCTGATATTTTTTAGTTTCATTATGGTTTAAGATATTTTACATACAGTAAAATATAAAACAATATCAATTTTTGTATTATATGAGTGTCTCCAAATTTAATTATTGTATATTTAATTAGTTGCTATTTAATATATTTTTGTTTTTATGCAGTCAAAATGTATTAAATTTGGTCAAAGAAATTCTGCAGCATCAACTAGTGAACTGAAATGTCTAATACAGAAAATGTCAATTAAATCTGATAATTGTACACTTCGTAATGAATGTAGAATGAAGCATCCATTACACGAAGGTACAATTTTACAACATACTGGTGGACAAAATTTAACACTTAGGACTATTGTAGATAGTTTAAATACAATTGACATCCCCGAAGAAATAATTAAGTCACTGAGAGTTTATCATACATATTTGAATACTGAATGTACAGAAAGATCATTCAATGAAAAACAACAAAAAGTGTTACATACATTTTTGCTAGAATTTAATAAAATGGTAAGTAAATATAGAATTTATAAAAGTAAACTGTATATATCTATATATATATTCCATATATAAGTATGTAAATGTATATTACAGGATGAAATTGCACAAAAACAATTAGCACACAAGAGTTATATAGTAACTGTACTTCTTAAATTTATTTCTTTATTTCAAACTCTTTTCTCTAAAAACATAGGGATTGATGTAGAAGATATTAGTTCGCTATACACAAAATTAAGATCTGCATGGAAAATTTATGAAATGAACGAATTTAAAAATAAACAAATTTTGAGAAATGATATATGCAGAACACTACATACTGTTTCTAATATAACAGAATGCATGTCAAATGGATTTTGGAATCTTTTTTATAATCAAAATCTTGAAGGTACAATTGTATTTTTTTTTTCATAACTAATATGCTATTTTATCTTATTTTGTTTTCTAGGGATGTCCAAAATATGTTGTATGCGTTACACAAATGAAGATCAGTTATTGCCCTTCTTTGATGTAATGCAACAAGTACAACATATACAATACTATGATGATTTAATGAAGATTATTGCAGAAGATGTGCTTCCTAACATGAACATCTTTCTTGATTGTACACAATTAGAATATGTAAAAATATATAAAATGATTTCTATTCTTTACCAAGGTTTAAATTCAAAAATTCCTATTTTAGTAAGGACTGATAAATAAAGATCTTAACATTTCTTATTATTCAGAAATTGAGCATTGATACATTTATCATTTATGTTACTATAGCAACTAGAAAACAGAAATATATTGGTATTATTTATACATGCAGTGTACGATTTCAATGTACTGACATATTTTTTAATACCAATAAAGTAAATCTAAATGATTAATTTATAAGTGATAATAATAAGTGTTATTTTAATTGTTTAATAATTCATTCTTTTATATTAGCTTTTTTGAGATCATATTAAAAGTATATTTAAAAGTAAGTTTAAATAAAATGTTTGTATGAGTTATTTAGTTTATTAAATAGATTATTGATTAAATTAAAAATGAGAATTTAGAACATGAAAAACATCAATATGCAATACACTTATACAAAAAAGAGGTTACAATTTGGAAAACAATGTAACTTCACAAATTATGAAAAAGTAGAAGCTGATATTAAACCACATGCAGAATCTATGACTCACTATATTCAAATAGATCCTGTAACTCAAGGAACTCAATGTAGCAAGATATGTTCTGTTCATGAGGTATAAATTGATGTTGAAAATTATTTATGTATATATATTATTATTGTTATTGTTAACAATATATTTAGGTAAATACAAATACTGCAACATTCCGAGATAGTGGTATGTATCATTCTGAAGGTGGTTGGCCAAAAGATTTAAATGCGAAAGATATAGAACAGACAGTGAGATATAAGCGCAAAATAGAAAAAGATGAACTGTATATTCATACAATGCTTCAATTGTTGCCTGTAATAATATTTGTTTATATTTTCAACTTATTTGTTTAACTATTTTACTATAAATGAATTCATGACTACGCATTCCAATTATTTTTAGCCGATGGAACAGTGTATTTTGCAAAATAATGTTTGTAATATTTATGAACAATACTTCAGTTATATGGAACCAATTTCTTTAATACAACGAGTATATTCACGTACAGTGAATGTATATCGTGATATTTTACCAATAAAAAGACAAATAACACATCTTTCTTGGTCACCGGATCAAGGAAATCGTTTTGCAGCTAGTTACTGCAATACTGACTTTAAAAACGCAATAAATGACAATCCTCAGTCATATATTTGGGATGTAGGTAAGTTAAATAAAAAATTTCAGGATATATAAAGAAGACTGAACAGACTTATGGTCCAAATTTATAGAAAATCCAAATACGCCTTGTGTAATCTTAAAACCATTTTGTCCAATTTTAACATTGGAATATAATCCTAAAGATAGTAATATACTGATTAGTGGTTTAATGACTGGTCAAGTGGCTTGTTGGGATATTAGAAAAGGATCAGAACCAATTGAAACAAGTTTAGTGGAATTTAGCCACAGGGATTTATGCAATGAGGTTTTATGGATAAATTCTAAAACTAGCACAGAATTTTTCAGTGCTTCCAAAGACGGACAAGTATAACAGGATACAAAATGAAATAAAAAAAGTACATAAATGTAATATCTAAATTAATATATAAATGTAAATTAATTACAGATAATGTGGTGGGATATCAGAAAATTACAAATGCCTACAGAAACATTGGTAATAGATTTATGTAAACCTGATGATCAAAATATTGATAAAGCAACTGGGATTTCAGCATTACAATTTGAACCATCTATGGGTACACGTTTTATGTGTGGTCTTGAAAATGGTAACTAAGAATTTTAATTCACGTACTTTTATTTATATTCTGATATATTTATTTGTACTTAGGTATAGTAATATCAGGAAATCGCAAAGGGAAAACTTCAAGTGAGAAAATTGCAACGAGATTCAAGGCACAATATGGACCTATAATAAGTTTAGAAAGAAACCCAACATTTGTTAAAAATTTTTTAACAGTTGGTGACTGGACAACAAGAATATGGTCTGAAGATTGTAAAGAATCTTGTATTGCATGGACACCGTGAATATATTTAAAATCATTTAATTTACATTTATATTAAAATTGACATAAATTATTAAAGTTTTATTCAAATTATATTTTAGTGGTCATAGAGATTTTTTAATGGGTGGAGCATGGAGCATAACACGATTTTCTGTATTTTTTTTAATAAAAATGGATGGAACTCTGGATGTATGGGATTTGTTGATTCAACAAGATTCTCCAGTTCTTAGTGTGAAAGTATGTCCATTTTGATGTATTATTCATATTTAAAAATTAATATAACATATCCTAGGTTTGTGATGAAGTGCTAACATATATAAAACCACATGAACAAGGACAATTAGCAACAATTGCTAATAAGAAAGGAACAACATTTTTACTTGAATTTTCAGAAGCATTAACAGCTAATCAAAAAAATGATAAACTTTTATTTACAGCAGTAAGTTCTATTAATATTATAATGTCTAATTATATTTTTTCATCATATTTATATAATTGAAATTAACAGCTTCTTGATAGAGAAACACGCAGAGAAAAGATAAAAGAAGCTAAAAATAGAGAACAGAGATTGAAAATGAAATCCCTTCGAAATATCAATACTGAAACTGAATGCACTACAGGAAGCACAAAAAATGATGAGAAAGATCTAAAATGTTCTAATTCTAATACTAATGATGTAGTACTAATACATTGTGAAGAAGACTATGATAATGCTATAAAGGCAGTGAGTTTGAAATGTTCTTAAAATAGATATATGTATATAGTTTAATACATACAATAACAATTAATTTTGTAATTTAATTATACTTTATTAGGAATTACTAAAAGAAGAGGGAACAAATAATGAAATATCATAATAAATATGCAAGGAATGAAATAATAAATGAATAAATGAATTTTTATTATATGTATATAGATTCAATAAATTCTTACATTTCTGTATCTTAAACTTATTTTGTTTATGCTATTACTTTGGACATGCATATATTTTTAATCTGTTTTATTATAATCTCATTACAATCATTTAAAAAATGATTTTACAATGAATAATTATATATAATTATACTAGTGTTTGTACCATATTCATAGTAAACAAATATTTATTATATTATAAATATTACATTATAAATATTTGAAAACAAAAATTAAGTTTATTTATATTGATTGTTGTACATCTGTATCATAACGGCATAAACTGAAGTTTCCGATCAATTTTGATACCTGCCGCGTGTTAATTACGGAGAACCATATATTAATATTTTTTAAACTATTTACTTTTAAATGATTTATGCGTTCGAATTTCATCTATAGTGTGCATATAAGTGTTATAATATAATAAAAAGAACTAATTGCAATGTAATACAGCATACAATTATAATTTTCATAGAAATATAAAAAATATGAAATTATACTTATATCTTTACTGTGTTCAAAAACTCACTGCATAAATAATTTAATACATTCGATTAGCGAGGGAGAGTCAATGATATCAATATAAACACTAACCAAACAAATTTTAGGAATTGCAGATGAAGATTCACATAACCTATAAGAAATTTTACTTCGAAGAAACAGATACGAAGAATGAAATAAAACACATTTTTACTAGTAAGACGTAATAAAAGGGATGATATAGAATTAATTCACATTATTGCACAATTCATTTAGTAGTAGGAAATATTAGAGGGCAACAATTTACAAAAGATTTTATTTATTTTTCAAATAAAATATTTCCAAAAATGTATGGTTTATTTGCTTCATCATCATGATATAATATGTTTATTGTAAATAAACTTCACACAAAATACTAATAAAATGTAAGCAGCAATATTTGCAAATATTTATTAAAAGGAAACAAAATGTAATTATATTAGAAGATAACATATACAAATACCTCGAATATAGTTCAATAATTTTAAAAATCAAAATTCTAATGAAAAAGATTCCATTGCTATAAAGTTTTAATTAGACTCAGAATTCAACTGAAAATAAAGTGGAACATGGAATTGCAAACTGCATTAACAAAGAATAAGAAGAAAAAACAAAATGAAACGAATCTACGACCGCTCATAAATAAAACTAACTACAAAACTAATTTTCAAGATAGCGACAATGAGCATTCGTTTTCTAATAACGCAAATATCACAGAAGATGAGGAAGATTCTTTCCCAATGTTCAATAGAGATACGTCCAAATTATTTACTAATACAGACTCCATGAATTCTTCGGAATTTGCATCGAAATCAGTGGACGTTATCGTTGATATTCATCAAGAATATGAAGAAGAAAAATCACATGATAATAACATCGAACATGATGGAGTATCAAATAAGAAAAATTCATTTCTGAAGGAATCCGAAAATGTGAAAGCAATTTCGACAAAAAATATTTTTCGCGAGAAGATCGAGAAATCAAAAACCAATTCAAAACATGAAAATCTTTCAAGAGACGATGATGATATAAAAGTCGTAGATTCGTCAGATTTGATAGAAGAATTTGGAGAATCTCCGGTCACTAAAAAGAATGGAAAAGAGATTCAAACGGTGAGTAACAATAAATTAAGCGATAAATTAAGTAAAAAGGATATTAATCAGTCGTCTGTCGAGGGAAAGTTACATGGCAGAAAACAATGGATTACGCCGAAAGATGAGAAAGAAGAAGTAAAGAAACCAACGAGAAAACGATGGTCGAAAGATAACACCGTAATTCGATTACCAGAGACTAGGAACACTTCTTGGACGATTGTATCTTCAGAAAGTGCATCTTCGTTTGTTCAACGTTCAGAGAAACCACTACCAGCAACTAGATCATTCTTAAAGAAATCATTGTTCGGGTTTGATAATGAGGCCTTCGATTCGGAAGAAATTCTCATGATTGAAACTGATCATAATCGAAGCAACCCAAAAATCAGGATGAAGAGAATGATTCACGATCCAGAACAAATGGAGCTTTCTACTTTCGATAGTCGAAGCATACGTGATTCGTTGTGCGAAGAAAATAAGAGTTTCAAGGAAACAACGATTGTGACGGAAGATTTGAAGGAGTCTGCAAATTGGGACAGTGAAACGTCTGAGAATCGAAGGAGGAATGCAATATTAGATGTTGAACGTATTGATAAGTTTAACGGCGGTGATATATCTTTGAAAAGTAGAAGGAATCGTGGATTAAGAAATAAGAGAACTTTCGTAGGAAAGAGTAACAAAAATACTTCTAATAGTTCAAATAGCTCTCAGAACTTGGAGGAAATCACTGCGCAATCGGATGACGATTCTAAAGAACTATCGATAAAAGATGATCGGTTTTTGATAAGAAGTGATCGAAAGCATTCCGTTAACAGTCGAAGGCATTCCAAGGAAGATTCACTACCTGTTATTGAAGATGATTTCGATGAAGATCGTTTAAATCATTCTAGTCAATATTCGGTGACTACTTCCGAAAACGATGATTTTGACGAAAATCGCGCTAAAGAAACTAACGATGAAGCTAAGTTAAAAAGGTCTAAAACAAAGAAAAAAAAATCGAAATTTGTAGAACATCAGTTGCAGAAAAAAGACAAAGAAAAGAGGCTTTCTAAAAATTTAACGCCGAGTGTCAATGTCGAAGAAAGTTCAAAAAGGAAGAAAAAGAGGAAGAAGAAAGACGATATAAAATATATATCCGTAACGATTCATAGAACAGATGTGTTGGAGATTGATTACGTGACGAAACATCCTATGGTAAAGGTTCATATCGTAAAGGCTGAAAATGGGAAGTATTTGAAAAATGAACGTGGTGCGTGTACATATTTGCAGCCTGTAATAACCGGGAAGTTTGACTTCAAAGAGAATAAGTCTATAGTTCCGGTATGGGAGGAAGAACTTATCTTCGAACATGATTTCAAAGAGCTTTTGAAAATTGATAATGAACAGGTTGTGATACTTTTTGAAATCGTCGATCTTTTGAATTTTGCCGAGGCCAGCTTCAATTATGATAAATTTGGCAAGTGTTTTGGTTACTATATATGGTGTATATACATAGTTAATATCTAACATTTGGTTTAGAAGAATTGAGAATATTATAACAAAAACGACCACCCTTCTCCATATTTATATATTACGTTATCCATGTTATAATACATTTCAGTCCTTTTTAACAAAATATATATAGGTAATATTAAACAAACATATTTATTATATTTATTATTATTATAATTAATCCTAATTGCTATAATAATTGTAATTAATATTACATTAATCATATTTTATATTATAATTAATTATTTTTACAAAACCGCTTAATTTTCATTCGATAATAAGTCAGAACACAGATTATTTTTCATAATTTTGATTTCACAACGCTATGAGCGTTGTTTTTGATTACTGAAACGGATTATTATCTTAAAAATCGATATATTTGATAAAGGTCATCTTTGTTATAAGCTTCTCCATTAGTTTTAATTAATTTAGGATTAAAATTAATCGTTTGATTTTATTCGTTAAAATAGGTCATGAAGGTTGTTGGTACAAGGTTGCATGGGCTTTTTTAAAGCCTGTAGGACGAAACCAGGTGTTACATATTAACAAAAAAGTCAGATTACAACTGTATAAACCTCGAAAGAATTCGCAAAAATTTGATAGATTTCATACGTGTGAAGTAAGTGATTACTAAGTGAATAGGTATAATGTAAACATTATTATTTTCCTCATTAATGACTCGATCAAAATCCTTTTTTATCCTAAATATGTAACATGATTTTATAGGGCTGGTTTATCTGCTTTCTATGTAAATTTTTAAGGTCAAATGTAATCTTTTATATTTTCTCTTTGCTTGTCAGACACTGCTAGCAGGCGTTGAAAAGAATTTAAAATAAAGATATTTTTATATTTTAATGTAAAATAAATTTCATTTTAATATGTACATATAAAATTTTGATATGTATACTTTTATTGAAATATAAAAATGTCTTGTAATCATATATAGATATATTTTTTATCTAATGGAACAACACAGTAGTAAAAATATTTCTGTATATAAGATCAGTTATCAGATAGATATCAAATATACTTACATTATCTGCTAAAATGTAATTTAGTTAGAAGATTACAAATACAGATACACAGCCCGATTTTATTTTTTATTAGAACTGTCATAAGATATTATAATAAGATGAAATTTACTTTTAAACATTAACACGCAATTTATTATCTTTGGCATATTTCGTTGTCAAACGATGTATGTAGATAAGATTAAGGAGAGACCATTAGTTTTATTAATTTTAGCAATTATATTTGAAATCACTTGAAACTTCGATGATTCGTGTATTTAATTCTAATATATCATTGATGAGATTTTAAATTCTTTGAATTTTCAAATTGAATTTTCTAGGTGTATACGTGGTGGAAATCAAACGTCCGAGAAAAGTATCCTAGCAGTTTATTTGTTACCGCAAAATCCATCAACCAGCCTAAATTAGAACCTGTTCTTTATCGGCAATTATCATTATATGATTTGTCCGACACACGTAATGAATCACGCGGGATGTCTGCTCATACTTCAAACCCTATAAACTTGCCAAAATGGACTAGATTAGCCGCACAGTCATGTAAAATACCAAATGAAATTTTCTTCGAAACAGATATTGGCGAAAATGGATGTTTTTACATTGCTTTTAGTAACGACGGCAAATATTTGGCTTGTTGCTTTTCCGAAGAGCATGCCTATCCCATTGCCGTCTACGAGGTGAATATTAAAATTTTTCATTTTTATTAATACGAAGGGTAAAAGATTTTGATGCGATTACATATCTTCTTCTTATTCCTACTATGTTCTTTCGGTCATCTTTGATCCAATTATATTTTTTTAAGATTAAAAAATATCTTTAATTTGAACAAAAATGAGAAAAGTATGGCTGATTTCTCATCTCAATTTTATATTAAGACGTTACAAATTCTTTCTGTTTGCTAAAATCAGAGCAACATTGAAATATAAAAAATCGAGGTTTGTAGCAGGATTAAATAGTAAAAAGTGTAATACTGAAGAAATAATCTTATTAAGCAATGAAGAAATAATTACAATATCATCATTAGTATATTTGTTGTATATATGTTGAGTCCACGTCTTATGATAATTTTCAAAAAACCCAGTTAAATATTTTTCATCTATTTTATTTTTTTTTTAGTAATTGTTGTATAAACGATCTGGATTGTTTAAATATTAAATTATATTTCTTGTGATTTTAAATTGTTTTCATATATTACAAATCAATTAAAGGGATTACAAAAGTTTTAGCAAAACATTATTTAATCCTTACACGTTCGATTGTATCTTTGTAAGTGATTTATTAATTAAATGATAAATATATTTTTTTGCGAGAACTGGTTTCAAATTTTAGTACATTATGTCTTCTTTAAATAACTACTCGAAAAACAAGTTTCTACTATTAATAAGTTATACAAAATTTATAATTATATTATTCGATGATTAATTTCAGCATGTGAGAACATTGTAATTCGTAACATTCATAATTTTATTAAATTTGGTAGAAAACACTTTTATATATTGCAATAAACACAATTGTACAATTTCAAATTTGTCAAAATTTTTCCATGTGATGTTACATATTATTATATTATATCGTTACGAATATTAAAGTTCTTTTAATTGCTGTTAGGTTGAAGCAAAGAAGATCTACGTACGGTTTTCAGGACATAAAACTTTCGTTTACTCCCTCAACTGGTCCAACAATGATAATTATTTGCTTTCTGTTTCATCTGATCAAACTGCTCGTATTTGGGATGTACAGAATGGAATTGTAGAACATATACAAGTAAGAATTTCAATATTTATTAGAAGAGATTAGAAGAATATTAACAGAAGGTAAACGAGATATGTTCATCTCGTAAAATTTTTAAATTTGGGTTTCATCCAGCATCAATGTTATCATTGATATTATGTCTAAGTCAAAATTTATATTATGTTTACACAGAATGTCTCATTTCTTGACATCCTGATTAGCTTTGCTATTACTGCCGTAGCGAAAACTGTTTCATCTATATACATATATAAATATTTGTGTTAACTGATAAACTTAATCGGTTAAGCAGTGCATCCTGTGTAACTCGTCTTCCCACTCAGAAAACCTTCGTAATTTCCTTTTCCAACCTTATCACACTCTTTGTTTCTTTGTACATTCCCATAATCCCTTAGTCTTTTGCTTGTGCTTACCTACCTCAGCATCGCCTTCAACCCTCATCTGTCCACTCTGTTGAACGTCGCTTTCAAATCTGCAAATAAAAAAACACGAATACCCTCCCTCTTAGTTTATTCAACTCCTTGTTTATTACGTAATGATTGTGATGTTAATATATATTATTATGTTTTCCTTCTGTAGTCTTCACTCAATAATATAATTTATTTGATATTATGATGGTAATATCAATTGAAATTAAATTGTGCATCTTTCAACAGATGATGCCTCATCCATCCTACGTGTACTGTGGCAAATTTGATCCCGATATTTCTTCGGTAGTGGTAACTGGTTGTTACGATCGCATAGCACGTATTTGGATACAAGATAAGAAGTCGAAAAATTGGGATCTTAGCCAAGAATTAGAGGGTCACGAAGGATTTATAAATTCTATGTATTTCCAGAAGAATAGTAACTTATTAACAGCAGATAGTGTCGGAATAATAATCATATGGGTGTTGAAAAAGAGTCGAAAAATATCATCCATGAAGGAATGGCACATATCACGAAAGATAAAGGTCAGAGAAATCGACGGTATAATAATTAACACAATTATTTTACATCCCTTGGAGTCCAGACTTCTCGTTCATTCACGGAACAATGGGTTAAGAATGTTAGATCTCGCAACTGGAGTTGTATTGCAAAAGTATAATGAATTGAATAATCAAAGGTATTCTTCATCTTATAATTTTACTTTTAATGATTCATTCTTGTCTGATTTCTTTTACGTTATCTTGAAATATTTCTTGCAGAATACAATCAACAGCTTGTATTTCTCCATGTGGCAATTTGATCTTTTGCGGTGGCGAAGATTCATCTTTGAACGTGTGGAATTTAGAAACCGGGAATCTTCTCGCAAAATATACGTTTGATCGACATTATCGAGCAGTGACTTGTGTAGATTATCATCCATACGATCACATATTAGCTTTTTCAACTTTTGGTAGTCCTGCTTCGGTGAGAATTTTAAAATTTAATAAAGATGCTACGGGTGAAGATATAGGATTAAAAATGATGAGAGAGACTGAAAACACAGCGAATAGTAGCGATGTTCCCATGAGATTCCTAAAGACATCCGTAATGCCCAAAGAAAAATTAAGATCGAGTAACTCAAAGAAAGTAATCGAAGAGACTTCCCATATGAAAGAAAAAAGCTTACAATCTAATCAAAGCCATAATTCTAGTCTTCTTAAGTTTTCTGATAGTGTTTTCGAAAAAAATAAATACAGCGATATAATGTACCATGATACAAAGATGAAACTTCAACGATTAAATGAAGCTGGACAAACGATGAAAAGTCGTAGCGCGAATCGTTTATATAATATTATTGAAAAGATTGATAGAATTTTATCAAATTCATCAAAATCATCAGGTGATATTGAATCTGGGAGGAATTTTACCCCCCTCCAACAATCAAGTGAGAGTAAAGTCTTAACGTTTTTAAATAAAAACATAGAAAAACAGAAGAAGAAACTGAAAAAAGATAAGTCTCCGTATTTAACTATCGAAGATCAATCCAGTTCTTATTTTGAATCAAATACAACAAGTAGTGACAAACCGAAAGTTGTCGAATGTTATACGTTACAAAGTGAAAGAACAAATGATCGGAATAGGAAGGAGAGATCGAGAAGTGCGAAGGAAATGAGAAACAGTAATATATCTAAGGATGACACAACGAAAACTCTTTCCGATAGTGCCACAAATTATCAGAAGATTAAAGTATACGACGAAATCACTAAAACTCTATTACAAGAAAATATCGAACCAGATTTCGCTATTGAAATGGAAGAAAATAATAAAAAGTCAATAACTTATAAGAGTAATCGTCTTAGAAAGGACGATTCTGATTCGACTGATAGTGCTGGAACATATATCATAGAAAAGAATGATGTAAAAGGTAGTGATAAAGATTCGACGAAAATGTTTGAAAATAGAAATATAGATTTAAATGATACAGAAAACGATTCGAATATAAAAGATTCCAGAAGCGGTAGTTCAGTATTTAGCAACGCGACTTTTACTATTGAGAATGAAATCCCTATATCAACACCAAAGAGAAACGGTAAATCTAGTTTAAAATAATGCTTATTTAATAATATAAACATAAAGATTCAGTATTTATTACCATTATTTAATTTACAATGTCTTTACGTATTGTCATATTTTATATTTATGATTTTGTAATTTAAAAAGCGTATTATTTCATTACTTCTCATGCGTTTATTTTTCATGAATTGTTAATACATTTTAAAATGAGCTATACTATGCAAAACTTCATTCCTGTAATGGTGCTTCTTGTATAACTTATTAATAAATGTTTTGTTGTTATAATTTATCACGACAATTATTTTCACGACAATCAAAATGCGTTATAATGCATGTAATCACTATCATAACGCATTTTTGCAGCTGTTCATGTAACTAAATTAATTTTTTTTTGTTATATGAGAATTTGTTAGCACTTTGCATAATTTATATACTCATTCTTTTTAATTGTTGAATTGATTGTATAATATTCAATTATAATGTTCGATCAGAGATTAAATTAGAAATTTATTAACAATCTTCTACTGACTTAATTAAATAATTTCATTTTTTAAATTATTGCTAACTATCGATATCTTTTCTAATTAAAAAAATTTATTTTCAATGGTAATACGTTTAATTTGACAAACTTTTAAAAATAAATGTATACAAGATTTTTTAATTAATATTTATTAATTACTTATAAAAAATGTAATATATGAATATTCCATTAAACAAATTTTTTATCATATACATGAAGTTGGTTCGACAGTTAGTCATAAATACCCACAAAAGGATGTTTATATTGTCAAAGAATAATGTTTCACATTACTTTCGTGCAGTGCAATTAATGAATTAACATAAAAGTTATTTTAACGTAAATAAATCCTGAATCATTTTTCTTTCAAATATGGGGTCTTTTTTTGGAAGATTAACTAAAGTTTCTGTGAAAATAATTATTCTTCCCTTTCTATATTTGACATATTTATATGGCACGTATTTATCGAATGTAATTAACATAGCGCTTGTAATTTATCTCTTAATCATATTTAAATTAAGTGATCTAGAGGTACGTTTTGGAAATGAAGATGATGAAGAGGTATGAAATTTTTTGTTCATTAATAATAAAATTCAGCTCGAAATCTAAAGAATGCAATCATTTTCAGAAAGTAATTATTTTTTAATAGATATTCTGTATTAAAATCGATAATTTGTTTCTATCAAAATTCGATTTTAACTTTCCATTTAAGATTGATTTTAATTTTTCACATACGCATATTTCATGAATCTACTATTCGCTACTACAAATAGTGTCTGCAGTAACGAAGTCTATCAATTAATTAATGCTTTCTTAATTCCAAAAAAAAAAAAAAAAAAAAAATGAAAATTGAGATTATTAGTGGTTTATTCCTAGATTCGTTACATACATGTAATTAAAAAAGAGAATCTCGCGAAAAAAGAGAGAAATGGGTAGTATATTGACAACTTTGGCTACCATTGGCATCAGCATCATTTTTTATCCTTTCTTATTTCTTTGCTATGTTTATATTCTTTTCATCATGATCGTTTTTAACATTGTACAATCATTCTATATTTTTCTTATAATGTTACTTAGCGGTCTCTCGGATAGTACAGTCATTGATTAAGATTATGTGAGTTATTTATCATTTATAAATAAAAATGTGATTTTCAACTATTTGTCGATTTATGTATTACACAAAGTTTGCATTATTGCCTTACTTTCAGGACTTTCAAGATGCCGAAACTAATATCGAAACTGAAGATACTACCCAATTACAAAATACTTAAAATTTTCTCGCGATTATCTGCAATTATGTAAAAATAACTATATAAATTTATTATTTCATTCATACCTAACTAATTAAAATGTACAATATTCTTTACGAAATACGTAAATAAAGAGTTCATTTTGATGAACAAAAGTATTAATTTTCGTATTCAATTTATCAGTAAATTATTTTATAGAGAAGTTAATTTTTAAGGTTTATACACATTAAGAAATTTATACATATGTATAGAATGATTTCGTACCTGCCTTAATTACCTGAATTTTACTATCCTTATTTTTTATACTAAAACATAATATTTCACTTTACTTATTTATTTACTTTATTATTTATCTATTGTCAGCGACACACAATTAAAGTTAATTTATGTAATTTAGTACACACACGTTACATAGTTATTACAACACGTATATAATAGTTATGCAATTAGCATGCTTATTATTAGTTGACTATAATGTTTTATTCAATTCTTCATTGATAAATATTTCGCTTTAATGAATAATAGAAAATACGGTAAAAAATATTTGTAGTTATTTATGTGTATTAGAATTTATGTGTATTTTAGATTATTTTAAATTTGCGATTAATGCATTTTTAAATCTCCTCTCTGCTGTTTTCGTATAATGCATGTAGAGATGCAAAACGCAAAAGTTAGTTCAGAAGATGCCGGTATAAGAATCGTATGGCGTCACAGGACGAAAACATGGTAGAGGTGTATCGGATTTTGTCGAGTGCATTTCAGTTTCACAGCTAAGAGCGTTAATTACCTTAATTATGTGAAAGTAAATTAATCAGAAATAATATTATTGATTTTAAGATTTAACAAAATAGACTTTTCTCAATAAAAATCCTTTTTGCTGCAATGGTAACAATAACGAAATTGATGCTCATCGCAGTTATTTATGGTAAATTTATTCATCTCCATTCACTGTTTATAAGACATAACTTTGTTGTGGATACTAGTTTCATAAAAATATGAAATTAGAATTAAGTAAATTACTTCATAACCTCTAAATGTTGCTGATCGATAACTTACTAAAGTTTAGTGTTTAACACTATAATCTTTAATTTGATTTCATTCATTGAAACTTCATGTTTATTAATTAGATTTGTTTAATATTTTAAAAATGACATTTCTTTTTATTAATGTTTTTACTTGCTGTTTTTACTGTTTTTAACTGAATATATAAAAAACAATTATGTTGAAATTTTAATAGACAATATATTGTTTAAATATATTTAATTTTTTTAAACATTTACTTGTGAATTTAATCTTTATTCCTATTTGTTTGCATACTCTGTATTTTAAAACTACATTTAATTTATATGCATATAAAATAATTTAAATTGACTCCATTTATGTTATTATCTTTTAATACCGTTAGTATTATTGAAACATAATTCAGTTTTTTCAGGTATTTTTACTCCTGTAATAGCATCACGTGTACTTGAACTAAGCGACAGGTATATAATGATTGATGTTTGTTATATGTAGACTATGGTTGTTTATGCATTTTTGGGAATTTTAGGATTCCAAAAAAATCTAGAAGTACATACAATATGCAAAAATATATAGAATATTTAAAGTAGATCACTTATTATGATATTTAGTAGACAGAACAAATTTCTACTTAGATTTCATTTTTTTAATTATGTTTATAAAAGTATAAAATTGCATGAATATCCACAGATTAGTTATATTTTATATTTAATTAATGATATATATTTACATGTATATGTATAAAATTTTTAATATTATTCAATTTCTTTAATAGATTTTTGGATATTCATAAAGATGGGCAGTGGCTTGTTATGGTATAAATATAAAATATCTGATACATTATATTTTTATGTAAAATTACTGCTTATAAACTACAAATATTACTTTTTTTGTAGCTGTACGCACCATGGTGTATACATTGCAAAAGATTAGAACCAATTTGGGCTCACGTAGCGCAACATTTACATGCGACATCAATAAAAGTTGGAAGAGTTGATTGCGCCAGATTTATAAGTGTTGCTCATGCTTTTAAAGTTAAGGGATTTCCAACTATTATATTGTAAGAAGAAAGTTGGATTTATTTTTATAGTTTTATATATATATACATTTAGTGATATATTTATCTACTGGTATTGTTTCTCTTTTCTATATAGTTTAAAAGGTGAACAAGAATTTTTATATCATGGAGATAGAACACGAGATGAAATAGTAAAATTTGCATTAAGAGTAAGTGGTCCACCTGTTCAAGAAGTAACAAAAACTCAAAGTTTTGACACAATTAAAAGGGAATGTGATCTATACTTTTTATATGTTGGAGAACGATCTGGACCATTATGGGTAAAATAAAAATTTTGTTTTGTGTAAAAATTAATAGAAATGTTGTTAATGTTATGAGCCGAGACTTCGAGCAATGCGAGAAGCCGATGAACATATTCTTATGGAATACAGTTGCAATAATAGTCTTGATTAGTGGTCTATCACGTAATTTTGATCAATAAAAATCGACGTGATTCGAGTGTTAAAGTTGTATCTTCTGGGTATGTTCAATTATGTTGTACAGGATTGCAGGATTGGATGTTAGGTTTTAATAATTATACTCGAATTTATACAAGAATACAAGTATATGCATTGGAATCAGAAGATTATTCCATGTGGGTGTGTATCGCGGATAAATGAGTATTATATGCGTTACCTTATGGTTTGGTTGCTCAGTTTTGACGCACTGGCAATGCGGGAACTAAGAGCAGCGTGAACGATTGTTAAACAGAATTTAGACCGACACGCGGACTTTGAAGGGTTAAAGTTTGATTGAAAGAAAACTTCAGCACGATCTCACTATATTAGTTTTTAATGAACGCAACGCGGAATTACACAATCTGTTTTGTCCAAGGAGCATATTTTTTTGGTTTTTTATATACCGTAAAAATCTCGGAATTCTATTGTAGGGGTGGTTCAAAGAGTTTAGTGTACGTATATGGAAAATGTAACTCTTCAAGATTTCCAAGAACGATATTTTCCGGATGTTTATCACAGCTGATATCCCAGCACAAACGCGACTGTATCTCATTGCTTAGATAAATATTTCAAAATAAAGGTGTTTCTGTTTTTCAGAATTAAAAAACTACAGGTGAAGACCGGATATTCTTCATCTGTAACATTAATGAAGATTTTAATTTAAATGAATATGTTTTAGGAATTTTATCATAAGACTGCAGATGTGTTCCAACCACATGCATTTTTCTATCAGTCTCATCCAAATGTTGTTCGCAAGCATGCTCCTGTGGAAAATACTCCTGCATTGTTTGTCTATAAGGAAAATTTACATTATAATTTTAGTGGTAAATATTTGTAAAATATTGATATTACCTATAAAAATATATTTTTCGTAATTATTAATAATATCAATGAATAAAAAAATGAATTTTTAATAACAAATATTTTGTAATAGGCCATGACATAAATAATATGGAAAAGTTAAATGAGACAGTGTACAAATGGATAAATGCAGAACGTTTTCCTACATTCCCAAAAGTAACAAGAGGAAATATAAATCAACTTTTCTTGACAAATAAAAATTTAGTATTGGCAGTAGTAGAAGAAAATCAACTAGAAGAAATACCACTACACATGACACGGTTCAAAGATATGGTAGAATCTATAATTAAAAGCAAACGAGAAAAATATCATGAGTAAGTTACATTTTATGAATTTGTATATTCTTTATTTTATTATTCAAAATTTGATTGTAATTACTGTTTTGGCATTTAGTCAATTTCAGTTTGGTTGGATAGCTAGTCCAGATCTAGTCAATAGTATAGCAATGATGGTTTTACCATTGCCAAGCTTAATTGTTATTAATACTACAACAAACCACCATCACATTCCAGAGGATGAAACAGAAAAACTGACTCCTCATGTGATAGAGTTGTTCCTAGAGCAAATTCGAAATGAAAGTGCTCCGGTATATAAGATATTTTCTTAAAATAAATTTAAGATAATTTATGTGATTAGAAAAAATTAACATTATGGCATATGTTTTCAGCGGTATGGTGGAAACAATTGGTTAATTCGTATATATAGATCATGGTTTGAATTAAAAACAACTCTTTTTGCAATGTGGATGGGTAACCCCATTCTAACAATGGTTTTGTTTGGTTTACCAGCAGGATTCTTATCATTAATATGTTACGGTATTTGTTGTCCAGATATTTTAGATGCAGATGACGATGAAGAAGGTACATATTCCTTTTTCCACAAACCAGTATCTATGAATATGCATATTATTACTTTTTCAATGTTAAATGATTTTCCAGATCAACCAGGAGCAAATCATATGAAAAAAGATTAAAATAACTTAATTATTGTATTGTTTATATTAAACAGTCTTTTAAAATTTTTAATCTATTATTTCTAATTTCATTTAGGTAATATTTATTAATTTTATATTACAAAATCTCGAATTACTGAGACGCTTTATTTTGTTATTCATTAGTGTAACAAAATTATATGAATTATGAAAGTGATTATTTTTGTAGTCAATGCAATAAAAGAGATTCTATGAATTATAAATAGAATGATAAAGATTTATCTTAGCTAAATGGAACTTTTATAAGACAATACAAATCATGTAAGTAAACGAGCTTTTTTTAAACTGCGTAATAAATTTGTTTTACATTGAAATATGTAAATGTATTGTGTATGTATATGTAAATGTATGTAAAAGTTTTATGTAAAGAATATAAGTGGTAAATAATGTACTGTATACTTATATTTGGAATTACAGATGTATGTTTGTTTATGTAAATATAGTGAAAAGTATTTCATATCAATGTTTACGTAAAGATTGTATATTTGATTTAAAACATGATAACTGTTTTAGGGATGGGAACCAATTACATTTTAAGTATAGATTTATCTATATTTATTAAAAAAAATACAGTAATTGTACTTCAAATTTCTTTTTTATAAATATGAATAAAATTAACTAAATAAAAGAATATATAGGTGGAAAGGTGCATTGTAGAAATTTGAAAATAAAATCTGGATTAAAATAAATCTTGATACTTGACTTCAATTTTTTATTTCAATATATCGTAAAAAATAAAAACATACGACTAATTAAGCGTACAATTGTATTGTAACGTTAATACCTGTTCAAAAATTAAACAGAGAAATTTATGTTGCTGTTTGTCAAACCGTATATAAATATATGTATATGCTATAAATCATCATCATCAGAATCTAATGCTGCTCTTCGTCTGTCAAACTGAAATTAATTATTTACAATTTTACTTTTTTCTGAAAACGTATATATATATATTGCAACTAACCTTCACAACAGTTTTTCGTTGTGTTTGTTGATTTACACTTTCAAGTAAATTGATAAGTTCTTTTTCCCCTAATTTAGCAGGTAACTGACCTCGTTGAGCCATGTTTAATATCATATCTTCTATCATCTTTCCTTTTTCAGGTTTTCCAAGACTTAATGTGTTTACTAAAGAAATAGTGTACATTAGGAAATTTTATACATCATATGTATATATATAATTTCATTATATTAATGATTTTACATCTTGCTCTAGCTGATTGACTTAATACTTGGGTGAGGATGGAATTCTTCATGTCTTCCATTTGATGCATTTTTTCCTCCATTGCTTGTTTATTCTCTACATTATTACTCTAAACATTTATAAACGAATCACAATGTAGTAATGATAAAAATTCAGTAATAAATGTTTATTTAAGTAATATCATTATGCACATACAATTATAAATAGCTTGAGCTGGCCAAATTTAAATTCAGTAAAATAATTTTAGTGTCATGAGATTGGAAATAGTATACTATAATTGTTTATTATTTTCGTTTGATTTTTATTGATAGTCTTATTAAATAAATTATGATCACACACACTTGTCAAAAATAGTTATGTATTATATAATATTTCGTCTTTAATACAACTGATTTACCTTATATTGTGACTGCAACTGAGCTAATCGTTGTTGTCGTATTGCTTCAAGTTCTGGATCTGACATGTTTTATGACGTTAATTTTTCACTATTCGATGTTTAATAAATTTTATTGGAACTCAATATTTTCTTTGATGTATACTCTTTCCTTCCAACCTAATTCTCGGTATAGCATGTAGCAAGACGATCGACTAGCGAGAAACATGAAGGTAGTCAAATATACACAATCAAACTATCGAACGTAGAATGTTTAGTTAAAATTTAGATTCGCGGTGAAACAATTCGGTGTAATTATATTTGTATATTAACAAATATTTTTTAAATATGGAGAGTAGAAGAGTAGAAAAATTGTATAATGTATAATTATGTATGATAATGAGTTGTTATGAACAATAATTTGTTATCTACTTAATACAGTTTAATCTTAACACAATTACAAATTATTGGGTTGACAATTAAGTGATTGCGGATTTTGTCATTACCACCTAATGACAAAATTCTTAATCATTTAATTGCTAACCCAATATTACAGTTGACCTTGCTAAATACGTTAATTAAGGTAACTCAATAAAAAATTTTAATTTGACCTTATTTATTATTATTACTTGTAACATTGTAAACATGTATAATTTTAGGTATACTTAAAGTTAGTAGTTTAGAGGTATTTAATTAATTTCATACTTTATTAAAATTTAAATAAAATAATTTTTTAAAATCTATAGCTTTGTAAAAGTATCTTTTTATAATTATAAGGATTGATATTCTGTTTTAAACTGAACCGTGTTAAAATTACATATATATTACACATATATTTGGAAGAATGAAATATTAATAAATATATTATACAATTTATATTTATACAGAAACTTTATTGTTCTTGATCAGTATATTAAAAAGTACAAAGCCCTTTTAATTGTACATTTAATTTTGCACATTTAATATGTGTTTATTAATTTAGATAGTATTTGTACTATCATACCATGGTGGCATCCAATTTGCTGGAGGTTTTGCTCTTCCTCTAGAAATAGGGAGAGTATCGTCAATATTGTAATTTCTATCTGTTTGCCTTTTGCGAATCTCATTTTTATTTGTGTCAAAGATTCCATTATCCAAAACAACAAATGATTGGCCATTAGAGTGTTGCTTGGTGCTTTTACCAAAACTAGGAGAATATGGTCTGATAGTATTATTTTGAAGTACACAATCTGGTGAAGGATTATGTGTCCTTCCGGAAGACTGAAATGGTGGCAAATGTCTGCGTCGGAAACCTCTGGGTTCATCATCGACATTACAGACATGAAGTCGGTATGTTGGACTAGTTGATCTATCTTTCACTCTGGTACATTCTGGCATATTTGCCTGTGTTTGTCTTTGCATATGTGTTTGCGAAGATTTTGAACTCCTATATTGTAATAATATTTGTTTCAATTAGTATATTAATTATAGACAAGCTATGCTTAAATCAAATGTATACATGTATGTAATTATTCTCTGAGGCATTAGCAATACACTAGACCTTTATATAGATATTGAATTTTACTAATCTTATTGAACATAAAGAAGTGGTACAGTATAATATAAAATTTATTAAATTGCTACTTATAAATCAGACAATCTTTTTGTATTTCTTCATTAATATGTTGGAACTAATTAATTATTACCTGATTAATTTCGTTCATCGTATCATAGAAATTCATCATAAACGCGAAATTTAAGATATCTATGTTAAAATAAATTAAAATTTAAATTCAACGGAACTCTCAAATGCAAACCTTTGGCCACCTGTTGGCGGTTTTCCATAGACATTATCTTCATGAACTCGAGTATGTAGCACTTGGAACGCGTCCTGATCTTGAGCAGCATTTGTGAAACCAAATTGGTCTGCATTATTTATCCAATAATTTTCTTTTCGTCTGGAAGCGCTTAAACTACGATCTCGTCTACGATGCATTCTCAGTTCGTTTTGTAACTGATTCTCACGTTTCGAACAGTAAGCTGTCTTATATTCTGGTTTAAGATCAAGATTACCCTCCAAACGTAAGTTGGCCGGCATTTTTAAAGTTTCAACCCTTGGTATATGACCATAAGGAATATATTGGGCTCGAACTTCACTTGTGAACTCGTGATCATGTCGTTTGGACTCTTGTCTACCGAAACGTGTATGTTTCGGAAGAATGTACGTTGAGCTCAAGTTCAACGGTGGTTTTCGATATACTGGGTGGTCTCTTTGATAATCTAAATATTTCGACTTATATTCCGGATCTTGATCAATTTTCGATGTAAATCTGGGCGTAGGTGAGGGAGATGATATCTTCGTGCCATCCGCTCGTCCAATTTCATCTTCTGGCTTTACGATTTTAGGTCTCTCCCTTGGAAAATCCTATAAATTGTTAATAATTGTTAATAATTTTGTACGATAAAAATGAGTTCCTCATTGAAAAAGGGGTATGTATCGCATCTACGGTGGCTATGAAAGTATTTCTATATAAATACATATCCTAATTTTTCAATTGAACGTTTTTGTATGAGGTTTTATTCTATTTCATTTTCGTAGTATCAAATTCCAAATGATACGAAATTTAATATACTTGAACCTAATTAATTAGTAAATAGATAGTATAATAAATACAATGATGTACAAATACATTCTGTACCGATTTTTGGTTTCTTGTAGTATCAATTAACTCGTGTATTTTAGTGTGTATATGTATTAGGTCATTCCATAAGTTCGTGCCGTTTTTCGAGCGGTTATATATGTTAAGATTGTTTACATACCTTTCAGTTTTATGAAAAAACGTAATCCCCCTCTCGTTGTACAACTTCTTCCCATTTTTCAAGGTTCCCATTGGTCCCTTATCGCCGTATGTTTATAAATCGACACATGAAATGTATACACAAAAGTCGGCACGAACTTATGGGATGACCTAATAATATGTGGAAGTGTGTTATGTATAATACGTAGAAATGATATAGTGAAATAAGACGTTTAAATAGGGTCACAAATTGATCTAACCGTAGTTAGGGTCATACGCATTCGTGTAGGTCCCTACGTCCATTTTTTGAAATCAATTTCAATTATGAGTTCAATGACGGGCCATAAAATCAAAATTGCTAAAATATAAGCTAGAGATGACTTGTAATAGTTTATAATGATTATAGAGAGATAAATCTTCTTTCAGATGTATTGCTTACTTATATTTAGATATACAAAGGAAGAATTTTCGGTATTGGAATTGCAAATTTATTCGGATCAAAACAGTGTATTCAGAATAAGATTTAATGAATTTCAAAGCCAAAACTCGTTAGTAATTGCTAGATCGTGGATGTTTGAGCAAATTGGTATCTTTATGAATAGATTCAATTGAAATCACTGACACTCTTTTCACCGATACCAAACTTCACCAACAGTAACTTTGACCAATAACAGTTTTGACTGAGAACAACTTTAATTGAGTGGCGGTATCAGTACAGGAAAATAAGAGAGCATTCTTACTTACGTCGGTTTATTGCTGCAGATAGTCGATGGCCTTATGGTGACCGGATTAAAAAAAGCTACTCCAAGCCCAATTGTGTAAAAGCCTAATTGTGTTGTATGCTCCTTAATTAACAGGACGTAACGATATACTTTACCTTGTACGCGTCTTTATATTCCGGAATTTCAAGCGGTGGACACTTTAGGTCTTCTAACCTTGAGACCAACACTTCCAATTCCTTGTTTTTTCCCTTTTTCTCCATTAATTTCTTTTGCTTTTTCTCTGTTTCTTCGACAGCTTTGTTCGATTCACTCGCCAATTGCTGCTCTTTAGTACGAGAATCAATAAAGTTATCAGTGTGCTCAGTACTTTGAAAGAAGGAGTTCCCGGTCTTCAGATGAATTTCAGGTTTTATTGGTCGTGAACGTTCTGCGATGCAAAGATAATAACGATACATCCTGTATAATCATGGAATTCAAAGATATAAATGCAATCGAACCTCGATTATCAGGACAGATGTTTTTGTTGTGATCCCTTCAATGTATGATATCGCTTTCAAATTTTTTATATGTATAAGGGGCCATCTACAAATCTTCCATTAATAGATGGGACGTCAAAATTATCATAAATAATTTTGGGTAAATATGGAAAAGTGTCGTTTCTGTTACGAATTCTTCAATCTCTTTCAGTTCTTATTTTTGTTCTCCAATTTTTCATTCAAGGCACCGTTCTCAAATTTTCCATTAAGTGATTTCGTCAGACAAATTATTTTCTTTTAACAAATTGACAGGCAATTTACGCATCAAATTCCATCAAAATTAATTTCAATTGATTTATTGAATTTACCTTTAAATCCCAAAAACGTCGATTAATAGAAAATTTGAGAGTTGTAAAAAAAATTGGAGAATAAGAATAAAAACTGAAAGCAATTGAAGGACTTATAACAAAGACGAACTTTTATCCATATATAATAATAACTTTTATCCATATTTGTCTTTCCTCAGAAAAACGTTAGATACTCCAGCATTTAATTTCTATATTGCATCTCAATTTCATTAAACAAAATATTCATTACATTACATCATTTTTATAAGCGTTTCTGTAATTATATCGCAAGAGAATTGTATTTAATTAAATCATAAAGTTATGGATCACATATCAGAGGCTTTTACAAAATTGATTGACTTTTATTCGATAATAAGTCAAGATATATGTAGGTCATTTTCATGATATCGATTTCATTATACTGCTAGTACTACCATGGAAATCTACAGAATGTTCCGACATGAACAGAAATCGAATATATTTTTATATGAGTATATACAAAGTTGGATTAATTTAAAAAAAAAAACGTGAATTTTCTTCGAAATCGAATTTCTTAAAAACTGGGCACGCTGAAAAAACGATATACAGATTCGTGATCAAAGTGTCAGAAACGCCATAAAAATGTTTAATAGGAATCGGAACGTCGGGAAAAGGTTGAAACTCAGACTTAGTGTTGTTTGAAAAATTCCCAACAGTTATGCGTGTCATGATTAGTTCGGATAATTAAGGTTCTGCTGTAAATAAATGAGTTTTTCATAATCACCTTTGCTATTATGTTTTTTAAACACATCGGCGTATTCTGCCACGAAATTAGCCTCTCCATTTAATTTCAAATTAGTGTTCTGCCTTAATAGCTCCGGTCTTCGAATACCTACAAATGGCACATATTTTTCGTGATTTTCCGTGGTAGTTTCAAATTCACCTTCGAGTTTTAAATGCGTAGGCACACGCATAAGTTCCGGTCGGCTAACGTTCAGCCACTGGATGAATTTCTCGCATTTCTCAGTGGTCGTTTCTAAATTGCCTTCCATTTTTAAAGACGTGGGCCTACGAGCTAGCTCGCGCTTGTGCTGACCTTCGTAGCCAACGTATGACGAATAGGTTTCGGTATCCGTGTACAATTCTCCGTCATGTTTTAATGTAGTGCCCCTGTTGTAACAATGTAACGTTAAAGTATAAATTGAATGATTAAAAGTAGTACAGCGATTAACGCTGCTATTATTTAGCACGATTATAACGGAATGTTTAATTCGTGGCAATAACGTTATGAATGTTGGATGCAACGATTACCGCAAAGTATTAGATCATTCCATAAGTTCCTCTCGTTTTTACCGTGGTATTTAGAGCAAAATTTGGAACGTACCTGTAAATACGTTTATAAAAATATGATTACACGTTTTCACAGAACTCTCGTTCTATCACCTTCTTCCCACCTTTCTGGCAGAGATAATGTGATGTCTTTGTGGTTTTTCAAAAATATGTTTTGTAGAATTGAAATTAGAGTTGAAAGAAAATAAAATGGAACTGACAGCGTTCTAACTATCGAAACGAAATACGACGTAATTAGAGTACTCGTAAGTGCGACAGAGATATCAAAAACACAGAATATTGGAAAAACTACGATTACAGACATTGAAAAACAGGAACATGATATTGAAAATTATCTAGAGCGCGTAAATTCCTTGGATGCTGGCAACCATAGAAAAACCGTAAATATACCGACGTAATGAAATAATTTCATCGCGATAAAGACGATAATAATTACGATTTTATGCGAACGGGAACAGCAAACGAAAGCGATGACGAAGAGCTGCCTTCTCATGCTGAAGCATTCGTGGCATTCAAGAAAGATCTTTGATGGTTCAAAGAATGTAACTTTGTGCGGTTACTTATGTTGAAAGAATCATTTCAATCAAAGAATCAGACTTTACAGTCAAAGAGATACAGGATCCATAAGTATTTTAAGAATCTGTCAATTGATTTTAATCTGTATTTGAATAAATGAAATTTCGTATCGGAGAAGTGTTTGTTCTATTATTCGAAAATTCCATTATTCGAATAGCTTTGTCTGCCTGTTAGGTCAGATAAGAGAGAGTCTCTACTGAATTTGAACTATCGTAGTAAATAAAATCTGGAGAAGATAAGTTATTCGACGAAATTCTATTATCGAAACTGCTCCGTTATTCGAATTGCCTTATCCCTCAATCTGTTCGGATGAACGAAGTTCTTTCGTAATTTGAATACCGCAGATTCTATTGTAATTTGGATACTAGAGATTTCACTGTACAAGGCCGTGAATAATTATCAATTCAACCCCATTCTTAGATTTTTTATAATATTCATTATGATCAAAAGTTGACAAAATCGTTTGTACAGTTTCATATTATGATATAAAACAAAACAGAAGATACAACAAAGAAAAATTGTCTTCTTTTGAAGTCTGGAAAAAATGAAATTTTCTGTTAAAATTAGCTGCGAAAAAATATTAAATGTTCGACGGATCTTCCTTTATTTTCGATTACTTTTATTAATCTGTCAGGTATGCTATCCACTAATTTATTTAAAGTTTCGTTTTGAATATTCGTCCACGTGGATTTTATTCTTTTTCTAAGTTCCACAATGCTTTCTAAAGATGGTTTCTCCTGACCATAAATTCTTCTTCCTATAATTCCCCACAAGTTCTCGATCGAGTTTAGATCAGGATTCAAAGCTGGCCATGATAATAATTCCTATTCCAAAATCTTGAAACCACTTTTTTGTAGTGGCGATTGTACGAACAGAAGCATTGTCTCGTTGAAAAATTCTCTTTTTTTCTTCTATTTCGGTTATGAAAGGCAATAATTCGCCGTGTAACATCTCCTGATATCCTACAGTGTTCAACTTACCCTTTATAAAAACAATTTCGCTTAACATATTCAGATATAATCGGTGGTTTCTCGGAAACATTAAAGAAATAATGCAAAAAATATGTTTGAGTTTATAATTATTCACAGCAATGTATATCAAAGAAATAAGTGCCCGGACACGTTTGAGTAGTGTCATCTGCTAGAACAAGTGTAATTGTTTGCTTCATAAAGTAGTTTTACCTTCTGATCAAAAAAGGTCGTTTAGGAGGATTGGTGTGGCTTGCAAGTTTGGAATTCGTTGTTTCAGTCTCCATCGTTTTATCGTTATTCATCTGCTCTACAAAAGTTTCGTCCTTTGTATTTTCAATTGGAAGCTCTGTATGTTTCTCCTCTTGTTCTTTGACGACTTTTTGGTTTGGAACTCTCCTATCCTCGATTGAATCTTTTGTCCGAAAATCTTCGATTCGTTTATTACTTTCCAACCAGGTATTTTCCTACGGTAAGGGGTACATCTATGAATCGGAAAATTATTGTTTAATGAATTGAGAAATGCTCTCACGTAGCTCTGTATCAATTTATGTTTCCTCATATCATTCTGTATATTCTCTCTTGCTCGCCCTTACTTTGCGAATGTTTTCATATTATTTTACAGTTATATACGCTATCGTGAAACTAGAGCAAGAAGGTTAAATTATAATTATTAATTTTCATCTACGATTATTAATATTTATCTATAGTCTATTAGTACTTATATATATCTACTTATATACTTTTGTACTTTTTATACTATTTTCTTGCTGATATTTGTAATCCGCTTATTATCTAAACTCGTAATAACCGAAAGCCTAATGCAGAAATTATAATAATAAGAAAAGGAAAGAAAAGAAAATATTTATCTATTGTCAATGCTTGACATTATATTATCAATTTAATATAATGTATAGTGACAAGAGGTTTCTAAAATAACAAATCATTATTTATTGATAAAAAATTTAAAAATACCGTTTTCAGCGATAGCGTTATTATTAGGTGATCCTATAAGCAATATTACATTTACGTCGATTTGATGAAATATTGTACAGTAGAATCTCATTTATCTGAACTTCTTTCGTTGATAATGAAATTTTATTTCGTTTCAATCGATTCAATGCATTGCTGTCAATCGAATTCGCTTATCTAAAGATACACTCCTATTATTTGAACGAAAAATCATAAGTTGCTATCAGGAACATCAATAAACTTCTATTTATACTTTCAGTTATGTGAACTGTATGCTTGCTGATGGAATCAGATAAATGGACATCTATCGTATCGAAACTACACCTTTGAAACAATATTATCCATGTTAGAGATTAAACCGTGGATGTTTATGCATTTACGAGAAATTTAGCGATGCAAGAATGCGTAAAATGCCCAAGATATTAAGAAAATATGTAAAATATCAAAAGTATGGTACTCGTTATAAGATTTAGTAAATGAAACAAATCTCTGCTTAGATTTTCCAATTTCTTTAGTTGTATTCATAAAAATATGTATTTGCATAAACATCCGCAGTCTAGTTATAACCTTCTATTTTTCAATTGTTGGAAACATATTTAGTATTTTATTTGTTCAATTCTTTCGAAGTATAATAAATACACTTTTACAAGGGCGATCCATAAATTTGTGCGATTTTTAATATATGATACATATTCTTTTATACTTTCTCCTGAATGAATAAAATTATTTGATCTACACGCGTAATATATAATTCTGGAGTAAAGGAGTGTAGGAGTAAAAAATAACAGTTACTTCTTAAATTTTTATGGAATTTTTATCAGTAACCAAAAAGAAAATTGTGTCACAAATAATGGTTATCGACAACCAAAAAGAAATTATTTGATATAATGATCATCGGCAATCAAAATGAATTCTCTTATCTATAATGGTTATCGGTAAGCAAAAAAAAAAGAAACTTTCATCGATAATAGTTTTAGGTAACCAGAAACATTTTGATTATCTGTAAGTTGATTATCTGTTATTCGTAACCAAAATCAGTTAAAGTAATCCACTAATTCCTATACTAATCTACTAATTTTAATATTGCAACAAAAAAGTTGAAGAATGAAAAAACATTCTGCTTATAATTGTTATTTTTGTAAACCTTGAAGTGCTATTTGACGTTGTATATTTCGTTCGATTAAGTAATTGTAATGTGATTATTTGTTTAGAAAGAAACATGGAAAAATTGGCAATTCGTGTACTTCACTACTGGGAGCAGAACTTCGAAGCGATAGCGATGACGAAGAAAATTTATAAAAATCTATAGTATAAAATTATATATACATATATTTTCTACAGTACTTTATAGGCTACAAAAAGCACACGAATATCCAATTCTTCTATATTCTTTTCCAAACAAGTCATGAGATTCAATACAATGAATTAATCAAACGAAATATACATCACAGTGCTCTTCGACATAATATGTCTACAAAATGACATATTACACGTGTAAATCGAAAAGCTTTATACATTCGAAAAATAGTACAAAGAAATATATTTCGAATACGGACGAGTAACACAATTAAAAATACAAGTGTAAAATTTCAGAACAGATGCTAACCTTCAGGAACTCCTCGCTTCTCGCACGAAAAGCTTCACGATACTCGGACACGTGATCTTCGTGTTCAACCTCGACATTAAGTCCAAGATTGTCTTTTGGTTGTCCCTGTATACGTCTTCTCCGATAACGAGCCAATTCGTCGACTGTTAGCCCTTCCAGTAAGGGCCATTTTTCCTTCGATTTACTCTTTCGATTTTTACTTTTACCCTGCGCTAGCTCAGTGTCCGAGGAGGATTTATCGACCCCGTGGGAGAACCTTTGCCTGCGTGTAATTTTCAACATGTCAGATATTTTGTGAATCCCTGAACGTGCAATTTCCTTCGATTAAAAATGTACCAGTCTCTTGTTAGCGATATTGTTCCTTGGCTATACAATAATATACTAAGTTGTATATCATATATTTATTCTATATTATTATACATTATATCTAATTATATATTTATTAGGTCATGTTATAAATGATGCAGTTTATACTAGATATTAGATACCAGTATTTTCTCATATTCTTTATAATTCACTAATTTTTTCCATTACGTTTTCTATTGTAATCTTTTAAGACTTTGATAGTAACAACTGCCATCGTTTTAAACTTATATATCAGTAAAACCGAATTATTTATAGCGTGATCTAATAAATTCGTCCTGTTTTTTATATTGTAATGTTTATACTTGCTATTAGACTGTAGATTTTTATGGAAATTCATATTTTGAAAGAAAAAAGAAATAAAAACGAAAAAAGTGAAGCGTCGATAGAAAATTGTTTTACCTACCAATTATTATAGAGAGCATTATACTTTGGATATATTTTTATATCGTGTGCAATCTTGCACTTGCAAATTTCCTATGAATGCATAAAAATCAGCAGACTATTTATCACAATTGCATTGTATTTATAACGTATTTGGTACGATACATGTAAAATTGAAATTCCTTGATACTTGTTTGATTGGATGAAAAGTATCTGAGAAATATCTTATCCAATATTAATGAATATTATTGGGTTGTAACGTAAATTACATGTATCGTTTTAAATTTAAAAACTCGTTGAATTTACGTTATTGTATATTGTGCATCTATCGTAAGAAATAATTATCTCTTTTATCTTTTAGCTTCCGGCTACCGTTATTACGATGTTAAGTTACATTCTCTAGCGTGTTTACTCCTGCTTGACCGATGCTATCTGTTCTTGAAGAATTGATCATTCAACTTCATCATTCAATCTACTTTGAGGAAATCGTGCATATTTATTTATAGAATTCATTCAGAAGAACTTGAAGTTAGACTCTACAATTGTTCTCTAAGGCTTTTACTTGAAATACAAAATACTAGGCTTAGCTATGTCCATCACTTTTCGCCACACAAATTATACAACATGACAAATATGTACTGTAAAAAGGGAGGTATTTCTATAATTCTACTTACAAAGGACATTACTCGAATGTAACACACTGATTCTAATGGAACTTTACAGATACGTGATATAGCCAAAAATATAGCTCAAATGTAACACACTGATTCTGATGGAACTTTACAGATACGTGATACAGTAAAAAATATTCAACACTTAACTTCTTTTATTAACGATCATTCACATTTAGGGTATAAAAGCAGTTATCAAAGTTGGGGTGGAAAATGTATTTTCTCGAATATGTCTGAAACTCTTAAAGGTAGGGTAATTATGTAGATGGACGAATTTTATGTTTTTGGATAGATATAGATTATATCTAGAATAGATACAGATATAGAGAAAACTAATAAATTTCGGAAGGTATTTCTTGAGCAACTATAAATTACTTTTATTTTCTATAAAATTATCTACACATCGCAAAAGCCGAGAGTAATTAATACTCAAAACAGTTGATCACACAGAACGATGAAACAAGATTAATAAAATTTGTAAAGGAAAATGATTATTAAAAAATCGTATTTTTCAAATGATCGAAGATTACTGTTTTCTGCTACGTTATCTACGAATCACACAAATCTAGGGCAGCTAATATTCAAGACACAGTCGATAACATCCAAACAATAGTGAGTCGCACAAAGTAACGGACAGAAATATTTCATAGAGTTTGTGAAAACAAATATGCTTTACAAAAGGTCATATTTTTTAAGTGATCGAAAATTAGAAAAAAATTCAAGTGATACTTCTTGCGGAGACGCGACGAGTAGAGATACCAAGAGTAGAAGTCGAGAGGGTGGAGCACCGAGCCGGGTGGATGCCCGGAACGGACTGAAATGTTTCAGCGAAGGGATTGAAGCTGTGGGGTGGAAACGGAGGCGGCGCGGCGCGTAGAGGGTAAAAACGTGGAACAGGAAGAGGGTGGTACGAAGCTACGTGCCTTTACAGAACGAGCCTTGTAGTCGCGACGCATCGATCTACGAAGAGAGAAGTCCGAAAAAGAAATTTCGTTACAGACAGCCTAATGGTTTATGTGCACGGAAGCGTTTAGCCTTTACTCGTACCGTAACGGCGACATCGTCGACCAACTTTCCTTATCGTAACCTGCGTAAATATTTCGAACAGAAGACAACTATTTTAAAACGTGTGTCACGATAATAATGGGAACATAGTACAGTAGAACTTCGTATAACGTGACGATCCGAAGACCGCGCCCTCGTATAACGCGATTGCAAAATTGCTGGTGATTATGTAGAAGAGGGCACGCCTTGTCAATTTTGACGACCTTGAAATTAGTATGTTATCAAGGTCATTATTCTGAGCAACTTTTCCATATACGTGTTACCGCCGCTCGGCGTTAATTTCCCAGATATTTGCGAAAATCTTCGATAGAATTTATGTTACGATGTTTACGATCATGATTACAGTTTCAATTTGGAGTAAGCGGGCAGATTTTTATGTAGTCCAATCTTAAATTTTTTTATGAGAGAGATAATTATTATTGATTATAGTAGATGTAACTTATGATGGACTGTAACTGATAGTGTAACTGCAACTGTAATTAATGATTGTAATCGATGATTGTAATCAATGATGATAATCATAATAAATAAAAAAGAAAATTGTTGGGTTATGGGCTGGCCCGGAGTAATATCCTAGTAGTAATATATAAAGTTGTATTTGCACGCAATGCTAACATGAAGTAATTTTCAATGAGTCTATTGATATATAAAATGTTGCATTATGTCTTATCTGTCGGTTCGTCATGTACATGCAAATAATCAAAGTCAGGTGATATACAGGGTGTCTTCTAAGGCATGGTACAATCGGTCGGGTGATGATTATACGTGCAAAAATAAGTTGAAAAAAAAGAATAACATTTTTTCATTTGAGGCTTCGTTTTCGAGAGAAATGAGTTTGAAGATCAGGTACTCGTGTATTAACTGGAAGGTTCGAAACTTAACACTGCTCACACTGTATACTAATTCTTTATTATATATAAGTTTTTAGTAAATATTTCGCAACTTCTGTATATTGTTTTGAATTAGATTAAAATTTTGTTAATGTAATCTTGGCAGTAGCGTCTCATTATAGTGCTAATAAAATATCAAAATGTTTTACGTGAGATGCACGATACGCACATAAACATTTTTTTTATAGTAAACGTATGAATACTTTTGAGAGTCATTGTATGTCTTCTTTCTATATTTATAAATTTAATACTCTTATAAATTTTCTTAGATACTATGGGAACACATTTTCATTTTAAACTACGAGGTAACGCAAAGTCGAGAAATTGTCGAAAAGTTATCCAAGATTTATATCGAACCTTCTGAACTAGAATACTTCCTTAATTGAAAGCGAAAAATGGAATTGTCTATTCGGCAATCGATATCTCAACGTGACCTATAAAATAAGGAACTGAGCGTAATTGACCAACGTTTCTTCGTGATTGGCACACAATTACCCTGCACTTACAAATTGGCCTCGATTCCGAACACTGTGTCCATTATTGATACAGATTTGGAACATATCCAGATGCCTTTAAACCCTAAATGAGATCTTTAGACGTATCTCTATCAATTATCCGTCAACTATCCTTAATAAATTTCAAACGAAAAATTGAGTGTCATAAATTTTCACTTATTAGGTCGTCCGAAAAGTTTCTTTCGTTTTATAAGAAAATAATGGATGCACATTTTCCGTTTTATATTATTTTATTGAATTACGTATGATCCATTTTGTTCTATCAAACTAAACATCACAACGTTCGACAGAGTAGATTTCATGTTTGTATAAAGATGCGTTGTTGTAAAAGACGTGTCTGTAAAAGAAAGACACTTTCCGGTCAACCTAATATTATCGTCGAATCACAGGCGATTTACAACGATCTGATTTATGTTATTTAATTCTGTCACGAGCCTCGAATTTCTTATGTCTCACCGTATTTCTTCATCGCATCTATAAAAATATGAATCTTCAGAAATAACCGCAGTAATATTTCGTAATTTTCATCGTTTTAGTTACATTTATAAAAATATGAATTTGCATAAATATGTGCAGTCTATTCATAGCGCTTACATTGCAAATAGATCACTTTGTCAAATATTAGATACGCATACAAATAATTCAAACTTGCTAGTGAAATTCAAAGTTTATTTAAAAGAAGAAATACCGTGAGTTATTCGAGCAGAGTATTTCATGATTTGAGACCATCTGTTAGACGAGTAACGTATTTCATCACAGAGTGTTTTGTCCAAGATCGTCACACTCGGACACTGGCAAAGGAAAACGTTCTATGAAATTACTGCGTGACAACGCTAGGGTACATACTGCTTCTACGACATACGAAAGACACAACAACAAGTCTCAACGATTAGGACATCTTGCAGTGGCCAGTTTACTCGCTAGACGTTACTTCGGATCATCATCTGTTCTGATCAATGTAACACGTCTTATCCGACACCCACTTGGAGCACTATACGGCATTTCATCGTGATGGGATTCGTCGCTTGTCTGGTAAATGTCTGAAAGTTACAGGAAGTAACAGCGAATCATTTTGGTTAAATACTGTTTGCTCTGTTGTTTTTTAGATGAACTTTAGTTTCGCTGGAAAATTTGGATTATTCACTTGTACACCTATGTACCAATACGTATACCTAAAAATTTTTGATTTTAGATTGTAGGGATGAACAAACGGATGTTTTGTTAATCTCACAGACCAGCTCCAGTGTAATTCAGTAATTACTCGGAAGAGTTAAAAAAAGAAAAAAAAGAAATCCACAAGTAAGGAAAATCAGAAAAAACGAAGAACAGAGTTCCTTTATTCTTTTGCTAATTATAATTAGAAATGACCACAGAACGTCTGCATTGAGCTAATTACGAAGGACAGTCGATCACTGAATAGCTTCGTTTACGCAAAGTTGTCAATCTGCTTATTGTAGGTAGTAAAACCATCGATGCAAATGAATAAAAGTAACATATGATATAATGCTGCGAATAAGATAGTAAGAAATAAGGAAGTTTTATAAGAATAAAGGGCGAATTAAAAGGAGAATTAATTTGTATGAAAGTTGATGGAGCAATTCGTTAAAGTAGAATCTATTTGGTCCCTTATATTTCTCTTGATTTATTATCGAAATGATTTTCATTTCCTTCGCTTATTGAGTGTGCCTTTGCATGAAAATGATTTAAGAAACAGAAAGACATTGACAGCGCACAGTTAGTCTTATTGATAATCTGGCTCCCTTTAAAATAAAATAACTTCTTTAAAATAGTACCAAAGGACTTCATTTTTTTTCTTTTTTTTTTTTTTTTTGAGAAGTTAGAAGGATTAGTTTGAAGAATCAGATGACGAATTTAAAAAAAAAACTTTTGAAAAAATTCCAATGGAAATTACTGCAAATGATGGAGCTTTTCTTTAACAAATGAATTTAAACGCTTACTTTTGAGATGATTTAACACAGATATTGTAATAACACATTATTGGACGATCACGAGTTAAACAAAGTTAAGTTGCTAGTTTTCGCATGAAATAGTCAGTTAACGATGTGTTAAGGATTCATACGATAATTGAACAAAATATAGAAAATACAAAGTGGCTCGCGAAAGTATTTGAATGCAGAGACTTGTTACGAAGAGACAGAGACTTATGAAGTAGATATAAATATCATCTTTGAAGAATGAAGAAACAGTAGACAGCTATGTGTTGCACATAAAACTGAAATTTCACAAAAAGTAGATATGCGATATTTGTGCAGTCTGAGCCATCGATATTCTTCCTCTTTTCCAATCACGTCAGAAGCAGCTCGCCGCGATTAATCATCAAACAAGAGGCCACCTGCCGTTTTTCATTCCATATATCGACCGATAGATTAGAGCGAGCGTGTCCTCTAATCGCGATCGAGCCTGATTCTCCTTTCAGTGTTAACGGGCACGTGGCGAATAGTCACGAGTAGCTAGGGGCTGTTCTTGTTCGAGATCGTTTCGTGTGCCGAATTATCGCAAGCGTTCAACGAGGAACGCCACCTCCATAGTGGCGATGTAACCTCATGACCCGAATTTCCTCTCGTTGTACGGGACGACGAATTTTGCATACACCAACAAATAAATGTCCGTAACGCGTTGACGTACGCACACGCAACTCCGCCAGTAGAATTGGTCAGTAATTTTGCTGGTTCGCGTGATTCGATCTACGGATGCATTTTATCAGCAATGTTTGCACGCGAATCTACTTTGAAAAAGTAAAGAGGCCACGTGCTTTAGAAACCTTCCTTTAAAGGTACGTTTAGGCCGAACGAGCAGAAGAACATAGAGCGAGAGTATTCGCGCTTGTATTCGTTTAGCGTGAGCAGTAACCGAGCAATTTGTTCGCAAACACGTTTATATTTCTGTTCCTCTTTGCTTTATATGCTAAATGATAATTTACAGTTTGTTCGATACACGAACATTGGGCTAAGAGTGACCGAGAAATGGGACGTTTTTGGATTTCAGTTTGGTAACTTAATGATAATTTATGATGAAACATCGATCACAGAAAATTTTCAATTCGTGCAGGCAGTTAGTCTCTGAGATACAAGGGGCCAAACTGTTGAATTACGGTTATAAAATTTATTCCTTTTACGTTTGTTAAAAAGAGCTTGATCCCAGGATAGTGGAAAACGTCAATCAACTGTTGGTTGTGTTGCAGTTACATTGAGGCACTTGTATGGTTCCTTGAATATGGTCAAATATCCGTGGGATACATATACTCAATTTCAATATATATATATATGTAATAAATAATTCCGGTACGTACAGTCTGGTTAACGTTACTCTTCTATTATTTCAAATGTCGTTATATTGTTTTAATGAACTTATTTTCCACCGCCTTTCTAGCTTTCAAAGTTAATATGAGTTTAATAGTGAAAAAATATAAAATATGTTGAATTATTTCTACGCATATAAAGATGATCTTTATTATAAAACTCCTATTTTGAGAAAAATATTTCTTTGATTCACATTTGTTGAAAGCTTTACTCCGTTTCAATACGATATGACTCTTAATTATTTCCATCACTTAAATAAATATTAATATTTCCGTATGAAAATTGTCGTTTTTAACGTAATCACGTGATTCAACTAGATTGTTTAATATTTACATATTTAGAATCTAGCTAAGAACTAATTATACGTGTATTTATAATTTGTAGGTCATTTGCTTAGTTCTTACGCTTCAAGAATTAAAAGTAGGACTGGGTCAATCAAAACCTCGAAACCTTAAAACCTCACAACTCTTCTAAACCGAAAACTTTGTACTATTTTGGTACTTCGAAACTCTCATAATCCAAATAAATAATAATTTATATAAAGCAATGTAAGTAATATGACTATATTACTATAATGTTATATCTATAATAATTATATAATATCTATAATATACATATGCGATTTTTCACTATAATTGTTAGTAAATCAGTATTTAAGTCCCATTCGTCTAATTATATGCATAAAAACATGAATTTATATAAATATCTCCAGTTTATTTATTTAGTATTATAATATTTATCATAGGACTATATATATTATATATGTATGTATACTTTGATCTCTTCAAATTTCTTAGAAGTGTAGAAAACTTAAAATTCTAAGTGGAACAGGAAACAGCAGAAAGATATAATACTTAATAAGTAGAAAATATTATAATAATTATATAAATAATAATTATTAAAAATTTTAATTGTCCATAATATAAATTTAGTTTCTATAAATAACTCATGAAAATATTAAGACGATACGAATTTATCCTTATTTAGCTGATAATAACCCAATTGAGCTTGGTTTTAGACTTTGAGATTTGTTATAATCATTTATATCAAGAAAGAAATATTTAATTTTCTGAAAAAATGCTACAGTTTTAGTTCCTGATAATATAGATACTCTTTAGAAGAAAAAGAAAGTAAAAACATTCCGTATTCAAAAAGTTCGAGATCTTAGAAACAAAGTTTCGGATTTAAGTTTCGCGAATCGAACAATCAGATATCGACCCATCTCCAGATAAAAGCATACTTGTTATAAGAATGGCCGAATCGAATACCCAATGCAACCATTTAACTCTCACTTAGATGATGAATAGCCAAAGTGTAAGGGATGCTTTTAGCCAAGACAGGAAATTAAACCTCGATTCGAATCTATGGACGATCATTGTCAGTTTTCGTTCGAGCCTAACATTTATCATCCTAAATTCTTTAAAGTAATCGACTACGTTCTAAAGTAATTCAATCAATCAATTAACAAATGCCTAAAAGCAATTCGATACATTATTACTGTAATTAGGTTGCAAGGTAGTTTACGATATCTGTGCCAAGCACACCTCGTGCATTTAGGTCTCTAGTTTTAGAAATCATTTCAAATTTACTCTCCTTTCGTGACAGAAGTTTCGATCTTTATAAAAGCACGAATCTACCAACCATAAATTTACATTGTAATGCAGGGATGCCTATGAAACTCTCAATTTACATAGTTAGAATATACTGTAACTGAAATTCCCTTTAAGTCGATTTCTATTAGAATATTAAAAAATCCTTCACTTTCTATCGTACCGTTAGGACAACCCAAAATATTCGATTGAAAGTGAAAAAAGGGAAAACGTAATGAAAAAAGATAAAAGGATTGTCAACATCTATTCTTATTTGCAATCTTTTTCAGTCAATTTGTATTATTGAATTTTTTTTTTATCACTGTGGTTAAAAAAATAATTCCAAAAACTTACTTAATATCTTTCCTCATTACTATTTTCTGTTCCACTCCTTAATTCATATTTTTATGAACATAATTGAAGTACTGGAACTTAAATAGGGATTTACTAAATATTATGAGTGTTATTTTTTTAGATATTATTGCATATTACGTATATTCTAAATATTTCCAAACTTTATCTATAAATGCACAAATTTCTGCAGTCTGATGAAATTCCTACGAACTTCATATTTTATGATTCTCCAGATTGTTATCTCCAAACGTTCCGTTAATGAAATCTGATACTCTTCAAACGTTCAGTTATTGAAACCTGATGAAATCCTTCAATGATTATTTCTGCTACGAACAAAGATCTTTTTCTCAAGTTTTGCCAATTAGATGTTTTTTTCTAATTAAAATTTTCTTCCTTAATTTCTTAATTATTTTCTCCTGTATAATAAATGACAATTTTGATTCTTCTATATTTACTTTATACGAAACCGATTTAACTTTACAATATTATATTTTATATTTATATTATTGTATAATTAAACTGTGAATGTTTATGCATTTATTGAAAATTTAAACATACAAAAATGCACAGATTGCACATAATGTAAAAATACATAAAATATTCAAAGTATAACATATATCCTATAACCTATATTCATATATCCTACTGTAAGAAATCCTGTTCCTTTAGTTGTATTTATAAAAATGTGAATTTGCATAAACACTCGTCGAATCATAACTAGAGTGCGAATATTTATGCAAATTCATATCTTTATAAATATAATTTAAAAAATGGAAATTAGACAAACATTTCATTCATCTACTAATTCTAAATATTATAACTACATTTTTTATATTTCGTACATTTATGCTTATTATGTGTATTCTGTGCATATTTGCATTTTCAAATTTCTCATAAGTGCATAAAAATTTACAGTCTAACATTTTTTATTTCAAAAACTTTAATATTCTCAGTCAGTTTAATACCATCGCGTTTGGTCGAAGTAATATAACTTCTTGACATCTCATGTATTTTCTTTCAATGGCCCTATAAAATCTATAAATAGCTTAAGAACGGTGTCCTTAGCGGTTCGTTAAACCTTGCGAGTTCGATAGCCTGCAATTCGTTTCCCGCCTAGTCAAGTTGACGGAAATATTACCTTTTGCCAGAACGGTCGCTTCTACCCCCGTCCATTGCATCCTCCTATCCAACCAGCTTCCGGTTCTTGAGTCTATCACGTTCGAATGATCGTTCTTCTGATTGTAAATAGCTTATCGAAAGCTGCTATGTCTAGGTGCTAGCGAAACGAAATCGATTGATGACTCGACCGCACCAGATCCTTCTGCTGGCGTGACTGGCTTTTCGGGCAAGATGTTAATGAGAAGGTGCCGGTGATACACCTGCGCAGCTGCGGGTTCGAAACGCTCGACCGACCGGGCGCTAGATGGTGTAAAGAAGACGACCACCAGCGAGCCCAGTCGTAGCACGCTGTCCGGTCGGACTGCTGTTCGTAGAATTCCACAATCACTGGATTGCACCAGGGCGTAATAGCATGCCCTATCGCAATTTCCACGTAGATTCTCCAGTTCTTGGGAATTTCAGCTGATTAACAGGGAATTTTGTATTAGTTTCTTTATCTATTTTTGGTTATATGTATAGGTTATAGGAACTGTTCACAGTTGTACAATAAAAATGAATAGCAAAAAATACATGATGTAGAATTGATATAAAAATTGATTTTAAAGTTTTGTAAACTAATCTGTGCTAATACTTTTGTTGCTATATATTACATATAATACATTTATATATTACATATACATCAGTTACATTTGAAGTTGAAGTAGAGTTAATTCAAAAAATTTGAAACGATTATTTTTAAAAGAAAATTAACTTTGAAATAATTGTTAAATTTTATTGGATATTCTGTGTAGGCTTCACATTCAGATAACAAAAAACAGATTATTCTTGAAATATGTATAGAAGCGAAAAACTAGAATATAAATTAGTATATGTACATAACAACTACCTATGTGATTGTAGAATTCCATCAAAATTGATCTTTTTACTGATTGAAATATAAAATATTCATTTGTAGTAACCCTTATACATACAATTTTTTGTTTGATTTTTTTTTGGTGCTTCATCTAACTGATAATCATCAATCCTATACGCAATCGTTATTTGCATAAGTATTAATGACTTTCCGTGACATACACACAATATAAACTGAAGTACGAACGCTACACGTTCAGAGCCATTGTCAAGTACATCATAATATCGATTTCAACAACTAATCGTAAAAAATGTATCGCAGTTATATGATGGTTATACGTAAGTACTTACTTATGTACTTAAACCTCCTTAACTTACTTTTAAATCAAGTATTAGGACACATAATTTCATATTAAAACATGTTTGGTTATGTAATTATATTGATCTTTATATAAGTACATTTTTATCATCAATTCGTATTGCTAGGTTATATATGTGTTTGTATAGTAAGCAACCACTCAGTTTAGATTAGATTAGAATTAAGTTTCTTAACTTAGCTGATCTGAATTTCTTAACTCTAATTCTACGAATAATAGTTTCAATTCATATTCTATACCTTTTTCAATGCTGCTGATAGCCAATTGAGGGTTGATATAGGTTAGTCAAGCAATATTTATTTTGTTATGCTATTGATATTATGTTTCATTCATACAATAATTGTAGTACAATGATATTTCAAACAAAATTTTGATGTCTAATATCTGTAAAATTATATTTTATTTAAATTTGAATATGTATGTTAATTAAATAAAATGCTATTCACATTATATTCGCTGATATTATTATATATTTATAATTTAATACAGGGCCGGGTTTACAAATTTTGCGGGACTTGAATACACATTCAAATCCTACACTTAAATTTTACAACGAAGAATTATTTATTTACAAATGCTGTTATATATTATATATTTTTTATAAGCAATTTTTTAAACAAATCTAAGTAATATTTTTTCTCATGCATGTAGTATCTTAAATGGTCTTTAGAGTAAGGACAAGTAATGATGTTTTGGTTCAACAAGTAATATTCAATACAACGAACTGATTACAATATTGTCGTACGTCTTATTATCATACTCGGCTCTCAACTTCCCGATTGACACTCTCCGGCTCCTCCACTCACACTCTCCAGCTTCTGCACTCACTCTCTCTGACTTCTCAACTAACACTGTACGATTTCCTAACTAATACCCCCTGGGCTAGCATCCCTTTGTCTTCTCTTAGCCCCACCACGCATGTGTACCGCGAAGGCCCGTGGCCAGGGTCACGTAGGCCTTTTCTACAAAACTATTCACTTGAAGGACCGACGACACATTGGTGGACCCGACGGCGTCTCGGCTCTTGCGACATTGTTTATGGTTAACTAGACATTTTTCTTAGGTCCTTTTCCACGATACTACGATATCTTTTTTACATAAATTCTTTTCATTGTCTTAATGTTTAGATAGAATAAATAACTATACTGACTGTGGTTGTTATTATTTAAAAAATAGTTTTAAAAAAATATCCGAAAAATTAACAAAATTTATAACGAATAGCATATTCTTTAAGAACGATGTTTTTTACTATCTATCTTTCTACATAATATTTAAATTTCACTAGAAGAAATATGTATTCAAGTCGACAGAAATCTTTCGAAAAAATGTTACTAATTAATTACTTATGTATGTAGACAAATCACATTCACAATCAAAACCGACCTCTTAAAGCATATGAGTTGTAGAAAGTTTAACTACATATATATATGTCGGGTTATTGTTAGGATTTCGGGCGCGCGATGATTCTTCGTTAAAATTTGCCATCGTGATGTTTAATAAAGGTTGTATTTACATAAATTAATATTTCTTTACAAAGTTTAGTAAATAATTAGTTTAACGGTTAACTTGTATAACAAACAATAAGTATAACGAATGCTTTTGACAATATTCTTGGGTTCTGTAACGAATCCACGGTCAACGGGAAACTCTTTGTACGTTTTAATATATTTGATAGCACACTGACACGTTTACTCAGGCGCAGGGTTTCTCTTAGACTGACTCCAAGACGATGACAGTAAATTCTCCAAGGAGATTGCAAAATAAAAGACAGATACAGTTACATATGTCAAATACATATCGATCGGGAATATCAACAAATTCCCAAGCACCGTAACTAGGCAGTTCCGCGTAAACCAGCATTGCTCCTGATCAAGACTTGATTGTTTATACAGCGTGTCCCTCAACATCGGTACCTCCTCTGTAAGACATTTCGTTCATCCCATGACCGTGGCTACGTTCGGCGACCAGTTATGTCACCTCGAGCCCAAGTATTGGGGAATCTTCCTAAAGAAAGGCCCGATGTCCCTACATCTCCGACATATATATACTGCCATTAATTTTAATCCTATTGCTTATTAACAGTTTAATCTTTTTAAGAATTGAATCCATGTATATCAAGCGAAGTGATTTGTCACTGTCTGATCAAGCCATTAAGGACCATATACATGTATAGTTTTAAAGCTAACATGTATTCTGTATTCGTTATACAGCAGTACATATTATATTGAAAAAAAGAATGATTTTAGATATAGTTGCAAGAAAACTAATATTAATTTGAATAAGACCAAATATTTATAAATGTAAATTAATTATACAGAATCAACACACTGTAAATTACGTTTCAATTATTTTAATTATATCTTTTTTTAAATATAAATTTAAGTAGTTCGACCTAAAACGACGCGCTTTAGTCATTGAAATAAACACTGTTGAAGTTTACTTTAATAACACCCTACACGTCCTCCATCTCAAATTGGTGACCCCGACGTGATCTGCATTGAGAAGAGGTGCACGTGTAGCGCGACTTAAACAGTGTTTCCGTGAATCAAGAGTTTTCGAAATGACTAGCACCAACGGGGCTGAACCCACGACGAACACGAACGGCAACGTAAACACGGTGAGTACACCGCTCCGTATACCGGAGTTCTGGTCGCACGATGTAATGCTGTGGTTCTTGATGCTAGAATCACACTTCGAGGCTGCACGCATTACCAGCGACAGGGCAAAATACCACGCCCCCGTCGTGAATCTTACAGAACGGTATATACAGTTAGTCAGGAACATACTGTTTGACCCACCGGAGACCGGGCGGTACGAATATCTGAAAAAGGAATTTATTAAAAGAGTGGCTGACTCGGATTCCACCAGAGCGCAAAAGCTGCTAGAGGGCGAACATATGGGAGATAGGACGCCGCCCCAGTTCTACCGGGACCTGAAGAAACTCGCCACAGTCTCAACACCCGATGACCTCGTCGTCACACTCTGGAGGAGCCGGTTTACGTGCAGCGAGTCCTGGACATTACGGAAGAGGCGAAAGTTGAAACTCTGACCCGGATAGTCGATCGGGTACACGAGATCTGTCCTGGAACGGGACAGATTGTCGCGGTCAGCGCAGAAAGAACGGTAACGGACAGCGAACGACAAAACCGCGTTTTGGACACGGTGGAAGACAGGCTAAACCAAATGCAAGCGCAAATTAACGTGCTGAGCTTCGACAGCCGGTACCGTCCACGACCACGCTCGTCTCACGTAAAATCGACACTTGGATTGTAAGGGAAAAGAAGGCTGAGTTGTAACTCAACTTTTAATTTTCTTTCATCGAACTTTTATTATAAATTTAACACTTACAAGAATAGATTGACACTGAACCGGAAGAAGGGGTTGTACAATAACAAGAGCTAGAACAAGAACCGCCTGAGCGGGTTGAAGTCTCGGCTTATATACTTTTTGGTTTTAGGATGTTGAGGGGGCTCGGTGTAGGTTATGATGTGGAAAAGTGTCCGAAGGTCGGGGGTCGATGTCTTATCTATGATGTGGACTAAGATGTGTCGTAGTTTCTGTGTAGGCTATGATGATAAGATAGTGATGTGTCCAAAGGAGTCCGAAGCTCGGCGATTGATATCCTATCTTTGATGCGGGTTGATATGTGATTGATGTCACACTCGAGACGCCGCCGTTTACATTCCCGAGAAAGGAAGCAGTAAAGGGGTCTCTTACTACCACAAGACCTTACCTACCTACCGCGCAAGGAAGTGCCGTGTCCCTTGCAGCTGGAACCAGGGACACGAAATCAGACGTCCCTAAACGCGGTGTGCAACGACAGCTCCGTATCCCGCCGCATTTTCGTGACAGACATTCGAGTATCTCCTTCCTCGTGGACACCGTCGCCGACTTATGCGTGTACCCGCGCAATAAACTACACGAAACCGCGAACAAAGACGAACGCGAACTGTTCGCGGCTAACGGGACGCGCATCGTGACTTACGGCACCATCCTAGTGTCTCTTGACCTGTCTCTTCGACAGGCTTTCAAATGGCGTTTCGTAACGGACGTTAACATGCCTATTATCACGTCGGAGACACAAGAAGTCACGAAAACCGATAGATCGCCGGTGATCTCCTCGTGTCGCAATTCGAACGTTTCACGAATAAGGTGAAGGAATTGAATTTTGTATAAAATGATGGAAATTTTATTGTAAAAATCCAACAGAGTGACGGTTCAGAGTGTTACAATAGAATAATGTCTAGAGCGCTAATTTAGGAGAGTTTTATATTGAAGTTTTAGTCCCTTTGGAGGGGTTATCGTCGGATGTGTCTCTGAGGCGGCTATTCCGTCACTGTCCGGCGACTATTTCGATAGCTGTGGCATGCAGTTCTGCCTGAGCAGCCGACCTAAACGGACGTGCGAAACAGTGCTTCAGTGAAAATGTGACAAGAGGGAAGAGAAAGCGGTAACATAAATGCCCATCGCCAAATGGTCGAACATGCAGATTCTACCAATAAAAATAACAAATAAAGGTGAAACATATTTTATAAATAGAGCCACAGGTTCTACCAACAATAGGCAACCAATAAACGAAGAACACGAAAATACAGAAACAAACAAAACAAACATGGAAATATCACAAGACAATGACGGGGACAACGAACTAACACACCACGAAGAAAGCTGGGCGGTGGCAACTTTCAGCAAAAAACTGCAGGAAAGTTACAGTAGCAGATAAAAAACAATGGCTGCAGGATATCACGCTCCGTAATTCATTTAGCGCACTGCCAGAAGAGACAGTAACAGACCCAACTGAAAAACCAACAACCCGTATTGCTAAACCACCACCAATATACATCGGTGCTAAAATAATAGACCCTTTCATTGAACTGCTAAACAACACGGCAGGAAAAGATAACTACATTATTAAACAGATAAAAGTAGATCAGGTGAAAGTGCAAACCAACACCCCAGACACATTCAGAAAAGTGACAAAATCACTAAAGGAGAAAAATGCAGGGTATCACACCTATCAGCTCAAAACCGACAAAAGTTACAAAATAGTAATCAGCGGATTACACCCAAAAACAAATACCGACAACATAAGCGAAGAACTAGCAAAAACTGGACACCAGGTAAGATCAATAAACAACATAACCAGATATGATACTAAACAGCCATTACCGCTATTTCTAATTGAGCTAGAACTTAAAAACAACAATAAAGATATATTCGAAATCAAAAAAGTTCTAAACACAATAGTAACAGTAGAACCATCTAGACATAAAAAAGATATCCCGCAATGCATAAGGTGTCTGCAATACGGGCACACAAAAAATTATTGCTATAGAAGCCCGGCATGTGTTAAATGCTCAAAAAACCATTTAACAATACTCTGCCCATCCACGGGAAAAGTAGAGGAAGTTAGATGCTATAACTGTAACGGAAACCACCCAGCCAACTATAAAGGGTGTGAAGTCAGAAAACAATTACAACGCAAACTGTTTCCGCCGCTACGAAACAGGACATACACTAACATACAAGTGCAGCAGGACAGCACAAAATCCGAGAAAACACCAAATACACAGCACGCAATAAACACTAACCACATCAGCACCGACACCTTTGGTAGTCGAAGCTACGTGCAAGTAATCAGCCAATCGCCACCCTCTGACAACCAATATCACAACAACAGCAGCAACGACACTGCAGAAATTAAGGAACTTCTCAAACAATCCATTAAGAACACCAAAATGCTAACTAGAATGATAGGCGAACAAAACGCAGTTTTCAGACAGCAAACGCAACAAATCACAGTCATGCTACAACTGCTTACAAACGTACTAAGCAAAAGATAAAAACGGACACGTTGAAAATAGCAACCTGGAACTCAAACGGCCTACAACAACGGGCCCTTGAAATTAAAACATTCATATACAATAACAATATAGACATACTACTTGTCTCAGAAACACACTTCACTACAAAAAGCTACATGAAAATACCATACTACACTACATATATGATACCAAACACCCCTCAGGAAAAGCGCACGGAGGGACAGCAGTAATAGTCAGAAACAATATCAAACATTATCTACACAGCCAAGTTAATAAGGAATATTTACAAGCAACCACCGTTACAGTTCAAACTAGCAGCAACTACTTCTAGTTGTCAGCAGTATATGTGCCTCCGCGACACAAAATAACATCACAAATGTGGGAAGAATACTTCCAGGACCTAAGAGACAAGTACATCGCAGCGGGAGACTACAACTCAAAGCACACGCTATGGGGATCAAGAAACACTACACCTCGAGGCAGAACTCTGGAAAAATACATTAGAAATAATAACCTCAATATATTATATTATCCACAGGAACACTGACATACTGACCGCCTGACCTGAACAAAAAACCAGATCTACTGGACTTTGCAGTTACAAAGGGACTAAACACAAACAAACTAAGAATAACATCCAACCTCGAACCAATACTTTATAGCAAACCAGGAACACTATGCAATAAAACCACCAAATGGCAAACTTTCAAAGAAATAATAGAAAGCAAAATAAACTGCGACATACCGTTGAAAACCCTTGAACACATACAACAGGCAGTAGCAACATTAACAGCAACTCAAGTTTACTGGTGAGTGCCGAAGCGTGCAGACGTGTGTCCAGTGCCCTGTGAAGTTCACAAAACAACACGTGACGCCCATCTGTCGAAAGCGAATCTAACAAACCTAGCCAAGTGTTTGCAAACGTTCTCTTTTTTTTATTTATTAAAATATTTACAATCAATTCTCGTTGAGAATTTTCAGTAACTTCATTTGGCGCGATACAATGACATGGCTTATAATAGTTTTATATTGTTGGTTCTAGTAGGATCTAAGGATTTAATCTAAAGGGTATTTTCTTTTTAGTCTGCGGATCTGGTTCGTCGTGTCTAGTAGTTGGGTGACTAATGGGTTGTGGTGGTTGTTGACTCTTGCGTTATATCTGCTTCTGGACTTGTGTATTTCATCTTTGACTGTAGGTATCTTGAGGTCGCGTTGGATTGTTTCGTTGGTAACATACCAGGGTGCATTTATTAGGGATCTTAGCGTTTTCGATTGGAAGCGTTGGAGTATTTCAATGTTGGATTCCGTAGGTCCAGACAGGTTTTATTACGGTCTTACAGAGCTTAATTTTGTTCTGCGTGCTTAGGTTGGAACGACGACCAATGAGTCAATAAAATTTTTTGGGTTTGTCCTTGAGTTGTTTAGATTTGTCTTCGATATGTTGTTTCCATGTTAATCTCCTGTCCAGAGTCATGTCCAGGTATCTGACTGTGTCCTTGTTAGGAACTGTTATATTATTAATGGAGACCTGTAGGCAGTTTTGTTTTCGCAGCGTGAAGGTTACATGTATGGATTTTTTTCATTAATTTTGAAGCCCCATTTATGGAACCACTTTTCCATTGAGTCGAGACCTCGTTGGAGAGTGGATGAGGCAATTATCGGGTTGGCGTGGGACGCTAATAGCGCTGTGCCGTCAGCAAATGTTGCTATAGTTATTTCTGTTGATATTGGTAAATCGGCAGTGTAGATGGAGAACAGGAGGGGTCCGAGGACACTACCTTGGGGTATGCCCGCTTCTATTGGGAAAGTTGTGGTAATGGCGTCTACGTATTTAACCATGAATTGTCTTTTGGTTAGATAGGACTTTAGGATGGAGTAGTAAGTGTGTAGTAGGACTTTTTTAAGTTTGTAAAGAAGCCCTTCATGCCATACTTTGTCGAATGCCTGTTGAATATCAAGGAATACCGCTTGAGTGGAAGATCTTCCCTCTGTGATGAATATCGCTGCGTAACCGGACAGGGAGATCTCCCTTTTTGACTTTAGCAACGCGTTTTCTTCTTTGTTGTTATTATTAATTATTGTTTACCTGGAATTGTTCCCTTATAGCTCGCTGTGACACGCGCGGTTGGCTAATATAAGTGTTAATTCGCTACACGAACTTTCCCATCCTGGGATACGCGCTATGCAAAATTTGGTGACGACGCGTTTCGAAATGGTTTATTTTTTTTTTTTTTTTTTTATTTATTAAAATTCACAATTTGTGCAATTTGGACATTTGGTGGAATTTTTTAACGGTTAAATTAGCATGTTGGTGGCTACCCCCAGCGGGGTACCATCCTCGTGTTTCTTAGGTTATGTCCTTTATAAGGTCTGCTGGGTGCTTCCTTTTTAGTCTTCTGTCCATATTTATGATTTTGTATGTTTCCGCAGCTAGCCGGTTTATGTGTGTTGCTATTCTTAATTTGTATTTCTCGGAGTATCTGCTGATTTCTTCCTTGACCGTTGGCATTCCCAGGTCCCTTCGTATATCTTCGTTTCTGACGTACCAAGGTCCGTTTACTATTGTCCTGAGAATTTTAGCCTGTATTACCTCTATTTTGTTTATATGGCTCATTGCTGCCGTCCCCCATAGTGGTATTCCGTACGTCCAGATTGGTTTTATGATCGTTTTATATATTTTTAACTTGTTTTCTGTGCTTAGTTTGGATTTTCGGCTTGTTAGCCAATGCATTTGTCTTCTTGTTTTCTGTATTTTTTCTACTATTGATTTGATGTGTAGTTTCCAGGTGAGTTTTTGATCTAAGTGGAGTCCTAGGTATTTGACATGCTTTGTTTGCGTTATATGCGTGCCGTTCAATAGGATGTTTGGTGGTATCTTTTTCCGTAGCGTGAATGTAATATGGTTGCATTTATTGGGGTTTGCTTTTATTTGTTTTTCTTGTAGCCAATTTTCTATTTTTACGATATGTTCTTGTAGTATTTTGACTGCCGTTTCTGGGTTAGTATGCCTGACTAGTATAGCTGTGTCGTCCGCGAATGTCAATACTGTGCTATTGGTAGTGGTTGGTATGTTCGCCGTGTATAATGTGTATAGTATTGGGCCTAGGACGCTTCCTTGTGGTACCCCGGCCTTGATGTCTTTAACTTGAGAATGTGTGTCCTTGATTTTTATTACGAAGGTTCTGCAGCTTAGGTAGGATTTTATTAAGTGGTGTATTTGCTCCGGGAATTGTTTCCTAATTGTTTGTAGTAGACTTTCATGGTTAATTTTATCGAATGCTTTCTCTATGTCTATAAAGAGGGCTGTGCAGTATTCCTTGTTTTCTAGTGCTACTATTATTTCGTTTATAAGCCTGTGCATTTGCTCTATCGTGGAGTGTTTGTTTCTGAAACCAAATTGGTGATCCGGTATTAGTTTTTTTGTCTCTATTATTGGTTTTATGCGGTCGTATATTATCTTTTCCAGTATTTTGGAAAATACTGGAAGCAGTGATATTGGTCTGTAAGATGCAGTTTGGTGCGGGTCTTTGCCTGGTTTATGTAACATTTTGATCTGTGCTAATTTCCATGGTTTGGGGAAGTATTGAATTCTTAGAATTGCGTTGAATATTATTGTTATTAGTTTTATTGCTTTTGGCGGAAGGTTTTTTAAGATTTTACCATTAATTAGGTCGATTCCTGGCGCTTTGTTGTTTTTTGTTTTATCAATTATGTTTCTAATTTCTTGTGCCGATGTTTTAGGTATGGTGTATTCCTTGTCGGCTGTGGTAGCAGTGGTTTGTGGATCCTCCTCCGTATGACTTTTGAGGTTGCTGTTGTTGATAATGTGTGGTGTGAATGTGTTGTAGAGGTGGTTGGAGAATTCTTCAGCTTGTTCTTCGTTGCTTCTTGCCCATGTGTTATCTGCTTTTCTGATTGCCGGGACGGGTATTATTGGCTTCCTTATTTTTTTCGTGGCTTTCCATAGTGAATAGTTGGTGTTCTCGTGTGTGGAGAGTGTCCCTATGAACTTTGCGAATTCATTATCGTTGTGCTCCTTTATTTTGTTTTTTATTTCCTTTGCAAGTTTGTTTAAGTGTTTTTTGTTTTCTCGGGTTCTGTATTTTTGCCATTTTGCTTTTGCTTTTCTTTTTTCTTTGATTTTGTCGAGTATTTCTTGCGGGATTGTTATTGTTTGTCTGCTGGTTGGTTCGGGAGTAGTGGTTGTCCTTGCTGCTTCCTGAATAGTTGCTGTCAATGTTGCTACTGCCTGTTCTATGTGTTCAGGAGTTTTTAACGGGATGTTGCAGTTTATTTTGCTTTCTATTATTTCTTTGAAAGTTTGCTATTTGGTGGTTTTATTGCATAGTGTTTCTGGTTTGCTATAATGAATTGGTTTGTTTCTGTATTCAATTATTATGGGTGTATGATCGGAGCTGAGCTCGAGGTTGGGTGTTATTTTTAGTTTATTTGTGTTTAGTCCCCTTGTAACTGCAAAGTCCAGAAGATCTGGTTTTTTGTTCAGGTCAGTCGGCCAATGTGTCGGTGTTCCTGTGGATAATATATTGAGGTTATTATTTCTAATGTATTTTTCCAGTGTTCTGTCTCGAGGTGTAATGTTTCTTGACCCCCAAAGCGTGTGCTTTGAGTTGTAGTCTCCCGCTGCGATGTACTTGTCCCCTAGGTCCTGGAAGTATTCTTCCCACATTTGTGTTGTTATTTTGTGTCGCGGAGGCACGTATACTGCTGACAACTGGAAGTAGTTGCTGCTAGTTTGAACTGTAACAGTGGTTGCTTGTAAATATTCTTTGTTAACTTGGCTGTGTAGATAATGTTTGATATCGTTTCTGACTATCACTGCTGTCCCTCCGTGAGCTTTTCCTGAGGGGTGTTTGGTATCATATATGGTGTAGTATGGTATTTTCAAATAGGTTTTTGTAGTGAAGTGTGTTTCTGAGACAAGTAGTATGTCTATATTATTATTGTATATGAATGTTTTAGTTTCGAGGGCCCGTTGTTGTAGGCCGTTTGAGTTCCAGGCTGCTATTTTTAGAGTGTCCGTTTTTATTTTTTGCTTAGCACGTTTGTAATTAGTTGTAGCATGACTGTGATTTGTTGGGTTTGCTGTTTGAGTACTGCGTTTTGTTCGCTTATCATTCTGGTTAGCATTTCGGTGTTCTTTATGGATTGTTTGAGCAGTTCTTTGATTTCTGCAGTGTCGTTGTTACTATTGCTGTGGTATTGGTTATGTGTGTGTGTTGGTTGGCTGGTTACTTGAGCATAGCTTAGACCACCAATGGTGTTGGTGCTGATAGGTTTGGTGTTTATTGCTTGCTCTGTATTTGGTAATATTTCAGGTTTTGTGCTGTCATGATGGGCTTGTGTGTTAGTGCTTGTCCTGCTTCGTAGGGGCGGGAACAGTTTACGTTGTAGTTGTTTTCTTACTTCACATCCTTTATAGCTGGCTGGGTGGTTGCCGTTACAGTTGAAGCATTTAACTTTTTCTATTTTTCCTGAAGATGGGCAGTGTACAGTTAAGTGATTTTTTGCGCACTTGACGCAGGCTGGGCTTCTGTTGCAGTAGTTTTTAGTGTGTCCGTATTGTTGACACCGCATGCATTGAGGTATATCTTTTTTGTGTCGTGGTGGTTCGACTGTTACTATTGTGTTTAGTATTTGTTTGATATCATATATTTCCTTGTTATTGATTCTGGGTTCAAGTTCTATTAAGAATAGTGGTAGTGGTTGCTTTGTGTCGAATCTTGTTATATTGTTTATTGTTCTTGTTTGATGTCCAATTTTAGCTAACTCATCGCTTAGTTTATGTATGTTGGTTTTAGGATGCAATCCTCTTATGACAATTTTATAGCTCCTTTCAGTTTTAAGCTGATACGTGTGGTAGATAGCATTTTTTTCTTTTAATGCTTTTATAACTTTCCTAAATGATTCTGGTGTGTTTGTTTGTATTTTTACTTGATCCAATTTTGTTTGCTTTATTGTGTAGTTGTTTTTCTCATCTAGATTATTTAGTAGATCGATGAGCGGGTCTATTATTTGGGCCTCAACAAAGATTGGTGGTGGTTTTGTAATATGGTTTGTTTGGATAGTGGTTTTATTTACGGGGTCAGCGTCTATTTCTTCAGTTAGTGAGTTGAAGGAGTTACTTAATGGTAATTCTTGCAGCCATCGCTGCTTTTCTGTAACTGGGTTTCCTATGGCACTTATGTCTGTGGTTGTTTTGCGTTTTTTGCTAGCCTTCACTGGCTTCCAGCTTTCGTCCTGGTAGTATCTTTCATGTTCTGAATTGCTATCTTCCTGTCCCCGATGCTCTTTTGTTTCTTCTGTCTCCATGTTAATTTGTTTGGTTTTTATATAATATGTTTCTCCTTTTGTTGCTATGTTTATAGTTGGTATCTGCATTGTTATTTTATTTCCTCCTCACTATCACTTTGCAGCACTATTACTTTGGAGCACTTTTTCACTATTCACTTATACCTGGAGAGGACGACCGTCTAGACACGTCCGTCCTCCTCGGCTGTCCGAGCAGGAGTGAGAAATGGTTTATGGCACCGGAATACGATTACCGGCAGAGTTTTTTTTAACCGCGACTCAGCAAGTGAACTTAGAATACGCCAACCAAGTAAAAGAACAGATCAAAAAAATCACACCACAACTGATCGTACAATATGGCACGAAGAAAATTTTCATCTCCCGCGAACTCGCGTCATCACCATACATATTCTTGCGTAACGACGCCGTCAGAAACCCCTTACAACCACCTTAAGGTGATATAATAAGGTGATACCGGAGATAAAAATTTTATAATAGAAATCAACAACGAAAACACAACAGTTTCCATAGACAACGGAAACTCGCTTTTGTAGTACCCGACGACATCGAGCATTAACAACCTCAGGAAAATCTATGAGCGGGCAGTTCGGAGCGAAGAAAATTAAAGAAATAGTTACATCACTCACGCAGATAGGAAAGTTCGCTTTCTTGAGAGATTCCAGGCAGGTTATAGATAAGTCAATAGAATAAGCTTAGCATGTAAAATCTATCTGCAACAACCATTGTAAAACAAGAAAAAAAACGTTACCACTGATGTAGCGGTCCATGGCCGTAGAGAAAATTCCAGGGTTAAAGCGCATGTATTGGCCGCATGGACTGCGAAACGTCCGAGCCCGAAACGACGTCGAAAAGAATAAACTCTGGGACTTAGTAAAAAGTGCGTGAGCTTGCGAGGAAAATTTATTGTTTTATCGTCTACGAGTTTTTCTATCCCCATTTTGGAAGAAAACTTTCTCTTCGGAGGACCTCGGCATATATGAAGGAAAACGAGGAAAAGTTCGAGAGTGAGTATCGAGTCAGTATCTGATCAGTATCGATATCACGTGAGCTCGACGTTACGTAGTCCGATTTAAAACGATGCACACTAGTCATCGAAATAAACACTGATGAAGTTAAAGTACCGAGTAATTTAATAACACCCTACACGTTCTCCACCTCATGTTATTATATTCATGATAGTTTATGTGCGAGAAAGTCAAAGATATTTACTTAATGTTTCCCTAATTTCAAATTAAATATTAAATTTTATTTCTCTATCTTTTTTTTTATTATCGTATCTTTATTTGCACCTTTCGTATGTATAATAAAATATTGTATAAATTTCTTATAAGTTTTGCATAAAAATTAGAATAATTGCAAAAATAAACAAAATTGCGATGCAATTCAGACAATGTATATATCAATTTAAAAAACGTATATTTTATACACTTACATACTAACAATATAATAGAAGTATGTTATCGTACTATAATGGATAGATAATGATGTTATATCGAATACACATGTGATATACTTAGCAGCTTTACGTAATAAGCTTCATAATACCTACTTTTATATAAATTATATATTGCTTAAAAAAAATCAATTATTTAATACATGTAAATAAATAACATACAAATTAATTTGAATTTATGCATCAAGTATAATTTGTATAAAATGGTACTTATACAAATTTTTAAATAAAAAACAAACTTAAATATTTTGTTCATAAGAATTTTTAATAATTTTATGTTTTAGGTTAAATCATAAATAGCCCGCGTATTTTTATGTATTTATAAGAAACTTGAAAGTGTAAAATCGCACAGAATGCACATAATATGAAAAAATATATAAAATATCCAAAGTATAGTGCTTTTTATAGTACTTGGTAATTCAAATAATTTTCTACCGTTCTATTTTTCTAATTATTTTCTCAAAAATATGACGAATAATGAACAAATTTTAATAAAGTTGATACGTTATATGTCAACCTATATGTAGATGAAGTAATGCTATATTTTTAATTTTTGCACATTGTGTACAGTGCCATCTGTAGTAAGCGTAAGTGTGTTATGATTTAGGCACGCAAACATCTGACATTTCTGTCAAAATCTTTTATTCGTATACGTTAATCGACGTAGGTACGAAGACAGTGTCTAGTGAAAAGTTCATCCTAAAAATGTTTATTGGAAGATAGCATTGAACAAAATGAACAAAAATATGAACTCACCGTCTAAACTTACGGAGTTCGCTCCGTTAAGTCCTGAAGAAAGCCAACCTGTTGTAGCTTCTTTATTTTCCAAATTTTTTAACTTTACTAAAGGTAAGATGTTTAATTATTACAATATATTTTCTTCAGTATTACAACTTGGGATAACTTAATTTACTTGTGGCTTACATTTTAGTATGTATAAATACGAGCTAAAGAATGAATATTTAAATTAACAATTAATATATATATATATAATACATGCTTAATTTTTAGGTTCACAAAATGTTGATGATTCTACAATCTCTTCTACTACCAATGAAGAACAAAGCTCGTCTGATTCTGAATCTTGGAAACAGTCAGAGAGTACTGAAAAATCACCTGAAGATGACAGCTCAAGTATGATGAACTTTCCATTAGATACTCGTGAAGGAAGAAGTTTACCAAATGTATTAAAACGTATTAGTAATATTGTAGCTTTGAAAAGTAGTGTAAGTAATGATACCTGCCTTAAGAATATTTTGCAGTATAAATTATTTGAATTACTAATGATATTAATATTGTTAATTTAATATAGAACTTACGCTCGTACAAAGATTCTCAATTAAGAAGCTATTGGATGCCAGATAGTGTAAGCAAGCAGTGTTATGAATGTGGTGAACGATTTACAACTTTTCGCAGAAGACATCATTGCCGTGTTTGTGGACAAATATTCTGTTCAAAATGTTGCTCTGATCAGATTCCTGGAAAAGTTATGGGATGCACTGGTATATAAATGATAAATGGTTATTTTTTATTGTATTTATTTGCACTTGATAATAATAATCTTTTTGTAATAGGTGATCTCAGAGTGTGTACATATTGTTGCAAAGTAGTTTTATCTTATTTACAATCATCAGACATGAGAAGCGATCTATCAGCAGATTTAAAGGCATTGCAAGAAGACCTGCAAGTTAAATATGGAAATAATTCACCACCTGTCACACAGAAATGTTCAAATGAATCAGTAGAAGATGAAAGTTCAATCTATAGGAAACCAAGTGTAGGGTATATGGAAGAAAAATATGCTATTGGACGGTATATTTTTAGCTGTCTCTAGCTAATGTCTCTAGTGTATCTAGCTAAATGTTATAATTTAATATGATTTAAGATTTGTGAAATATGATTTTCAGGCCAACAACTAGTTACTTAACATCACAGGAACGTTCTATCGTCTTACAGAATTCAGCCTCTTTGAGAATGATTTATGAAGAATTATTTAGATCCAGTCAAGCAATTATCTTACAAACACATAGAGTTAGACTAAAAAGTTATCATAATTGCTTTCTGGCCAATGAATTAGTAAATTGGATGATAGCACAAAATAAAGCAGCTACTCGGTAAAGCTAAAACAGATATAAGAGAAAGTATAATAGAAAGAACAATGATTACTGAAATGTAATATTTTATAGAGTGCAAGCTACTGCTATAGGCCAGGCATTGCTGGAAGCTGGTTTCATAGAACCAGTAGTTGCTGATAATATATTTAGTGATACAGCAACTATATTTAAGCCAGTCAAATTATCGAATATGCAAAGCATGGATTTGTTAATTGAGACTCAAAATACCTGTGATGCTCAAGAACCAGCATGGGTAAAAACTATCCCACAACATGATTCAACAACTGGTAATATGAAATATTTATATAAACTATTTTGTACATATAAAATTGTTAACACATGTAAATTTTAGATTCAGAAAGTGAAACAAAACCTTCGAATTCAGTCCAACAAACAACTGGACGTTTACCATCATCTAGTTCAAGTTTTTATTTGGATTTAAACTTGGAAGCATCTACTGTTACATTAAAAAGACCTACATCGGAAGACTTAACTACAATTTCTGTAGATAGTAGTGATGGTATAATTGAACAGAAGGAAGTCACAGTAAAATCACATAAATGTAATTTTAAGATTGCTGATGATCTTTTAAATGATACACTACAAGTACAAGAATTTAAAGAAAAGAATGGTTGGCATAAACCAACAAATTTGCGAACTGTGTTTGGAGAACTACATGCATATGAATGTCTAACGTGAGTATCAAATATATATTAACAACGATAATAACATTTATATTTAAATATACTTAATTATAGATCTGCGTACAAGCAACATGAAGATTCACTAATTAAGCAACTTCTTAATAAAGAAGGTTTATCACAAAGTTGGTCAGAAGTAATACTCCCCATCGCCCATCAAATTATTGATTTTGTTAGACCAGATTTAAATCATAATGTGGATGATTTGGATATTCGACAATATGTACAAATAAAGAAATGTCCTGGCGGAAGTAGAGATGATTGTGAAATTGTGTCTGGTGTAGTTTGTACAAAAAATGTTGCACACAGAGGAATGAACGCAATGATAGCTCATCCAAAAATTTTATTACTTCAGTGTGGACTCATGTATCAACGCGTAGAAGGAAAATTATTAAGTTTAGAACCTGTGATGTTACAAGTATGAAGAAGAATTTAATAATACTATTATTTTCACATCATAAATATATCAGAAAAACATTGTTTTGTAGGAAAACGAATATTTGGGTCACACAGTTGCTAGGATTACGGCACTTGGACCAGATGTTGTACTAGTACATCGTTCTGTTTCAAGATTAGCACAAGATAGACTCAGAGAATGTGGAGTAACACTTGTTTTGAACGTAAAACTCAGTGTTCTTGAAAGGATTGCACGGTGTACAGGTGCTAATATCGTGAATACTATTGATGCACACATAAGTGCAAGGTATATGCTTGGTACATGTAAAAAATTTTATTTGCGAAACTTTTCGAATGATAAAAGTGAGTAATAAAACATTACAATTTTTCTCTCTATTAAATTTTTCTTTAGTAAACTAAACCTTAATATCTTATTTCTTTTTTTTTAGATGGTATTAAAACGTTAATGTACTTTGAGGGATGTGCAAATCCACATTTAGGAGCTACAATCTTGTTACGAGGTGGTTCTCAAACAGAATTAAAAAAAGTAAAGAATGTAACTTCAATGATGATCTTTGCTGCTTATTCTTGGCGTCTCGAAAAGTCATTTCTTATGGATGAATTTGCAAGACCACCATCGCCTAAAGATAATCCATTTTTGGATGAAACGTGCAAAGATTTCAAAGACTTTCAAGAAACCAATAAAATATTACATGCTAAAGCTAGTGAAGAAAATGATTTGTTATTGGGTCATTGCAAAGAATATACAGAAAGTCAGGAAATTTTAAAGGTATCAGAAGTTCAAGAAGATTCTGGAAGCGTATCAAGTGATAAACTATGTCTAGAAATAGAACTTTCATTAAATGAAGGTACACCAATAAAAGACATAGTTTCATATCAGACTGAGAATATGTTACCTTCAAACTCCATTAAACAAATATCTTCTATATTATCTGAAGATATTGATCCTTATGATACTTTAAAATTATTTAAGCCCAAAACAAAATCTTCTGTAATTGACGAAAAAGCTGCAGGGAATTGCCTAACAAGTAAAACAAACAATGATAATTTAAATAATAGTTCCGATCTTGATATAGATGGCAAACAAGATACAAATAGTACAGTGGAATTATTTGGTGGAAAGAAAACGATGAAAGTAAATAAAAATATTAAAGAAGAAGTTGAAAAATCAAAAATAAAAGATAAAGTTGCCTCAGAAGAAAAACGTATTTATGGTGAATCTATTAGCGATCGTAGTGATCCTCTTCATCAATACTTAAATGAAGATGAAGAAGATGTCTTTAGTCAAACTAGTCCAAATGGACAACATTTGAGCGTTGCCGATTTACCATTATTAAATAAATTTAAGAAAGCATTAGAAGGCACTATATTAAGCGTATCGCCTTATTTAAAATTTTCTGTTCCTTATTTAGAAACTGAGACAGGAAGAAATTGCATATTGCGAAGTTTTTTCCCGAGAGAAATTTTTTATTCTGTACAATTTATGGATAAAGTAAAAGAAATTAAAACGGGTAATGTATTTATAGAACAATCTGTAACTGAAAACCCATTAGTGAATTTAAAATTAAAACCACAACATCCATTCGTTCAAGCGAGATTAACTACAGATGTGGATAGCCGAAAGGTACAAGCTTTATTAGCCAATTTTAGAGCATGTGGTAGTCGCTTATATCCAACGAATAATGTTTTATCGGATAAACAAATTCCGATACAATCAGAAGTAACTGAACAACCTCCTATGTGGCCCGATTGTTTAGATCCTGCTAGTCATCAACGTTTATCTGTGTTATTTTGTAGTTTCTCACATACTGGTAATAATGATACACCAGCATTTTGCGTAAATCCTTGGGTAGTTAATATGGATTTATATGGAAGAAATGATATTGCGCTTGGACGTTTCTTGGAACGTTATTGTTTAACATCTGAATATAAATGTCCTGCTCAAGCATGTCGAGCACAAATCGCTCATCATATCCGACGGTTTGCACACGACGGTGGATGTATATATATTAGTTTAAGTGAAATGAGCACCGATCCATTTTCTCAAGAGAATGCAAATCAAATTTTAATGTGGAGCAAGTGTATGAAATGTAAAAGCGTTTCACCAGTAGTTCCAATGTCGGATGATACTTGGTCTTTATCTTTTGCAAAGTATTTGGAATTACGGTTTCATGGAAGCGCGTACACCAGACGCGGAACAGATACTTGTCAACACTCACTTCATCATGATCATTATCAATATTTCACAAAGAAAAATATGTTAGCTGTGTTTAAATACACAAAAATATCGCAATGGGAGATTTCACTTCCACCTCCGGTGATAAATATTATGTATGATCCAAAACAACATGCAGATGTGATAGAAGAGATGAAAAGTATAGCATTGAAAGGAGACGAAGTTTTTTCTTGTATACGAGAAAAATTGACAACTTTACAAACTGATATAGATATTTTAAATGCTGTTAAACAGCAGCTATCTAAGGATCAACAGTATTTCAAAAATAAAATTGAAGAAATTCAATTGAAATTGACGTCCCCCACTTTGGAGAACAAAAAACTCGAAGGAAAAGTATCTGAAAAGCAAGTTCAAGCTCTAATGTTTAGAATTGAAGATGGAATAGTAATTCTCAAACGAATAATATCAGAAGTTGTATTTACTTGGAATGCAAACATCTTGGAAATGTCTGTTAAAAAGAAAGATGAAAGACCAAGACGATTTACTGAACGATCGTTAACGACTGGAAGTAATAGTATAATTGATACAGATGGATATATAACAGAAGATACTGCATCAGAATCGCAGTTAGAAGATTTAAGTCCTATGTCAGCGGATTATAATGCTGTTGATGCCATTGCTGCTGCACAAAATGACTTACAAGGAATGGAAGGTTTAGAAAATTCAGACAACGAAGTCTTAGAAAATAATAATCCTGAAGACATTGTTATTATTCAAGAATCTCCAAAAATGCATCAAAGATCACATTCTGATGTTTTGCCTATTACTTTTGATGACATACCAGATAAAAAGAAAAAGAAAAAGACTATTCTATCACAACTATTACCTTCTGTTCCTGTTACTCAGCCGATAGTAAATCCTTTAGGGACTTTAGAACATCATTTACTTCCTCTTGGGTTTGTTGATTATATTAAAACATTTCTATATATTTAGTATGTTAGAAAATAATTATACATAATTAGTTAATATTCTAAAATATATTTGTTTTACAGATCAGTCGTACCTATAGTGGTATATGAATCAGAGCCTTCATCTATAATCGCATATGCACTAGATTCACACGACTATAAACATGTACTTCAGGAATTAATGCGTACGACGAAAGGACCTGATTTAAATCCCAGTCCCTTAAATAAGCGTAAATTCCCCGAAAATAAAGAGAATCTTCCTGATGTGATCCAATCTGGAGAATTTAAACGGCCATCTGTTTTGTCATTTTTCCGAGGAAATAGTCCAAATCCTGCAAGTCCCTTAGACTGTGATAAAACTATTTCAAATACGGATTCTAGCATACAAAATCCATCAACGACAACAGACACGGATGAGGACAAGAAAACAACAAAACAGCAAAATTACATCGAAGTTCAATTTAACGATGCAACGACAAATTTCTATTGTAGAATATATTTCGCTGCACAATTTGCTGCTTTTAGAGAAAATGTTTTACCGTGTGGAGAGGATGGTTTTACAAGAAGTTTATGTCGAAGTGTACAATGGGCTGCAAGAGGTGGAAAAAGCGGAAGCAGTTTCTGCAAAAGTCGAGGTATAATATTATATGAATATACGTATATGTTTACGTTACGTAAAAAAGTACGAAATAAACTGCCCTATGTATTAATTTTCTTGGTCGATACATTATTTGTTACAGACGATAGGTTTATTATAAAAGAGATGTCTAGACTAGAAATGCAAATATTTATTGATTTTGCACCAAATTACTTTTCCTATATGGAAAAATGTCAACAGACTAAGCAGCCGACATTGTTAGGAAAGATAGTCGGCGTTTACAGAGTATCTTTTAAAAACAATACAACAAATGCAGCACTTCGAACTAGTGTATTAGTGATGGAGAACTTATTTTACAAGAGAACGATAACAGACAAATTTGATTTGAAGGGATCAGTGAGAAATCGCCTTGTAAATCCTGATGATACATGTCACGAAGGAGAACTTGTATTGCTCGATGAAAATTTATTGAATAGTAAGTGGTGTTGTGCTAATATTATTTTATATAGATATACGTATAAAAATTTCTCAGTCAAATACATATAGGATATATTTCTAGTGAGCTGCGATTCGCCGCTCTATATTAGATCACATTCCAAAGCGGTTTTAAATAGAGCTATTGAACAAGACACAAAATTCCTGGCTGATAATTCTGTGATGGATTATTCGCTATTAGTAGGTTTAGAACCAAATTCAGATGAACTCGTCCTAGGTATAATAGGTAAGTTTAGAGAATTATGAATGTAATATTTCTAGATACAAGATATCTTGGAACTATTATTATAATTACAGATTATATACGAACGTTTACTTGGGACAAGAAGTTAGAAACAATGGTGAAGAAAACGGGCATACTAGGTGGCCAGGGAAAATTGCCAACAATAATATCTCCAGAAGAATATCGAGCTCGTTTCATAGCTGCTATGCACCGATATTTCTTACCTGTACCGGACAGGTGGTCTGGTTTAGGTAGAGGAGTAGAAACATGATAAATATGACTTTCATATAGTGAGATTTCCAATTTTTCACAAATACTGTATACTAAACATATTGTATATATATTTTCTATGCAGCTGACATAAATGTAACAAACAGTGTTGCATATAAAGATACGTAATTGGATGTTAATAATTTATAGAATTTTGTTTTTACTAGTCGACATTACGATATTTTGTAATGGAAAAGTGATAAAAATATGTTACCATTATTATAACGAAGAGTCTCATTGTACAGTTTTAATCTCATAATTTATATAGCGATGTAACATTCAAATTATGTCGCTTGTATTTGAATTTATTAATATATTGGTCATTGTATTACATGTACATAAGACGTTAATATTAAAATTTCCAAGCGAATTGTCTTTCCAAGTTTGAAGCACAAAGGGCGTGAATGAGAATTACGTAAAATTATATAAAAGTCTATGAAAGCACCATTATTAATGTTTTATTTAGATTAATTTTCAAAATTATGTACATAAACATTATTTATTATTATTGATAATCAAATAAACAATAATAATAATTTTAGTAATAATAAGAGTTTCATAACATAATAGTATTTTCATAATAGTTTAGATCAGTGTTTCAAAATTTCTATGTATTTAAAATGAACAAAATTAAAAAAAAAATATATTTTGTCATACCAATACACAATTTTAATATACCGGCTATATTTTATGATCAGGTCACAGAAGAAAAATATAATAACGTATAAACTATAATACATTATACGACACTGATCTATACGTTACAAACACAAAAAAAAGACATTAAAGCGTATACCTTACAGAAAAACATCTCATACTCAATTTTCGTATAACATCATTTCTACCATATTTACATAAATGAATGCATAATGATGAAGCTGCAGCGAAACTCGAATATTTGAACTATTCCATCTTTAAAAATTAGATTATACTGATCATAATGTCCCTTGTATCTTTCGAGACTATGACTTTATTAATTACTGTAAGTAAGAAATCTGGCTGATGTATTTCAATATTCTATATATTTATTCAGAGAGGGATAATAAAATGTCTTTCATTTGTTTGAAACTAAATACGAATCGATAGTAGATGCATTGCGCGTTTAAGTAAACTATTGTGAGAAAAAGATTGTTCGGAGCGAAACTAAACTTTAGATATACGTCATCGATTACCGATACCTATGTAAGAATGATTGATTGAAATGGAAAACAGTTTTATTATATACTGGTTAGGTAAATTACAATAAGCTGTTGTACAAGAATTTCTGCGAATAACACGAACTCTAGGATCAAATCATTGAAACATGTGAAGTAGTACGAAAGTCCTATTTGTATTCCTATTTATAAATTCAATTGACGATGAAACAGCTCAGCTAATATGGCTCCACTGCCTTTTTCCTCGTAGAACAAAAATGACCTACACTGGATATACTATCTGAGCAAGTGATATTCTCGTGTAAACGACGTTTTAAGAAATGTATACATATATAATTCTTCGAGTAACTTTACATAAATACTTAGTGGACATTACATAATCAGTAAATTCCTTTTTACAATTTTTTACATAATAATTCGTCGTAATTTCGCATTCATTATAATATTAGCCTCGTGTTTCTATTCATTGCTCTTGTCGCGTTGAGCATGAACAATTCTTTTTTTTTCTTTTTCAACCTTTCGTTAGTCATTTTATATTATTACTATCATTATAAAACAATGTTGACTATGATCGGATTTTACATAAAAGTCTCTGTATTAAATTCGATCGTCGTCAAAAACAAAACGGACGACAAGAAATACGAGTACAATAACCTTTTCTCAACTCATAGTCAATCGGAATCGAATTACATTCACGATGTATCTTGTTCGACTACCAAAGAAAGAGAAAAAAAGGAGAAAGAAAAGGAAATAAAATAAACATAAACTAACATTCATCGCTAAGCGCTATCCAGTGCCGGCAATTTTTTGTACTATGGTGTGGAAGTGGTATTCGATTTCTCATTGACTTCCGCGGCCCACGAACCGCAAATGTTTCCTATCTAGCCGCGAGTCTGTAGATCGAGAAACAACAAGGAAGATACTCGGGACGGTGGAGGAGGCTTCTCGCTATTCATTTACATCAAGCGGCATTCTGGACGCATACTAATTTCATAAACGCTAAGGAGAGTATCGCTGTCTTTCATAACCATAGGAACTACCGTCCCAGCAGCACGTTTGGAAAGGAAATGAGAAAGAAAAAAATAAAAAATAGTCTTTGCAACTTCCGTTCTCGTGTTCTTCCTTCTTCTCCGTGTTTTCTTTTTCCCTTCTTTCTTCCCCCTTCCCCCCTCTCTTACTCGTATCACCAGAATAATCCGACGGAAGAAGAGAAGAGCTTTTTTTTGTTTCTTTTCGAGAGGTCCTGAAGAGGCTCGATCGTGATCGACGTGTTGTGTTTCGATGTACACCATATATATGTATATATATATATGTATATATCAAAGAATAACAAGAATAAACGAGGGTCGTATCGGCTACTCTAGAGATCCACGTACGTATATCGTGCAATTCAATGAGGATAGAGGTGAGGATTCCTTTCTATTAGAGACAGAGGGAGATCTTGTTTTCTTCTAGAGACGTGCACGTCCTAAGTGATTAATCTGCGTTTTTCTTTCTTTGCGCATGAGATTTTTTGTTTGTTTTCTTTGCAGAAAAATCATGCGTCCTTCTTCTAGGGATGAGGAGATACGAGCGCGTGAATCTCAGCTAATAAATCGCTTTCGAGGTTACGCAGCGTGTAACACTGGCGAGTCAGTCGATCTTTTATAAACCATTGCCTCCTGTTTTTAAACACCGTTTACGTGCACATCGTGCGACCTCGGGATCTTGCGCACGGGCCGCCGAATCGCAAGTCTCTTTTATCTCTGTGGCTCGCCTAGGCCCAATTGTTGACTTTGCGTTTGCTGTTGCGTGTTCCCGGTCACGCTACACCGTCCTCCGTGGTGTTGCGCCGCCATCCCCATCTGCATCGAGTTCTGATGCAATCCATTTTGGCTCGGCGACATTCCTGCAATCGAAGAACCAATTTACCATTTACACTTCCAATTTAACTCAAATTTCTCTATATAACGTGTACATGTATATATATATAAACACATATGTATATACATAAAATTTTTTTATGGTGAGTAATTAAATACTTTCACGAGCCACTGTACATTTCTAGATCGGTTTCAAATTTTATCAATACAATAATCATGATAATCCTGTCTCATAACGGTATTAACAAAATTTTATGTATATAATACATTCAATTATGTGTACACATACAATTTTTGTGTAGTGAGTAATTAAATACTTTCATGAGCTACTGTGCATCTCCAGATTGGATTTAAATGCTATCAATATGGTAATCACGATAGTCGTGTCTCATTACAGTGCTAATGAAATTATGAGTCGATGCTATGAAATAAAAAAAAAGATATGCACTTGCATATAAAAGAATGTGCTATTTTGCGTAGCACATGCAATAGACATATATGTTTTCTGTGATAAGTGTTTAAATACTTCCAGGGACCGGTATATATACACGTGCAATATACATGTACATGTATTTTTACGTATGCTAAAGCGAAATGGCACTACTACAACGAACAAGATTCTAGAACTAATTAGTCCATTCTAGCTATAGCACATTTCGCTGTATTTTCTTTTGTAACATGTCGTGAGTATTTCTCACTGCGATTCTTTCGAGAAAAGGTATAGAATGCCTAGGAAATCGCTGTTCTAGGAGCTCGCTAATTTTTCTTCACTGTTTATGAGAATGTCTCGCGTTAAAAATAACGGAGAGTTTGACTCATTAAACGCTGTCTGGAACGCGCAATGAAAATATTCAAAGAACATTCGCCAATTAAGAACCACCGTTGCGCCTATCCAATATATCATCTGTCATTCTTTTTTGATCAATTTACACGATTAAAGTCTATTACATTTTTTGTAATCTTCCGATTCCTATAAGCACCTGTTCAAAGATTTCATCTCTTTATTTATTCTATGACGTAAATTCCAACAATTTGCTTCAGATTTTTTCGTTATTGTCTCTTTCTCTAGCCAAGCTTCTCGATGATATGAAATTCGAAGAGATTGAAATATTTAGAGGAAAATAATAAAAATTTCTTTAATATTTCTGATTTGCATAGCGGGCTTCTGTAAAGTATCCGTTTTTTTTTCTTTTTCTTTTACGAAGTTGAAACAATACGTAAGTTACGTTCTTTATACCTTGCGATAACGTTACGCGTTTCCGCAACTTTTTTTCGTTATTTTACTACTTGGCCCTTAATGGATTAAAGAAAGGCGATAAAGATATTTGTGGATTTGATGGACTTGGAGTACAAAAAAAACCTCAGTCAGCGAAGTTCCGCGAATCAATTGTTTTCAAACAGACAATAATTTATCGCATCCTGATAAATTGCTGCTCTTAATTAATAGCGCATGGAATAACTTTTACGAGCCCTTAAATAAATTATCTTCGAAATAAATAATCGAGTCATGGAAAATGATAATACTTTGTTTTTACGAAAAGGATGAAGCACGAAAAGCATGCGATCTCCGTGACTGAAATAAACAAGTGTAATTTATGTTATTCAGATTATGTTAGAGATTTGCAAATTTCTCAATTACTTTATAATAAATTATTTTATGTAAATTGTAATATGTGCTGTAGTAAACGTACAGCGAGCAAGGAAGGTATTCGTACAATTTAAATGAAAAGATGACGGAGGATAAATATACAAGAAAGTGATAAATAGAAAAATGCAAAGAAATAATAAATAAAAAAATATACAAAAATACAAAAAGATAATGAGATAAAATTCACACGTGATTGTAACATTTTGTCGGGGCAAGATACGATGCTATCAATTGATATCTGTGTTGTAATTAACACGTTGAACCTGGCGTGAGCCACCGCTGTGCCACAATCTGCGCTTCTATCTGACGGCGTGGGCCACCGGTGGATCACGCCGCCTGATGGTAAAGAAAAAGGTGTGACCCCCCGGTGAGTCACGCCATTTGTGTTTCTAATTTCAATTTATAAAAGCGTAATTTAACGAAGACGTTTCTCGATGTTACGTGGCGTTTATGGATTAACTTTTGCTCCTGCATATTTATTACTGCGAATGACCGTAGATACGTAAGATACAATAACATGTTCTTTCACGAAGAAGTAGACCGCAACGTATATGAAACATTGGTGCAAAATATAACGTGCACATCGATTGCTCCCATAAAGTCAATAACATCTTTTTCTATTTCTGCAATAAATCGACTGTACGAATACTTTTATCTCTCACCACGGTATATATTTCTTACAGAACTGAATAAAATGCTTCTTAGAATTGCATAACATTGACAAGTTTCAAGTGCTTACGTTTAATACCATCTAAGATTCCGTAGGACATAAATTATCTTCATAGAAAATCGCCACATTTCATAAGCGTATTAAACTTGTTACATAATAGCATGCTAAATTAGAATTAGCAGTGTCAACGTTAACGTCTTTTCGAAAGTTTGTAGATGCTTTGGATCATATTAATTATATATTTTTGTACGTTGCATTATTAGATATAACATATACATTGATATACATTTTAATATTTTCTAATTAATATACAGATATTTAGATGTTACCTTAACTCGTTAAAGATCGAGTAACGAAATAACGCATAAAAGTTACGTAAACGCAGCGTAAAATACTTTGCGTGGAAGCTCGCTACATAAATCAGATAATACGCGAAGAGAATTTCTGTGATCTGGAAAAAAGGAAAAATAATTTATTACGCTGCTGTAGATGTTCGAGTAGCTCCGAATTTCACAGAATGAATCTTTAAGAACGAGTCAACGGAATGAAAAAATCTGGACAGGAAAAGAAACAGCGACGAGAAAGATATCGGAAGAGAGGAATATTTGGAATTCCTTTTTCGCAACAGTAAAGCGGAATTAGAAAAATAAGATTCCTCTAATGTAGATTGGCTGGAAGATAAGCGAAGTGTATGTTGTTTAGCGTTTGAAAGAAATAAAATTCAACGATATAAATTGGTTGGAAAAAAATGACAAATGAAATGTTGCGTTAATGCAACATCAACTAAATAAAACGTATTGTTTTTTACCTTAATCGTATAAAAATTTCTCTGCATGAACAGAGAGCTAAAAAAGGCCGATAGATAATAAAATTCTTGGAAATCGTAATCGCGTGATAATTTATGCAATTTTAAGCTAGACACGAAGGATCATAAGAGCGCAGTTACGAAATAACGTCCAAGACTTACAAAGTATAGGAATGCACCCTTCCATCCATATAAATTGATTAGTATGCGCAATGCAGTTGAAAACTATTCTCGCGCCGGAAGGAAAATAACATAGCGAACATAAAACGTGATTCAGAGAAAAATGGCAATGCATTTTCGTGTTGTGTTTGCGGAGGAATCGTTTAAAATGTTGTACGCTTTTGCAATATAAACAGACAGCTAAAATTAGTGGTCTATCTCATTATTATAGTTGCATATTCTTCTGATTGTAAAATTAATATCAAAACGAATTATAACTAACAATAGTTGGATAGAGGGGCATGGGAAATACAAGGAAGCAACATGACAAATAAACATTGTTACGCAACATATTGTTACGTAATATCAGTTAAAATTTCGTACGACATCACTTTTGGGGTGTGAAGTGAAAAGTTTAAAGTTGACTGAAAATTTCTGCACACAACTGTATCTTAATAGCTTATTAAAGAAAAATTTACAGAATGCGCGTAATATGAAAAAATGCATCAGATATACAAAGCAAAGCACACGTTGCAATATTTAGTAGGTGAGACAAATTTCTGTTTAGGTTTCATTTTTTTAATCAGCTTGATAAAACTATGAATTTGCATAAAAACCCGCATTCTATTTAATAACGTCATTTTACTTCTAAAGATCACTATACGAAATATTAAATCACTAAAAAGACGCATACAACGGGAAATTACAAATATCTAAACAATTTTTCGACATTAAAAAGTCATTTATCAGGTATAAATACATCGTAAAAAAGAAACAAAAATAAATAATACAGGTTGCCTCAATTAAATGGAATCACCTAGATATCTGTCTTATTTACGATTGTATGAAAAAGCTTCTCGGGCTAAGTTAGATTAACAGAAAATAAAATAAATAAAACCAAGTTAAACTGTTTCAAGGAGCACGTGTAATGGGTTAAAATAATTTTTTCTCGAGGTTATTTCTCCACGAGATCTCAAGCGTAGCGGTATATTTTTATATACATCTCTATATATTTTTTTTACAGCGGCGGATGTGATTTTTTATTCTCTATACAAAAGTATTAAAGGTTCTCGTGTCTGAAAATGCTTACTTCGAAAGATATCGTAACGAATTTTCTAAAGCTCGGAGTATGAAAGACGAGGAAAGACGCGAACACTCTTCTGTTTATGTTTTCCTGATCTTTCATACACTACATTTTAACGGAATTAAAATCGAAATATCTTCTAAACTGTGTATTTTCCGGCATACATTTTGCGATACTTTTGTACAGACAATGAAAAATCATGTCAACTGGTGTAAAAAATATATAGTATGTATATAAGAAAGTAAACAAAAAAAGAAAAAAAAAAAAAATATATATATATATATATATATTGAAATCTCCTAAAGAAGTAAACTAGAGAAAAAATTCTTTCCACCGTTATAAATAGTCGTAAATATATAGAAATATATATATAACAGTCGTAAATATATAGACGATCTCATTTAGCTGAGATATCTTGTATATAAAATAAATATACAGGCTGTTACAGAATTGGTGGTAGAAGCCGAAAGAAAGCGAATTTACATGAAGAAACAAATCGAAAGTGTAGAGTGACAATTTTTGTCTGAGATTTTATTCTCGAGAAAATCGAGTTTGAACATTTATTTTGTTTTATTCCATTTGTATATCACATATCGCGCGCGCGCGCGCGTGTGTGTGTGTGTGTGTGTGAGCGTGACAAGAAAACTCATTAGCAATACAAAAGAGGAAAGATACGCGAGTAAATGAGTAATCAATTAATAATTATAATTATTATGTATTTAATAGCTAGGATCGGTTCTGGCTAATGTGTGATTAACAAAAAATAGCTAAGTATTTTTAAATAGAACATAGTGTCAAAAATTGCCAACTAACAGAATAAGAACAAAAACAAGGAGACAGACAAGATCTGTAACGATATAGGAGATCGTTGGAATTTAAGTAAGCGAGATGGTTGCAGAATAAAGATCAGTGGATGTATTATATATGCACTATTGGCATGTAGTATCATAAGGTTGAGGCGGCTAAAATAACCGTACAATGTACGACGACGTTCAACTCGCAATAGCTCAGGATGACGTAAGTTTTTCGATGGAACATTAAGTTTCAATTTCTCTATAATGTCAGGACAGGTCATTAGGCCATATGCTTTATGTACAAACGAAACATTATACACTTTTCTCCCGTAGTCTAAAGTGGTAAAACTAGTGCTGGCTAGCATATGGTCGCAAGCGTATCAGGTTTGTCACTTGACAATTAATTAATTAATTATCAACTGGATATAAGTAAATAATCGGTAGGAGGTTGTTTTAAATGCGAAAACAAGTGAGAAACATGCAACGAAATTGTTTCCTGTAAGGCTTCATTTTCAAGAAAATAGGTATATTAACATGCTTAGTTAAGAACTGGTCTATGATTTAGTACACGTCTACGATCTTTTTATTTTTCTCGGGAACAAAGAGTCTCATGAGGAAAACTTATTCTACATTTTCGACTTAATTTCGGATCTAAAATGTCCTGCTATTGATTATTTATTTCCGTCTAGTCCGGTATTAGCCATATTCAAGCATACTTGATTTTCAAACTCGATTTTTTCGAAAATGAAGCTCCGTACGAAACAGTGTCACCCCACATTTTCGACTTATTTTTTAATATAGATTTTCCATCCTTTCAGCTTGTACCAACAGTTCGGTGACACCATGTCCAATGTAAAGTAAATATAAATAGTATAAATAAATAAATAAATATAAATGATATATATATATATATAATAAATATAAGTAAATAAATAACGTAGAGCAAAACTCACCTGATGGAGTTTTGTCGCCTGCGGACATTTTGGAGAACGCCAAAAGCGCGTCAGGGAAATTTGGTGGTGTGGCCGGGGTGTTGCATGGCGTTATCTACAAAAGAAACGTATTTTTGTAATGATTACGTGTTTTGGTAACGTCATCGATACAGGCGTCTTATATTACGGTAGCTGCATGTGTTTGTTTACGTTCCTGGAACGTTGCGTGCATGATTATTTAGGTCGAGACTAGGGCGCATGTCTGCGTGGCCATAAACATAGATTCTTCGTTTAAAGATCGATACCTACAATCAACCTCTTTCGCGTGTTTCGCTACAAGGCCTAAGAGGATACAGGTTTTACATGCCGATTAGGGATAGCGTTCTACATACTCTCGCATTCTACTACGTAAGAGGTGAATATCAATTTATAAACTATTACGAGAGATGTTTCTGGTTGTCGCTCCTTTCGATTGGGAATGTTTTATTCAATCTCCTTTATGTTTCGAAGTAAACATTTTCTTCGCGTTATACATTGGTATATTTTTTGGAAGAATTCATGAAGCTTATTTACATTTTTTAGAAAATGTTTACGTATAACGTACAAATCAAATTCTTTTACTGGTTACGTAATTATTTACTTTGCACACAAGATACAAAGATTTTATGTTTTTGCTTGAACAAATTAATTCTTGTTATAGGTTGGACCGTTTATTGTGAATATTATGGATATTTATTGCTAACCTCAATTGTATAATACACACACATATATTCACATTTTTCCTGGAAAAATTCATGAAGTTTATTTACGCTCTTTAAAGAACATTTATAGCAAATAGAAATTATTGTTCGTTAATTATTTGCTTTCGATACGAGATACAAAAATATTATTACGTGTTTTACGCAAATCAATTGATTATATCATCGTTATATTTTAAATGGTTTATTAGAGACGTTATGGATACCCGTGTCTAACCTCAATTATCTTGGTATTACTATTATAAGAGTATTGCTCTCTATACTATGCAGTTATTATTAATTGTTTAAGTGTCAATTCCTTAACTTGTCATTCTAAATTCATTTTCACGAAAGTCATCGAACACGATGCAGTGAAATATAACTGTTATCGCTATATTTATAAAGCTCGAAATTAATCTGAAAATGTACATAGAAATTAGAAAATATTTACTTGCAAACGTGCATTCAACAAAAAATTAGTATACATCACGAATAGCCGATTTAAACATGTAATAAGTATTGAATATGGTCGAATCGGTATTTTAAGATTTATTAATGTAATGGACGATCTACTGTGCGAAATATACAAGGTGTCCTGTAGCATTTGGGAACGAAAAAAAGAAAAAAAAATAGCAAAGAGAAGTTTATAGAATTCAAATACAAGGAATTCAACGTTAAATATTTAGTTCTCTCGGTAAATAGATAGGTGAAATTGGTTCAACCACTTCTATCTCTCGATAGAGAATTATTTCGACATAAAACTGGCTAATAATTGGCAAACAAGGTTAAACATGGTCATACGTCCGTATGTATTATTTTTCATCGTTTTCACGCGCAGAATCCACTCTGTATGCTTGTGTATAAATAATATAAGTATCTGGTAACTTCGGTCAATTTGAACGGAAAGTTCGTTTCGTTTTTACGGTCAAACCGAAGGACGTGCCTTCCCCTTTACGTGTATCGTTTTCAATCGATGTATGCGCCATTCCTTTCGATGACTTTTCGCCACCTTCGCGGTAGCTTCGTTATTCCATCGGCGTAGAATTGCTTGGTCTTCCGAGAAAAAGAAACGTTCCACTCAGTTTTTCCAGTCTTTCAAAGAACACAAGTTCTTATTGTTGAGGTTTCGCAACGAGCGGAATAAGCGATAGTCTGAGCGTGTAAGATCGGAAGAATATGGCAGATGGGGTACAACTAGCTGTCCAAGTTGCACCAACTTTTATTGTATTACGATTGACACGTGTGGCATTGCGTTGCGTTAGTGAGCCATGTTTGAACTTGTGCCAGGTCAACGAGAAACAAGTATTTCCAAAAATGTTTGTTTTACACTCTGTCCGGTTGTTGTCTGTTAATTAATCAACGATACCGGGTTGGATCAATTAAATCGAGGCTAATAGTTATTGTTTAAACTCCGATCCATCTTGCTACGAAAAAAGGAATGAACTTTCTGTTCAACCCAATTTAAACTGAGGAGATATAATACACAATACGGGTATATTCATCGAAAAGGTATATTTGCCTATGCTATAAAGATAGAATAACTATACCTAAGATAAAAAAATGTATACTAAGGAAACCAATTCACTGTGCCAAAAAGTAGACTATTATTGTAATAGACATGAAGTCTTATACGTAATAAATATTATTATTATTATTATTATTATTAATTATATACAGTAAAGCTTGTCTTGTCCGGTCTAAGAGGGAGAGGAAACTGCTGGAATAATTGAACAATCACTTTTCCTATGCGAAATTTCATTGATTCGAATACAGATCAAGATCAATTGACAGACTCTTGAAATATTTATGGGTCCTGTATCCCTGTGGCTGCAAAGTCACATGATTCTTTTAACGTAGGTGAACTGCGTGGAGTTACATTCACTTTGTACTTCGAACCATCGAAGCTCTTTTTTGAATGCCACGAATGCTTCGGCATGAGAGAGCACCTCTTCGTCACCACTTTCGTTTGCTGTCTCCTGCGTTCGCATAAAATCGTCATTATTGTCGCGTTTATCGCGATGAAACCGTTTCGTCGCGTCGCTATATTTAAGGTTTTTCTACGGTTGCCAGTGTCCGGTAAATCTACGCGCCCTAAATAATTTTCAATATCGTGCTTCTATTTTTCAACATCACGCGTTTCTGTTAATTCTGTCGCACTAACGCTAGTTTCTAGTTTTTCAATGACGTCGTCGTATTTCCTCTCGATATTTGAATAGAACGCTATTAATTTCATTCTGAATTCGAATTCGCTTGTTCGAATGAAGGAAAGAGTACCCTCTATGCACGAACATTCGCAAAAATATGTACATATCTGACACGGAAAAAGGCATCCATTACTGGGAAATGTTACGCTCGAATAATAAAGCGTTCGGATATCAGGGTATTTGAATATTAGGATATTCGGTTACTTTCACGGAATACTTTCGTGAGCCTGTCTATAAAATTAATACACGCGATGTCTTATAGCTACGGAACCGTATTTTCTATTTCATTTGTCGAATTTGCTTGGCTAACGTAACTATTTGCTGGCAAGGAGAGGTTTTATTATGGAGAAGTTACGCTTGTTTCCTATTTGTATTTTGGAAATACGGAACAAGATGTTGGTTTCTCCTATAAAGCTAAAAATATCGAACGAACGTTTTACGTAAGCCGCAACGAAGCGGTACATGCGTCTATGGTAGGCGGTTGAAAAGAGAACGACAAAAGTAGCTTTCTGCGAGTGAGAACTCGTCGGTTGTTAAGGTCATCGAACCTTCGGCTCCTGAATGTGATGTCAGTGTACCAGGTGGACAGAACGCAACAATATGAGATGCACACGTGTTCCTACACTGTTCTCTGACTGATTACATAAATAAATAGGAAGACGCGTGACAAGATTGTCAATAATTTTCCAACGTCTTCCTTTTTTTCTTTGCTTAGGGTTCAGCTTTGCTCGAGCAATTAGCATATATTGAAACAGATAACGTAATAACGAATGGCGAACGAAAGTAATAACGAATATTTGAAAAATATTATAAACACATATTGATGTATATGGCAAACTACATAAACATGTGTATCATAAATTGCATAATTTTATTCAACCAGCTCCAACATCAATTCTCCGATGTTGTGTGATATTTGAATATTCTAATTGATTGGAATAATCGAGTACAACGAGTTGGAACAAGTTATAAGGAAAACCTAAATGATATAACCACCGATAAAAAAGGCGAATGGTCAAATTTTAGCTTAAATTAGATAAACTGCTAAAATATTTTCAAAACACATGTTCCTATGTTTATATATTTACGTAACGATATAATTTGTCCTCGACAATACGGTACAGCAATAGTTAAGTAATAAACATTTTATTAACACTCTATTTAACGCACGATGATGATTGAGGAATTTCCCTACTCCTTTTTTTCTTTTTTCTCTTCGATACTATTCGATGTAAGGATGTTAAAATAAGACAAGAAAAATGCTACTAATTAATTTCTCGAACGTGTGCAGCTGATAACGATGCAATTTATAATTGACTGCCACGATCTCATAATGAACAACATACACCACCGCTTAAAAGCATTGTTTATTTTTGACTGGACATATTTCAATTACAAAACTACAGTCAAATCAAGGTGCGATGATTATGTTCTCCGTAACCATCACACTTACGAATAATAATATATTACAAATCGACTGAATTAATTTGTAATATATTATGAATTGATTTTCAAAAGTCAATATCAAGTAAGAAATTGGCATTTGTAATTGTTATACCCTAGAGAACTATCTTATTAGTCGACAAGCTTTTTATCTTCAAATTATTTAATTTTTAATCACGAGACAGATTAGGAAGAGTCTTCTAAGCTGATAGAAAAACTTTCGTTGTTAATACGACCAGTGACATTTGAATAGGAAATGTACGGTGTATCAGAAAAGTATTCGTACATTTACTATGGAAAATTTTCATGCGCATATTGTATGTGTTATATAAAACATTTTAATATTTGATCAGCGTTATAACAAGTTGCAGCTGTCAATATCATACTGACTTTAAATTTAATCTGAAAATTAAATTAACTTCTATATGCGCATATAGAAGTTGCAACATATTAACTGCGAACTTATATTTAAAAAAGAATTAGTATACAGTATGAACAGTCACTTTAAAACATATAATAAGTGTTAACGATGGTTTCACTAAATACTGAGATTTATTGATATTGCGCATGATTGTCTGTTTAAATATTTTTGTGATCTTTGCAATATATATACTTAAAAAAAAAGTACTTTTATGCTATACTTAAATATATAATTATTAAATGTGTTGTAATTTCTATATATATTTTCAAAATTATTTAAAATTTTGCCAATGTAATAGTGATAATTGGATGTTATTACAGTGCTAATTAGATTTCCAAATATTTCTAATAACACATGTAATATGATCATAAAAGATGTCGACAAAGCGTAGGAATACTTTCGCGAGCCACTGACTGTCACTTGACACGATTGATCTATTGTGTCGATGATTGTTCTGGACATACGTATGACAAATATTTCCAAGTAGAATCATATATATCTTTTTAATTCGTTAATCGAGTAACGTATGATAACGTTTTTTGAACTGTAAATTAGATTCATACTCTGGTACTACTGTAAGAAGATAGTAAGTGTTGTTTTTAATGACTAATTCATCAGGAATTCATCATTAATTTGTTCAGTTTCGTACAATTCACATAAATTGCTATAAATCTACCAAAGTGTTCGTATACGTTTAACATATAATTTAGATTTATATCTCAATTCGATGAAAAGATAGGAGGTGTTGCTTCTAATTACTGATTCATCACTGATTTCTTCAGTTTCTTAAAATCCGCACACGGTCATTGCAAATTTATCAAGTGTTCGAATACGTTTAACATGTAATTTAGATTTATATGCTCGTTCTGTAAGAAGATAGTTAGCGATGCTTCTGACTACTAATTCACTTTTCATTTCTTAAGTTCGGTGTAATTCACATAGTTGGTCACTACGTATCTACCAAAGTGTCGCTTATACTTAAACTGATCGATAGCGTACATTGTGAGAAAGAAGACGAAGTAAAGATAATCCGAAAAATGCAGAATTTCGCCCTCAGATTTGAACGTTTCCGTTCGTCCAGTGTTGGGCCGAGATTTGGCACACGGCTTATCGGAATGCCGCCGACCGAGAATAGTAACACACCTAGCGACTGTCTGCCTGCAGTGGTTCTCTGCTTTTCATACCGTTTTCAAACTTGCTAACTGAAATTCGTAGTGAAAAAGAACGCCTCTCGCGCGATGGCCATAGTTTCACGGGGAAGTTTCAGCTGTGGTCACGCTACCTGGCGATTATGATCGATAAGTCATGGATAATGCGTTGACAAGCTTGACCCATTGATTTCGTCGACAAAATATCAAGCGTAGAATATAATTGAAATGGAATATGGTAATTACAGACGATAGGACTTGAATTATGCTCCACTTATTTTTGCTCTGTTTTTATTTTACCGATTAAATATGTTAATGTAGTGTCGATGTAATAATTCTGGTTGTAGTTTTGCCGTAATAATGTACATTTTAAAACGAAATAGTGACCAGTACTGATGGTAAAATCCAGGTGGAGGTGAGATAAGTTGAAACTATGGAATAAGAATTTTTTATTCGAGGCTTCGTTTTCGAGAAAATCGAGTTTGCATCGAAAATTTGTGTATACGTTTCAAGTATATTTGAAGCTGGCTACTTCCAGACTGGAGGCTATTCTACGTATAAAAATGAGTCGAAAATGTAGAATCAAATTTTTTTATAGGATGCTTCGCTTCTGACAAAACGAGATTTGAAAATTGATCTGACCTATTCCTAACTAAACACGTTCAAACTCCAGTTTTTTTTTTTTTTCTCGAAAATGAGGCATTACACTGATAAATTTTATTCTATATTTTTCACTTATTTTCGCATATAGAATAACCTCCTGTTGGTTGTTTACTCGCACCCAATTGTTAATTTGTTAGCCAAATTCACATATGTTAGACAAATTTTCCAGTTCGATTTTGTCTGTAAGGAAGCTGCAAATGAAAAATATTTGTTGTATATCTTCGACTTGTTTTTTCATGTAGAATCACCTTCATCCTGTGTAGTTTAAATATAATTTTTATATGATTCTAGAATTCTTTATTAGGATATTATTATATTAAATAGACACTGGTACCATGTATTATATGCAATTGTATGAAGTTGTAAAAATGAATTTAGATACTGAACATATCAAGTGTTCTATTATATTATTTTACGGTCATCTACGATCTGTTTTCTAATATCATTGTATTCTTTAATAACGAGTGCTTTCAGGCGTCAACAGGATTTTTTGTTACCTTTTATTTGAAATATAAAGTAACCACAACAAATAAAAAATAAAACAAGTAACCACTGCAAATAAAATAACAAACAAGTTTATTTCAAAATAAGAACAAATGCAAATATAAATTTCAATATCTTATTTGAAAAATAAACTATTTCCAAACGATAATTCCAAATAATAACGTAAAATAAAAAACGGGAGTATTTCCCATACATGAAAGACTAATTATTATAAATTCGATCTTAATACAACCCGAATATTTCACCAGATAGTCAAGTCACATCGCCATTAAATAATAGTAACGAAACAGTCGTTCAACTGGGCCTCATAATGAGAGACGAGTACTTGTTAACGAAATCAATTATGTTTGAAACGTTACACACTATGCTCGTCGTATTCAGTGTGCGTTTTGGGATGAATATTCCATGGCACGATAGAAAGAAAATTATTTTCTCGGTAAAGGCAAATAACAAATATCTGAATGTCAAATAAAATAATAAAATAATTTGGTCTTCAGATATATCGTTACTTAAATAGCATCATCTAAGATGCAGAGCATGTTAAAGTAGCAGAGCAAGATGCAAATAAAGCCAAAATTTTATTTGAATAATTATTTGGATAAAAATTTATTTGTTATCAAGTATATGTTAATGTAATGTATTTTATCTAATTGTAAGTCACTTAAGCGAACATGCGTATCACTGTGCTCTACCGTCTTTCCTAGGAATTGGTAACGTACGATACTCTGCATTCGAAATATGTACCGCGAACGTTGAACCCGCTTGTAAACATGTCGCTGTATCTTAAACCCTATCTTTACAAATAAATTCCCGCGATCTTACTGGATTTCTCTAACTGCTTATCTACTGTATTTATAACAATACGTAATTCACAATTCCGTGTATGTACATTATAATAATGCTTCAAGTTACATTGAACTATTTATCTTGAAACATCGATAAGTAAAAGTATCGATGCTTATCTATAAATCAGTGTGATAAAATTCTCTGTATATTTGATTCGTTTCTCGCATAGTATTTGTGAAGTTAAGTGATCGAAACGGATGGCATTTTATATTTTATATGTAGTAATGAAATATAGATATTAAAATATATAAAGATAAAATATATTGGGTTGGTAACTAAGTGATTGCGGATTTTTGCATTATCACCTAATGACAAAATCCGCAATCACTTAGTTGTCAACCCAATAAATAGCATGGTAAGTAATTTATTGTACCATCCGTACATTTCAATATCTAAATGGATATAATACATATGTAGTATAAGTCTAATAATACTTCAGCAGTCTATAAAATATGCACGAAGAAAATCGTAATATTACTCGGATAGTCGAGCTGATTTTCTTCTTCGGTCGCGCTTCTCTCCCTCTTTCCCATGGAAAAATAATAAATTATAAATAATAAATAAATTTGTCGTCTTACAACCTTATTTATTTTGATTATTTACAGATAAAACGATGTTCCGCTTTATCAATATGTATCTTGCAACAGGATATCATGTATTCTTCCGAATAATGATAAAATATTTGCGTAGTCTGTTGAAGCGTTGAAAACTAGATATTTCATGAAATATAACTTGCATATGCTTGCTACTTTACATCGTGTTATCTACGAAGATGAAGCAATTCGCATTTATTTACTTTAATGGGAAATTTCAAACAATCAATTAGTTATTTTCCGAAATAAAATATACACAATAAATAAAGATAAACTTATCTATAGAAAAATTACATCGCTCGCAATATTCATTTATTTTGTAGCCTACGTCTGCATATTTACAGAGGACTTATAGACTGCGAAATACAATTAAAAAGCTCTGGAGTAGATAAGTTCTGAGCGTGTTATCGTTTAGCGAAGAAAAACAAACTGTCGTAAAAGCGAAGGAAGTGAAACTTCTGTGTACCATTCGTCATTTCAGAATTCTAGCTCAACATAACCTCAACGCGATGACCTCTTAATTCGGAGGTTAGAAGATGCCTGGGAAATTCTTATGGAACGTTACAAAATCAACTTTATCGTCAACAGCTACGAAACTTTTTCCATTAGACATGGAAAATAATATGGTCCCTTTATATCGAATTCACTGTAACTTCGTTTAGGTTTAGGTTAAGACCAAGTATTTTCCCGCCATTTTTTAGGATTTCAAAATCAGTTAGTGGGTTAGTCCACAAGCTCGTAAGTTATAGAGTAGCGCCTTTTTTTAGATATATTCTTTTATTATTTTTTTGGATGAAGGGTTATTCGATTTATAAGTATCCAGACACTTGGATCGTTTTATCCTAACGGTATGTGAATCTGGTCGAACTATAGAAATTAATGACGAATTATTAATTAAAAGCAACGCTTACCATCTTCTTATAGAGAATCACCAGAATGTAAATTTGTATCACGCATTAAAAAGCACAGCAATAATTTTATTTTGGTATTTATATAATGTATGTAAAAAAAATAATTATATATTATATATTATATAATGATATGTGCATTCGCTGTTTGAACAACTCTAATTGTTTTAGGATTAAAGCATTTTTATCGTTTAGTTTAGAAGATCCTTCCCAATCTGTCTTATAATCCAAGGATTGAAAAATCTGGAGATAAAGAGTTTGTGAAGTGGTAAAATAGTTCTGTAAGATATGACAATTACAAACGTCAGTTTTGTTATTACATATTGACTTGTGAAGATCGATTGAATCAACTTATAATGTACGTACTATTATGTTACGTAGCAGGAATCGAGGTCGGAACATTTGTCGATGACAGAGATGGAGCGTTGGCCTCAAGGTATTGTCCGATATATCGGGTCATCCGATAAGTAATGCGGCTTTTCTTAGAGTTAGTTCAAAACAATGGAAGTTGTTACTGTCGGAGTTTTAAAAAATTAGAATAGATAACTTTACATGAAAAGATGGTGAATTATAAAAACACGAGGAAATTTATCACTGGTCGATTATCAACAGGTAATTGTTTATTTTCCTTCTGATAACACGAAAACCAACGATCGCATTATTTAAAGATGACCTAATATAAATATATGACCTAACAGAACCAAACCGGGAAGGCTATATAAATTAGACATACTGCCAATAGTCTACAGCAGATGCCGAAACACGTTTAGCTGGAAGGCATGAATTTAATATATTAGGGGAAAAGGAGGAAAGAAGAAAAATAAATCCTGCAGAGGCATGCCAGTTATGTAAAGGAAAGAAACCTTGAAGCATTTTATATCAGCATGTTCTCGGTACCAACAATATGATATGCATGGAGAGAAAAAAAGCAGACACTTGGTTCCACGTACTAATCACTGAGACCAGAGAAGGCTGTACTTAGATGAATAATAAACTATCTTTTTATGTATAGGTATAGATGTAAGCTACATTTATATTAACTCATCCTATAAGTAATGCAGATTGAAAAAAGTAAAATCAGATTAAAGGAACAAATTACCTTGTTGACAAAGTGATTTCCAGTATAATAATATTTTAATATAATTTTTTATAATTTTTTCACTATTTTTCCTTATTAAGTCTCCGATTTCAATTTTTTAAAACTTCAATAGTAGTAGCTACCACTTTTGAACTGAACTCTTGGAAAAACCGCATTATTTATGGGATCACTTAATACGTATTTACCAAATGTCCAGCTGGATAAATTGTAAAGTAAAAATTGAACAACAACAACAACAACAACAATAAAAACTTGATACGTTGCTGTACTGTATACACTAGGATAGACACATACATACTAATTATTAAACAAAAGTAAGTAATATAATACAATAAAATGCAAATATAATATAGTAACTAAAAGTTCAATAAGTTGATAAGAACTTATTATATAAGAAGGTAATATAGCGTAAGAAACTAAATAAGAATGCAAGAATCTCTTTGTAGTAGACGATGAGCCTATGAATAAAACATTTTTATTATTATTACAGCATATTATGTAGCTATGGTGATTATGTGAGCAACGAAATCGTCGTCTAATTCGACTGTAGTTTCGTAATTAAAAATATGTCTTGCTGCAAGCAAGCAAGTATCTGAATACTTTTGAGTAATCTTATGAGCGTATATGTGTAACATGTTATTCTGCAATCATCGAAGTGTGCTTTGATGTTGTATATTTCATTTGATTAATTAATCGAATTTTATCTCACTATTCGTTTAAAAAGAAATTTTGACAAATTTAAAATCGTACATTTATTTCGAGGCATAACTTTCAAAATTACGGTATTTTCTTTCCAGTTTCTATCGCTTTGAGGTTTCGCAATATAATTCGCAGAAATAATGACGCAAAATGAATTTCCGATCTTTCCATATTAATCGTTTCATATTATTCCGCGGCCTGTTTATGACCTAACGATACCAACCGACGGTTTAAAATAATACCAAATGGGCACCTTCTACATTTAGCAAAAAGAGTCAGACAGAAAATGAACTGCAAAGTGCGGAAACCGAAGGCAGAGAAATTAACGCGGAGAACCCGTTCTGCTGAATCAAGTGCTCACGCCACGTAACTTTACGAGTCTTTTAATTAAGTCAAATAGTTCGTTACTGTGCAAATGTCTGGAAACAGACTGTGAAATTAATACGATTTCTCATCGGCGAATGAATCGACTTCAACGATTACATTAAACAAGGTACCATACGGGATCTGATTCGAGCAAATGGATAGGATAGGTGTTTAGTAACACGGCAACAGTATTACAATCGATAAACTTACCACGTTTGCATTGCGTGTTTCGTTTGAGTAACTAATTAAGCTTCGGGACGTATGTGTACTCACGTTCGACTATATACATACTTCTATTATATTTGGTTTGGATATTTGATGAATGATCGTAATATATATATATATATATTAATAATATAATGTAATACTGTGATAATAATAATATAATGTGTATATATGCACCATAGTTACTTTCTTATGTATGTGTAAGAAATTATATATATATATATATAAAATAAAATAACTATGGTACTATTACGTCTAGATACTATAAAATAATGCAATGTTTTTGTACAGGATGATCCAAGAAGAATTATCTTAGAATCTTATTATTTTATATTCCTAAGGAATCCTATTATTATACATTAAAATTTACTTGAGCATCTAAAACATTATTTTTGAAGATATGAAAAAGACTTATAAATGAAAATTGTTCAGTATAGGGGTTATAATATTTTTTAGGAAGGGTAATAATTTTCTTGCAGCTGGAGGAACAGCTGTGGAAATACTATATCTTGGCAAAAGGTACATTGATAAGGAAACTATTAATATTCATAAAAAAAATAAATTATGTAACAACATTGATTTAATCCAATTACGCGCTATATATTCCTACACTGTATCATTAATGGCTTTGTAGTTGATGTAACATAAAATACTAATAAAAAATAAATCGACCCATATATGTATATTTTTAAATACTCATACTTCGTTCGTTATTATATATTTCCAGTTTATGATATGATTCAACATATTTATTTCACTTTATTTATAAACAAACTAAATTCATGAAACATTCTCCTATGAAAATTATATTTTACATCAAAATTATATTTTACAATGAGAGTATTATCTTTATCCTTCTTGATCATAAATTTTTATAATCTTAGATTCATGTTTATTAAACACCTTCTATGTATTGTTTTTATGATTGGTAAACTGCGAACCTTTATGTAATTTTGCGCACTTTTATGAATATGGTTAAAGAAATGAAAGAAGCTGAGATTTTATAGCCAGCACTGCACTTTAGATATCTTACATAAAGGCCGCAGATAAAAAGACGAATAGTCATATTTCTCAACTTTTATAGAAAATCAACTTTATAGTTCGATATATCGTCAACCGATCTTATATCCTTTTATTCGATTTTCAGATACGTGTACTTGTTACCTCTTGCACATTTAGAGAATATTAATAACATTGATCGTGTATGTAGAGTAATGTTAATTAAGTAGAACTGGCGTCATAACTACACTGCAAATTTATGTATTTATGTATCCATTAAACCTTTAATTTAATAGAGATAAAAATAAAAATTAATAGCGAATGAATCTTTTAAGGAACTTAAAGCATTCGATGTGCGAACGGTTGTTGTCCTGTTGACAAATAAAATTCGCATCTTCGATTCCTTTTGTTAATGCTAGCAAAACTATTTACGTACATGTGTGTTTCTTTTCTAGGATTTCCGAAAAGGTATCACACACCCATATTTGTCATTAGGGTGAAATAATTATAAGATTTTACCTAAAAAAATATAACATTGGCTTTATGGAAATTTCGGTCACCGTATATACAGGGGAAATAGAAAGCAAACAGCGTATAATACGTTAATATCCCATATACACGAAGAAATCAGGCCAGATACACCAAAGAACAAGCAGTGACCAAACACAGAAAAGACAATCAACGAGAAGCAAATATGAGAATCGACAAAATTAAGGGATGCGCGAAACGAAGGGCATTTTGTCTAGAAGAATAGTATCAGCAGCAATATGAAGTCAAATTGGAACCAAAGAAACCTCTGAGAATAAGATAGGATAAGACTGAGAATTAAAACACTAGAATTTTAAGTCAATTCTGAAATACACTCTGCTCTAGTTCTATCTATTGTCTTGTTATCATTCATGCTATACTATATTATGTTATTCCGCGTGGTATACTATATATCATATTACATTACATATATATATTACATTACACGTTGCTGCGTTCTATTCCATTAGTTCACCGGTTCTTAACATTTTACCGACCGATAGCCGATTAATCGGCTTCTTGTCACCGACGCTTACCGACCGATAACCAATTAATCGGCTTTTCGTCGCCGACAAACTTTTTCATTATTTGAGCAGTAATTTGTTATTTAGTATTAAGATACCTTGCTCAGTTGCGTCAGTTACGTTGCTTTGTAAGCTTCCACAATTTTATACCAATTTGAAAAACTTACCGTTCGCGATGAACGAAAAGAATGGTATTGGAGAGTCTAAACCGAAACAGAGCCGGCGCCAGGAAGAATCTATGCCTGAGCTGCCGGTCGGACATGCGTATGCTGTTGAACAGCTAGCGGTCAGTAAAGTGCTAACCTTTTGTTTACGGACTCCTTTTAAATTCTTCGCTATGACTCAACTGAAGATTGAAATCCGTAATGTGGCAAATATGTACAATTGAAACACTCGTCAACTGCTCATCAACAACCTTCAAATTTACAGAGAAGAGATCCGTTATGAACAAATACGCGTATTAAATATTTTTTATTCCCATAGTGGGGACTTGGCGGATCGACGGAGATCTGCAGACCGCAGATTAAAAACCGCTGACCTAGTTCGTAAGATAGACGTTACACTGGTGCAATGGTAACATAGTATTGGTATAGTTGAAAAATCAAAATTACATCAAGTGTACACGTTTGTAACAGATATTGTGCTAGGCTTAACGTCTCGCGACAATAAATAAATAATAATACTAATAATACGCGGTAATGTATAAAATATTTGAAATAATAATAGTGGTAATAATATGCAGAAATATATAAAACATTCGAAATGTAATACTCTTTTCAATATTTACTGAATGATACAAAGCTCTATTTAAGTTTTGGCTTTTTAGTTGTGTTCATAAAAGTATGAATTCGTGTAGGTACACATCCGCGGTCTACTAATAGCTACACTAATATTATCGGTTTCTTTAGAAAACACGGAGGATTTACCACCGATCACACTAACTATTCCATGTTAAAATACTTCTCCTTAACTATCAAATGCCACGAAGGTCGGAAAATTAATAGAAATAAATTTATCGTATTTATCGCGTATAATTTTCATATATTTTTGCACGCTATGCACATTGTTACATGTACGTTAAAATTATTCACCGATGTACAAACATCAGCAGCCTACTGATTAGATATTGATGAATAATAATAATAATAAATAATACATAAGAAGAAATATCATATCTTATTAATGGAATCGAAGGTACAACAAGCTCGTTGAATCGGATCAATGAAACGATGCGCAGCGACGAAAGCGATGAAAACAACCGCATCAAAAGTTTGCGTTTCTCTTATCGGAAACGTTACGCAATATGCTCCGATACGATAGAAAATCTTCCGCTCCTTTTCCCTCTTCTGTGACTGATAACAAAATCGTGCATCATAATAAAGCTTCGTTTAGACAGGAAGCAATCGATCAAAGTTCGACGAAGGTTTGGAAATGAGTAAAGAAGATTTTATATAACAGGAAACTTCAAACCATATTTCGAACATAAGTTGTTCATCCTCTCACTCTGCGATCCTCGAGTTTCTATCATTCTTTCTACGTTTCTTTCTTTCTTCTTTTTTCAAAATTTTAAGGAAATATTTATAGACAAAATCGAATCAAAGAATTTTCTTTTTTTTATTATTTAATTTGTACTTTACAATTTGTCCAACTGGGCGTTTGGTAAACGAACCAAAGAATGACACACACTGATAAGAAATTTTGTTCGTATTTTGTCGAAGCTTGAGACGTGCTTAACGTTAGAGAAATACGATTGTGTCGAAAATGATGGAAAGACGCGAATGGGATGAAAGAATGCGAAGTGCATCTTTTAATTAAAAAACGGCTGTAAAATTCTCAATTCTCGTGTGGGTACGAGCTACAAAATACGACGTGACAGAATTTGATTAGATGCACGCATCTTCGTCGCAATTTTGTTTCATTGCATCCCGGATGCGACTTTTGCGTAACAGCTAGAACGCAGATTTTTAAATATTTATAGAAAATTTGAAAGTTGCATAGAGTGGCCTGTAATATGAAAAAATATATGAAATTTCAATGTTCGAAGTATGGTACTGTCTATAATGTTTGATAGATAAGCGGATAGATATACGGAGTTCGTACTTTTATAATTGTATTTTCAAAAACATAGATTTGCATAAATATCAGCAATCTAGTTAACATTTTTCGCGTTATAATTATACTGGTTCTACAATTTTGAAACAAGAATAAACTAGTTCCCTTTTTTCGGAAGAAATTAATAAATTGTTGCATTAATAAATTCAAACGTGCCATACTTGAACACCTTTTGGAGTATTGCAGCACCTAGCGTAGAATTTTCATATGAATATATATTAGCTTGTTCGAAAAGTGTCTTTCTTTTACAAACACGTCTTCTACAACAACACATATTTATACAAAGATGAAACCTAATTCGTCGGACGTTGTAATCTTCATTTTGATAGAACAAAATGCATCATACGTTATTCGATAAAATAATGTAAAACGAAAAATGTCGTGTATCCATTATTTCCTTATAAAACTGAAGAAACTTTTCGGACGATTTAATATATTACGCTCGTCACACGAAACCGCGAATTTTCAATAAATTTGAGACCAGAAAATGTATTGAGAAGTCGCATATATCGCGGACATACGGTTAATGAAAAACTAATACACAGCATGGGTAGTAGTCTGAAATGTACAATTAATGCTAAAGATAGTCTCACTGTTGTGGCTTATTAATATAGCGAATAATTAAATAATCATTCAAATTCTTCGACGATCTTTATCCTACGATAAATACATTTCTAACTTCTGTATACACATTCGGACCCCTTTCAAATTTTCCGTTTCAAAAAAGCGTTTTGCTTAATAAAACTATTGGATAACTGAAGTTATTACGTATACGTAGAAACAAAAAGTTTCTACGAATATTCGAATACTTTCGTAAATAAATAATTTCATAAATAATTTACTAATAAAAGTATACCATCTTTTCCATAATACTTTACTGTTGCTAGCTGAAGTATACGGTTTCAAATTATAGATATCGAAGTTATAATTTGATACACACAGGAGTCTATCGAATAACATGCTATTCTTACAATTCTTACGGATTCGCTGTACGATGGTTCGAGAATCGGAAAAATTGTAGAAATCCGCGTGAAAAGAAACTTAATGGGAATTTTCAAACGCTGTTCGACGTTTCCTAGATAAGTGAAGCTACCTCAGATTCGCGCATGGAATTTTGCAACATTGAAATTTCGTAATATTCCAATTTTTAATCCGTTTTTAGCACGTGAAATCGTACTGGCTTTTTCGCGTTCGAAAATTTGCTCGCTGTAAGAGTAGCAAATTGCAACTTCAAGCTTTTCGGATAAAAATCCGGTGTTTTAATAATAATATTTTAAATTAATTATCGATTGCTCCAGCAAAAATATAATAATTATAAGAAATACATATTTCCATTAATTGTTACAATTTAGTCGGCACTTTTCTATTGATTCTACGTTTCGCGTGATACGACGTTTTTTCAGAATTTAACTACCGGTGTTGTACGGTATCTGATACTTGTACAAATGTTTCGCATGCTACTTTAAAATTCTGTAATATAATGAAAATGTTGAAAATCGTGTTCTACGGTACGCGAAATTACTAGACGATAGAAAGGTCGAGAATTTTTGTCCACCTACGTATTCCAATAAAACTATGTTTAGGCGTGGCAACATAAATGCCGTATTGATAATTTATCATTGCACGATGTTACAAACGAGCACTTATAATCATCAACGTCGACGATCACCGAAGATTTCCTCATGTCGGCTAAATTAATGAAAGTTTTCAATGTGCGAGTTGTACGTATTAGAAACGAATTGAAGAGTCGTAGAAGATCGTATCTGTTGGATGTGAAGGAAGAATTTCTCAAGGAAAATCCAACCAGTGCAAACTTCGACCATAAACGACGGACAATAATATTACATCGTCTTGGAATAATTTAAATTGGCCAATCTAGATTTATATCCATTATAAAGTCTCATTAAATTAGAAAAATTTACCAAATGTGCAGCTGGACAAATTGTAAAGTATAAATTAAATAATAAAAAAAAATTATAAAGTCTCGTTTAATTCAAGTTTCGTATATCTTGATACAAAGATTTCCTTTGTTGTTTTATTTATTTATCCTATGTCGCATCAGCTTTTACGTTACAAGTCTTTGATTACAAATAAGCATTATCGATACGATCGTTTATTGTTACAACAATAATCGTTCAAACTAAAGCTGTCAGCCACAGCTGTTACATTGCACTGCGATACAGACTATAAAGTAAGGATGTACGCCAATAACTTTTGCGATCACTGTATGTACATACACAGCTAACGATTATATACGAGTTATATAAATCGCTTCGGTGAAACATTATCAAACGCAACGCGTCTGTTCCGATGATTCACTATGGATGAAAGAGTAGCACCGTGACCAGGCAACTATGTATCAGCGAATCTGTTGAGAGAAATTCGCGTGGTAGCAAAGAACGAAATCCCTTACGTGTAAAGGTTATTTTCGTCCGTATCATTCTACGGTGAAAACACGATGTCCTTTTTGCTCGTTCCATTATGCTTTTGTACAGAATACGAACGTAACGATGATGTTGCACTGTTGCACTCGCTGGAAATACACTCGCGGCTGATTTTGTTGGCGAGGATATCGCTCCGTTTACCTTAGTCTTTCTCTTTTTTCTCTTTTTTTTGTATTCGAAAACGTTTATTGGAAATTGTCGTCGTGCGGTCAGCGACGAAAAGATATGCTTGAAATGTTTATAGAAACGGCTAATTTTCATAGCTATCGCTAGATCTCAAAAGAGATTTTTCGACAAATCAAATGATTAAAAAATAGTAATTCTTTTTATCGTTCACGAATAATCACCGATCACGAATAATCACCATAGATGGTCAACATTTATTATTATTTAATTATTGTAGCATCGATTAATAGTCATTAGCGATCGTTAATTAAAACCAATTTACGTAGGTTGGTAGGATCATTACCTTCGCGTACTTCTAATTGTTTTACGTCTTTTGTGTGTATGTAGATTTGATAAAATAGTATCACAGTACACAGCTATATTATTATTACTGCGATAGTTACATAGTTATCGAAATACAATTATACAGTTAGAAAGAGTATAATTAAGAGTAAATTTAATAAGAATAAGTTTCAGTATATGAATCACGTAAATCAATCTTATTTTATAGTTGGTAAGCAAAGATTAATAAAATTACAGTTACACAATTATAGTAACTGCTTTTGGTTACGAATAACCATTATTCACGATGAGAACATTTTGCGGTTATTAGTAACCGTTATCGATGATAGAAATTTTTCTGGCTACTAATATCTAACCATTATCGATAATGGAACTTCTTTTGGTTACGAATAACCACCATAGATAAAAAAATTATGTGTGTGTTTTTTTGTTATCGATAATCATTCTCGACGACAATAATCGTTTAAACTAACATACTCATTCTTATATTATAATTCCTATTAAATTTGATTTATTACCGTTATCATCGCTGTGTCAGATTATTTTACACGTGTATTGCGATAAACAAAAAGTAATTCTTAAAGACATTGAGGATGGGCTGTCATCCGTGGCCATTATATATATAATATTATATTATATCAAATATTTTTGGGAATACGTATAATGACATATTGATGCTAAAAACGCGAAAAAAGAAAAATTCATTTCTCTAGGCAATGGGATTGCAAATACATATATAAAAAAATATAAAAATATATATATATAATTATATATTATAATAATTATTATATATAATTATCATTACAATTATAATTATAATTATATAGTAATATATATATATTTTTTCCAATCCCATTGCCTGGAGAAATGAATTTTTCTTTTTTCACGTTTTTAGTGTCAATATGTCATTATACGTATTCCCAAAGATATTTAATAATGGAAAATGCTCTTTTATCACATTTCTTCAAAACGTGGAAATTATAGCTCCTATTCGGACGTGGGATTTGTCGTTTAAATAAATCTTTAATGCAAACTATGGTTTCTGAAGAGGAAAAAAAAATATACATATTTAATATATAATATTTCTACGTATATTATAATACATATACATTTCTATACATATAATATTTCTAATCTTTATTTTCAGAACTGTCATCGTTGTTATTATTACAGTTTACAAATGTTCATTTACAGAATTGTCGTAATAATTTTCAAAATTGTTGTTTGTGGAATTATAATCATAATTGTCATTTGCAGACATTTAATTTCAAAAGCAAGACTTTATAAAATTCTGAGTTCCTGTAAAGTTGGGTAAAACTTGATAGGCGTAAGCCTGGCTTCTCTGGTCAACCAGGATAAAATGTAATTATCCTTTTCTCTTTCTCTCTTTTTTTTGGTGTGATTGACATACTCGGCATGTTTCATCTCTCGTGTCTTTTTCTTTCTTTTTTGTTGTTGTCTGCCTCTTTTTTCCACGAAGCTGGTAAACGATGACTGTTTCAAAAATTTGATCGATGCTGCAAGATTAGGTGCGATAGCTTGAGAAGCAGGTTGAGGTCAAAATGTTTATAATTTCACAGCGAAATTAATTTTTATATCCTCTAAATAGTAAGAAAGAATTGAGCAGCATTATTTCCGCAATATGGAATCCTGACTCTTTATATCATTTTGGTGACTCTCATGCGTTAACATAGTACGAAAGAAATTGATCCATTCTTTTCATATATTTATTATACCAGCACACGGTTCTGGTTTTTTGCTATACAAAATGCGGAGAATACAGTCAATGTGTAGCTCTCTTTCATCTTTCCATTTGCATCATCGGTCCATTGTTGGATCATCTTTCCATCAGAAAGTTTCCTTTTCATAACAAAGGTAGAATTATTGGCTTTCCAATGGCTCCAAGAATGCGAATCATGTAAGCTTTTCCTTGAAGCAACTCGGAGGTAAATTATATGCTGCTGTAAAAATTATGTATATATAGAAACCGACCTGAATGTTTCAGGTTGTCCATAAATTTATGCATAACTTTACTAGCGTGCCCTTGTCGTCTGATCTTGTTATCTCTAACACCGGCATAAATTAAAAAACAGTGTATTCGTCCTTTCCTTTCAGCATATGTAACTTTCTTCCATACTTACGAGTTTTATTTGAAATTTGAAATAGTTCTACAAAATTCGTTCAAAATAGTCTACACATCCATGGAATTGTGAATCCATCTACACAGATTGTTACATATTTTATTTCCTGGCTCGTGAATCTCCTGAATCTGTACGATAAAAATATAAAACTAATTATACTAACTAACTATATTATACACACATATATATAACGAAAAATATTATATTTTACCGTATTTTTCGTTTCAAACGTTTTCGTACATTTTCATCAATGTCTATGTCTGGGGATCGTGGAGATGTTTTTCCGTATTACGTACGTGAAGAATGATACAGACAACAATCCAGACATTGTCCCATTAGTTCGAACGAACTCTTAAAACCATTATCGAAAGATACTGGGCGAGTATTATCAACACGCGCGAAAATCTTATGGTAAAGAAACTGTACGATAACGTCACCAAGGAGGCTATGTAGATCATATCCACCGCTGAATAAATACCCAATTGCCCAGTGCCTCCGCTAGAACATTGTTTGAAAGCGAGGGGGACAAATACGAATAAATGTGTACGAATAAGTGGAACGAATGAATGGATCGAGCGAATGGTAGTAAAATGAATACTACAAATCATGTAAAAAGTTTACTAATGGTAAGACTGGCGCATGAGTTACGAGTAATATATATGTATTAGTTTAAAAAAGAAGCGAGCCACGTTCATTTACTTAGCTATTTAAATGTGATCAAGGAAACCGAAGTCTCGGATCTAGACCTTTTGACATTTGCTCGGCGACTGACTAAAACCGATCATCAACTGTTCGATGTTGAGGAATGTTTAGATTATCGGTGCTCGGATCGCCGCTCGGAACACCGATGACTGACACGGGTCTTTAAAACTTTGACTGCCACGCCGAAATCGCTTGTTTCGCTCAGGATGCCACGGGAGTATTTTTATTATTCAAAGCATATAATAGCAAAATAATAATAAATTGATGATGTAAGACAACATTCTTCCCCAATGGACCGTTTATCTTATTGATGGTTACGGGCGACCACCGTAGCGCCTTGGTAACAATTGATAGCGACATATTATAACAAGGCTTCGTTTATTTCAACAAACCATTCGCATTCGTTATTTCGTCGTAAGCAAAACGTCCAGAATATATTATTGAAAAGTGTAGAAGATATTAGTAAACGGTATATGCTCATTCTATATATAATAGTAAGAGGCACACCTCTAACTTCAATTATATGATTCTAAAACAGCATTTACGATTATTTTCTAAGCTGTGTTTATAATAATATTCGTAGATTACCCTTCAAAGATATGGATGCAAACACAGTGCACCGTTAGATACAAGATTTGTTCTCATTTCTTTTTTATTGATGTTTTAATAAAAATGCTTACTTGTTCAATAGGGCACTTTTTATTTCAAAGTACCTTCTATTTATCGGTTATATTTAAAATACCCTAACTGCCAATTTTTATTAAATTTTTACAATTATAAGAAGTTCAAGCGCTCCGGTCACCAATTACCACCGTGGCGTCACAGGAGAAACCGTTGTTGGTCATATACGTTTCTACGTATATATAACATTTAAAAAGTATTAAAAAATATACATATCGCTTTCATTGTGATATACATAAAAACTGTTATAAAGAAAATTCTGTGAAAGCCAGTCCATTTTCACTTGTTAACTTCTTCGGAAAATGAATGATGTTTTTTATTTTAGATAGTTTTGTTACTTATATCAACAGATTGTTCTTGTGTATATTTTATGTTTCTGATAAATCCTTAAATCTTTTATTTTTCATTTACGGTTATTAAATCGTACGTAGGTGTTTTTATCATTAAAGTAATATCACATTGTTGTTGTTTGTTGTCGTTTGCTGTAATTTCGTTATTTATATATATATGGATAGGTATAAAACAGGGTTTTTTTCACACTATTGGTAGATGCTTCACGATATGACAGTATTTATTTTCGGAATTGTTCTCGTTTCGATCGTGCCTCGATATTAAATGTATAATCCTGACAGAGACATGTCAGCTGAGGCTTTCGATGCTCCAAGAAACGACGAATACGAAGGCTGGGCACACGTCAATTTCACAGACAAAAAAAATATGCAATCATGTTACTGATGATATATGTAAAAATAAAATTTGAATAAAAATGTGTGTTCTACCACCTCACTGTCTCTTTTTTGTTTTTAACATCATTCATCGATCTAGATGGAAAAATCTAATTGAATAAATGGTCAGTACCGAACGATAATTTTTCGTTTCCTACAAATTACAACATTTTTACTCTTGCAAATTACCAATTATTATCATTGACTTTCACGAAATTAATTATAATTAATTTTGTTCCTCCTTTTATTAGCTTCCACTTTTACTATAAACTTACTTTTTAAATGTTGATTTCTACCGATTTTGGTCCGAAATATAACAAAAAAGTTTACGGTCGGTACTGTACGACTCTCCCCCTAATAGATGGACGCACGAAGGTTGTACCAGCCGGGGAACAGAACTTAATCATTTTCGATGTTATCGTTGTTAATTTAGATTAGAGGCAATATCGTATAACGTGTATGGTTTTATCCACCACATCGGGCAAAATCGAAAAAACAGAGATTTCGTTTTGTTGTTGTTTCAAGTATTAACATGGAATTATTTAATATTATTTTATATTTACATTATTATATTTAATTTTATCTTCGTCCTTTCTTCATTATGAAAGTATAACTAACAGATACAATTCGGCTTATGAAAATTTCTTTATTAACTACAAAGTTAAAAGCTTCCAAAGCTAAATATGTGTTTCGCACAGGTTTTCCATACATTTTGTATACAGAGTGGGCCACTGCTTTTGCATTTATTTTCTTTGTCTTTTATATGATAAGCTTTACAAACTCAAATATCTGCTAAATTAATAGTTTCTCGATATACGCAGGTTAATAACTTTTCACGGAGAACGTAAAGCTGCATCGATGAACGTATTAAAAGGATATATGACACCCTTTAAAAACAAACAATTGAGCTACATATCACTTCCACGTGCCCGCCTACAGAAAAGCTAATAACATCAAAACAGCTCCCATCGAAAATCGTTTGATTTTTATCCGAGATATTTTCCGATACAGTTAATATCGGGTTGGTAACTAAGTGATTGCGGATTTTGTCATTAGGTGGTATATTTCCAAGATATAGAAAAAAACTAGATTACAACACGACTGATATAGATTATTTGCGGCTTGAATATCAGCTATATACTGTACATGTATGACGAACAAGCGTATTATTTAAAAGCGGTTTGACAGGTTCGGAAATAAACAGCGAAACGAAAGGTTAATGAAGGTTAATTAAGACACGATGTACAATAATAACAATGGATACGTTGAATGTTAATTGAAAATGATTTGCACAAGGTTGAGATATTATCGAAATGCTGAACATTCGATAGAAAATAATTTCCTTATATTCGAAGAAACTGAGGCCGACGAATAAATACGCACTTTGTATTTCATGTAAATTAATGGAAAATAATTCACCGTACTGAATTACTGATAGTTCGCGTAACGTCGTCGTTGTTTCGTTGAAACAGAAAATGAAGTCGTTGGACGTCACTAATTTTCAACTAACCAAAAACGTTACAATGCGATTATTTGTGAAACTACGTATATGTTTCAAAAATGTGACTCACTGAGCACACAAACGTGTATCGTTTACGGTAAGGTGATCATATCGAACGTTTCATTCAAAATAAATGAGATTTAGTAAGAAGCGAATAATTTATCATTAAGCCGATAATGCCAAACAATGAAATAACGCGTAAAAATTGCCTTGTCAGAGTAAAGAAAGAAATATTGGGTTGGCAACTAAGTGATTGCGGATTTTATCAATACCACCTAATGGCAAAAAATCTGCAATCACATAGTTTCCAACCCAATATTTCTTCCTTTACTCTGACAAGGCAATTTTTACGCGTTATATAGAGATATTCAATATAAAATACGATTATGTACAATAGTGTCGTTTGTCAAAATCGATTAAACAGCTTCAAAAAAGCAAGCAAGCTATGTGTTTCAAATTTGAAATCAATATTTCTTGTAGCAATTCATAGAGACAATAGTTTTGACAAATTATCTTTTAGCCTGTTGGAGAAGTCGATAGGGATTTCTATTTTTTTATTTCTATTTATTACAAATAATCTGTCATATTCGTACTTGGAAAAAGTTAAAATTCAACTAATTGAAATCGATGTGTCATTGACTTTAATTTTATGATTGCAGAAGTTCCTAGTTAGTAAACGAAGAATACATTTTTATTGGAAAAAATATCTAAGTAATCGTCAGATCGAAATTCTTCGAAAGTTATTTCAACCGATTGAACTATGTATAATTTACGTCGAACTAAGATAATTGTTGGAAATAGGGAGAACCTGACCGATTTTGATCACCTTAAAGTATGTTGTCGAATATATGTCGATTTTTTTTTTATTATTTAATTTGTACTTTACAATTTGTCCAGCTGGATATTCGGTAAATTTTTCCAGCTTAATTGCTAAATAACACGTGGATGGCTACCCCCAGCAGGATACCATTTTCAAGTTTGACTATTTTATTTCTTTAGTGAGGTCAGTGGGGTGTATTCTTTTTAGTCTTCTTTTTATGAGAGTTTTGCTGAATTACCTTTTCTTATACGCACAAACGACTTCGATTTTCAAGTTATAAAGTAATTTACGTTTCTAATAATAATATACATATTATTCGGAATAAAATATGAAAATAATATGATTTTATATTATGTTATCGTTATATCGTTTTAGTCTAATATTACGTATTATTTTATTATAAAGTTAACAGTATGATGAAATAAATGATTTAAGAGGAACGCGTGTCAAGATGAAGCCTGTAATCATTTTCGCGTGCAACGATCATTTTCAACGTATCTGTCTGCTTTATTCTGCGCGACAGCTAGTAATAAGAGTGCATGTAAGTATATCGGTCGCTTAATCAAAGCCAAACGGACTTCGCTGCTTTAAACCTGTCATTCATCGAAGGAAATGAAATTTAATATTCATTAGCTGCATTTGCAACACCGTTAGCTTGTTTTGCCAAGTTAAGGAGAACTAGTTCATAGAAGATAGCAAAGTTGAGCAAACAGTTGTAAAATTGCAAATATCGCTTTCCACTGCAGAATTATTTCTACCGTGTCTAACTAGCTTTGTTATATATTTTAATGCTCTAAACAAGTCACTGATCAAATTAGGTATTGATTAGTCGTTAAGACGCATCGTCGTTCTAGTTCTTAACTTTCACGACTCTATTTTTCAAAGGAAGAAAGAAAAAAAATGTAACTAATCAATGCACGTGTAAGACTTCTCATTTGTACAGAGAATACAAATTCACGACGATATGAAAATTCTGCTTCTACGAAAGCAACAAATATTCGGCTCGCGCAATAACCAGTCGTTTAAAACATTGTAATAATCGTTGTATTACGTACTTTAACGTATGTATACGCTTAAGTATGTAATAACGAATATATTCGTTAGTTGTACTAATTTATGTAAATTAATTGTGCCAATGATTACTAGTCGATGCGACGGTAAATAAATGAAATATTCGGTTCTTCCAAATTCTAATTCCGCAACGCAATAATTTAATAACAAAACGCAAAGGAAACTTTAAACTCAGTTTTCTCGGTTAACGATCTAGAGAAGATAGAACAGTTAAGAATTAGAGCGACGACATGTTATAACTATAACTAACTGTTCCACAACAATAGAACGCTATAACTAAATAATTCGTTTGCTCGTTTGATTTCTATAGTGATAAAAATAATCCTCTTAATGATAATCTCGCAGCCTATGATCCGAAGATTATTCATTTTAAATACTTTGATACAAAATCTTGGTCATGAGCTAGCAAAATTTCAAATTTATTAATTTAGACCGGTGATACAACGTGTAGAAACTAAATAAATCAATTTTGTATCGTTTTTATACTTGTGTTTTTCATCTTTTCGTTCAAGCTTTCCTATTTAAATCTCTAAATACGAGTAGATACAATGGCTCTTACTTTCCAATGAAACATTTTTTGAGTAGGTTCTACGCTTTGTTTTAACAGCATCAAATTTTGACACTTATTTGCGGGCTGCTGGTTCTTACGCGTTTATAAGAAACGTGAAAGCGCAAAATAGCGCTTTAACGCTATAATCCAAAATATAGCGCCTTCTAAATTTAATATTTAATTAATTAAATGATACAATAAATACAATTTTTATATCCAATATTTTTTACAGTTTCTGTATATGTAATTCAACGTATGATAAAATGAATTGATAATATAACGAACGAGATTCCAGAACCACTTGGTCCCTGTTAGCATACTCCGCTGTGTTTAGAAAATGTTATTGACCCTAATTCTAAAATCTTTTTGCGACTACGGTCGATTAGAAATACCAGCACGCTTTTACAGCGAAACTTTTTGAAGCTAAAGGTTCTTGGTTTCGCACGAAGTTACTATGGTGGATGATTTAACGTGTTGGTTTATACAATAACGAGACGAGTTGATACTTGGTACTGTCAAATGTATTTAAAATTATTCTAAGTACAGAATCGAGAGTTAGTCGTAATCGTCGCTCGCTCGATGCTACTCGTTGTAAGGATATCAAATAATAATTTTCTGGAGAGCATGATCGTCTATTTATACTGGTCGGGAGAGTACCGGAAAGTTTGAATTTGACTCCGGTTGACGGTTGTACGTAGCGGCGATATTGTTTTGTCCGAAGTTTGTTTATTATTGCCTTTCGTACATCGTAACGATGTTAGTACTCCGAGGCAAAACAACAACAACAACATGAGTCACTCTCGATTCGAACCGTTTTATGACTTATGTGTCGCTACATTACGAATGTTTGGAAAAAATTCATGCAGCGATCTTCCTCCCATTTTTTGGGTTTTATAGATGAAAACAAAACAGGGAACAATTATCACATTATCAATAACCTTATGGGAGCATCAATAGACTACAAAGATCTAGATACATAATGTAGGTTTAAATAAGCTGAGACGAGTCGTATCAATAATTCATACGGCGCTAATAAGCGAACGTTACGTTATCTTAGAATTTATGATGTCAATATAAGTTTTACATATTTCTTTTCTCTTAGCTTCGTTGCGATTCTCCAACTTGTTACGAGAAAGAATGTGAAGAAAGGATTTTTATTATCTTAAAACAATGTTAGCACACTGTCGATAGGAAGAATTATGCGTACAAAGCAACGTTTCGTTCATATTTCTGGTAAATTGAAGAAATTTTCAAACGATAGAAATTATTAACACGAGAAATCGCGCGATTTCTATGCATTTTCGAGAAATTTAAGAGCGTAGAAATGTACAGGGTGCGCGTAATAATCATAAATATATAATACGTCCATAATATTTGACAGATGAAACAAATTTCCATCTGGCTTCCAATTCTTCATTTAGTTAGGATCATAAAAATATAAAAATGCGTCAACATTCACCGTCTGCAATAATAATTCTTTCATATCTTTGTCAAATGTAAGAAAGGTACGACTCGGTCGAAAATGGTCCAAAAGGCACAATACGTTTAATCACAAGAAATTAAAAAGTTTCCGAACGAATAATACTTCTGTTTAGTTAAACATTTGAATTTGAACACGTTTGTCATTAGACATATTACATATTCTGTCCGGAAAGTCGTGCTTGACTATTCTACTAACAGCAAGGACTATTATTATCTTTACAGTCATCTGAGTTTGACGATTCAGGAACAGCGCCAGCTGCATTCTCGCGCTAACAATGTTGTGTCGTATTTAATAAAATATCGTCCACTAAATTAAGCTGACCAGCCGTGTACTGCGTTTTCGATAGTCGTATTGCAAAATTCTTGTGTATTAACTTCGTACTATATATAGAATACTACGTACTGTTCTGCACTGTTTTACTATTCAGAAAGAACCATGATCGAACCGAGACAAAGATCGATACACTACTCGCACAATGTGTTTTAATCGAACGAAATAAACTCAATTGAACGCACCGTCGTAATTTGTCCGCGATGTGAACGTGAAAGAAGCAAATCAACGAGTCGATTGTACGAAATCAATAAAAATGGTAAAGAAATGGCACGGGCTGCAAATCCATGTTGCAATGTATTGAAATTTTTGCAACTATATTTTGGCTGTATTTATTAATTATATTTACCCGTATATTTATTAATTATTTGTTAACTGCGATCGCTAATGGCCCAAATGTTGCTGCCAATAAAACAGGGAAATTTTGAAACAGAGACAAAAATTCGAGCGCAATAATTATTTACGTATTTTAATATCTTTGTTATTCTTTTATCATGTCCGATTCTATCTTTGCAAAATCGACTTTAAATAACAACAGTAAATACACTGTCAGCCGTCACAAAGTCTGTAAATGTTTTGCGAAGAGAATTTTTTAAATATCTCTATTTTAATGAAAGAGACGGTATTTAAAATCTTTTTATCGTTTTCATATTATTATCGAATCTTTGTAATTAACCACGGAACATGAATTTTCGAAGCAAGTACCATCTCTGCACGAATGAATTGCAGCGTTTGTCGCTGTTAACGTGAAAGCTTGCGTTGTATTGAAACGTAATTGCTTGTAATTGGTGTCATTATTTTTTCAGACCCATAAGAGTTTGAAGTTAAATTACTTCTTTTTAATTAATGTTCGGAATATACGATTATTTATAAAACATGCAATAAGATATAAAATACGAATGAGATAAAAATGTGCCATCGATTTTAGAAACCACATTGATCGGCTGATCATCTTTCAAATTTCTCTTAGACTTTATTATTATTTATGTTATTTTATAACAAATAAACTTACGATAAGTCATTTGTCTCTTGAGAATCGAACGTTGATCTTGCTTTAATGATATTGAGAAACTGATAAAACTTAGAGTCGATCGGTTTAATCACACGGCTGATCGTTCAGAATTAAAGAACGTCGCTCGAATCTAATTCAAACTGGTACGATCTATACTATGTGAAAAATTCTTACCAAGTACATGCATATAGATACAACTTGTGAAATCTTGTTTTCAAGTTTCGTAATCACAAAATGTGGAAAGACATTGTCCATCGAGGCTCTAGAACGAAGAAGAGTATCAAATATATATCTAATATAAATAATATAAATAATAAATATATATCTAATATCAAAGAATTGATTTAAAAGCAGAAAAAGATGGTCGAAAACAGTATTTTACCGAGTAACCATCGACGTAAATATTTTCTTCCCGAAGACTTACACGAACATGTCACAATGATAATTACGTTTCAAGTTTTCCTTCTATTTTGATGATTCAGTTTACGTAGTTTCCTATTAAGACTTTTCATTCATCGGAAACTTACCGATCTACTAGGAAACACCTGAGCATACGAAGAAATTGAATTGAAAAGAAGAAATAATGGATGCGAATGTATTCTTGTGATGAAATATTAATTAATTCGCTGAATTGATTGGACAGCGCGATACGAAGACGATAAATAGCAGCAAAAACTGAATGCAAATCTTTCCCGTTTATAGATTTCTTTATTTGCCACTTCGTTAGAAGCAGATGCGCGTTCATTGCGATATTTTATGCAACGATTACGTGAAACGGAAGATTTTCCTCGGAATTCTTACACATAGATTAGTTTTCCTAAGCTCAAAGCGTAAATCGTTTAAAGTTAGGTCTAGAAACCTGCAATATGTGACTAAATATATGATACGCAATCAGAATCAAACTTATATAACGAGAATAAATAAAAATATTCGTACATATAACGTTGTTTTTCAATAAAATGTTTCTCTTCCTCGTAATTGCAATTTACAAAATTATAACTTGTTTTCCTCTGCAGAACATTTATCGTTAGAATCTAACGAGACGAATTACACGTTTCACGCGAAAGATATTTACAAAAATATGGAAGTTTCACAAATAGACGAAAAACAGATAAAAAGTGACCTCTATTTACCATTGCGAATGCAATGAGCGATAAATAAGAGAAAAATTCTCTAAAAAAAAAAAAAAAAATTCTTGTGAAGAGTCTAGGCATTGGTCGAAATGAGGAAAGAAAATCACGATATTGTCTGCGCGAGATTCGACCGTAACGTTTTATATATAATATCAATTGTATAATATAATTATAGTAAAAATAATAAATTATAGTAATATAATATAATATCAATTTGTGAATATCACGTAATTCGCGGGAAAAAAAGAAAGAAGAAAAAAGTGAAGAAAGTAAGAATAAATGCATTCGTTTGAGCAAACGCGAACGAGTAATCCTGTTTGCAGAAAGAAGAAATGAGTTTGAACCAGTTGACGCTAGAAACTGTAACGGGTTGACATGGCACGTATTCGACTCGCCATTGCACCTTGACCTTAATTTTCCACGTTTCGCCCAGAACTTCTCCTAGAGTCTCGCTTCAAATATGAATTATTATTTTTAGTGCCTCGTTTTGTCTACAGCTTGTCCGTATTATTCGCTATGATTCATACGCTTGTTCTTACGAAATTCGCGCCCCTATTACGCCGAACGCATGGAATTATCTTTTCGTGCGGCGATGTATTATTTCTATTTACAACATTTGCAACATTGATAAAGTAGTCTTTTTAAATTTGGATAAGACATCGTGCAACAGATGTGTACCTTGGGCCAACCAACGTTTGCTTAACACCGATAACATCTGATATCCGTGGCGCGTAAGAAATATTTGTTGTGAAACAGTTGTTTGTTGAACGTACAGTACATACCGTGCACAAGTGTTTTGGACGCTTAATTCGTTTCTACAGAATCTGCATATATTAGGTCATCCCATAAGTTCGTGTCGTTTTTCGAGCGGTTATATATGTTAAGATTGTTTACATACCATTCAGTTTCATGAAAAAATGTAATTCCCCTCTCGTTGTACAACTTCTTCCCATTTTTTTGATAGGGCCATTATTCCGTCTCGATAAAAGTTCTCTTGTTTTTCTTTAAAATATGAAATGTATACACAAAAGTCGGCACGAACTTATGGGATGACCTAATATTACGATTCCGTTATACGTTTACAGAAAGAGAGATTTGTAATTATTTTGCTATTGTTGTAGTTACGATCAATCACAAAAGACTGCATAATGTACATCCCTTACATGTAAAATATTATGATATAAAAACTCGAAGAATTTTTTTGACACGTATATACTTTCTACTCTTATATATATATATACATGGTTTTTTTTATTTATTTATATATATAAACTATTTTATATATATAGTTAAGTGTAGAAAACATATATGTGTATGTCAAAAGAATTCTTCGAGTTGTTTTGTATCATAATATCTTGCATGTAAGGGATGTGCATTATGCAGTAATAATGTATATATATATTATTTTAAAATATTATATTTAAAAAAAGTTAAAAAACATATATATATATATATATATATATATATATATATATATATATATATATATGTCGGGTTGGCGTTACGATTAGAGTTAGGGTTAAGGGCGTAAACGAATTCCTATTGACACTAGACGTGATCACTATGCAATAGAGGAGATATTTACTAGTGCAAACATGACCATGTTGGAATTGGACAAGTAATCGCGATAAATTGATACTCGAGAAGCTAATGACAATGATCCTAGGCTCAATAACGAATCCACGGTCAACGGGATGACGAACTCTACGCTTCTTTAGCGTCTAAGTTGTACTCAATGTTAATGCGTGGGGCCATCACTACGTATCCGAGAGTTACTTGAATCGTCGTCGAGATCGTACCGGAGAGTGACTCTCCGTCTCGACGATGCCGTCGAGGAAAACTATAATGGGTGGGTCTAAGGACATGAGATCCTCGGATTCGTCAAAGAAAGCTTTCGTTCCAAAGGTGAGGGAAATTAGCGCTATTGCTAATTGGTCGATCTCCATATCGGCGTTTTGAAAGAGATGCTGGCCGCCCTTGAGGGGAGGTTGTTGACGGGGGGCAACGCTCGTGGAGGATAGGTTTCTCCTATCTTCCCGTAGTTGCAACAAAGTCTATTTGACGGACTTCGCTTGACTAAATCTTAAGATCTATAGCGGGTCCTCACGTTAGCTAAACATACGCCACAAAGGCATGCCGACACCCGGCGATCATCTTACTCGGAGGACGAAATCTGCGTGTGGCGGGCCGCGGGATAGAAACTATTGAAGTATTTACTGCCACGTGTCGCTACGACTATTTCTTTTAAGGAGAGGTATAGAGTTACTCTGTGCCTTTGTTAGATAAAACGTTCATCCCTTTGACCGCGGCTACGTTCGGCGACTGATTGTCGCCTCGAGCCCAAGCTCATGATCATAAATCTCGAACAATCGGAGCGGCATTTGTTTAATCTAAGTTACAGAGTTGCGGTGTTCCCGCGAATCCAAGGAGGAGCTCCGGCGTTCTTTCATCTCCGACATATATATATATATATATATATATATATCTGTAACTTTACGCGATACAAATCATCATTAATAGTTTTCATCGCGTCAAACCTAAAACGCTACACAAAAGACTTGAAGAAAAAAAAGATATTCCAATGCCGGTTGATGTCGGTTTGAAGGTTGAAGAAAGGAGAAATATTTATTTTTTCTGTTGATTTCAAAGGGCAAGCTAGAAAAATATCAGATAGCAAATATCAGGCTTGTATCGTAAACTGCGTGAAGTTCCGAATACAATGTTATCGTTCAGCTTCTGTAATGCTTAATGAATCGTCAAGGAAACGCATGTAATTGGAGAGTTTGTGGTGAAATCACGGAGCTTACAAAATACAAGCAACTCTTTATCGATTAGCTTAGCAACCGTGGCATAAATGTGTGGCATGTACACCAACGCTCGTATAGTATCTGGAATATTTTGGTACATTTCTGGTAATATGTAGTATGAATATTGCAGTATATACTACAGACTATAATACTACTTAGAATATACTGCAGAAGTATATATGAAGATTTTTAAGATCTTAATGTTGTGGCTGATACACAATTATAAATTTATAATTTATAATTCTTATCTTCCAACTATTGATATATTTGATTATTCAGCATAAAAATATTTGTAATTCCAAATATCCAGTATTATAAATATATATTAACCAAATTTAAAATTGGTATTAGTGAATATTTGAACAATAAAAATATAAATTTTTCAAAAAAATAGGCAAATTAGAAAAATTTGCCATCTCGTTAGAATTTATTTCAATTTTACAAGAGTGTTCTTTACTCTTTTTTTTTCGTCAAGTGCACTCATCATCGCTCTTAAGAATAATTACGCACACAGGTGCACGCGTTCAAAATAAAACACTTAAAGGGTTAATAAACCTCAATATTCAATGGGGCTATATTTAACGCTTATTATACGCTTAACTTGATTATTCGTATCGTATACTAAGTTTTTACTAAATATATAGCTGTGATAGACATCATGTCACTTTTATATACATTTTCAAATTTGACCGTATAGTTACGACTCATTCCGGTCTCATGACAGTGCTGATGAAGTTACGCTCTCATTACGGTGCTAATGAGATTTCAAAATGTTTTATATAACACGCGCGGTAAAACCTCGTTTATCCGCAGCTTGTTTATACGAACAAATTAATTCTGAGCCTCTTTAAGCACAGACCGTCACGTAACCGCAACGTCACGTACCGGTCGGTGACGAATAGTGTGAACGGTCTCATTTAAAACGTATGTTTCAATGTTTTGTCGTGACGTTGCCGTTACGTAACGGTCCGCGCCGTATAGCGTAAATTGACCTTTATTCCTATAATAGAAATATTTACATACACGCGATCATTTGTCCTTCTTCAAAATAAATTCTATCTGTCAAAGGAGGAACAATCGAAATTCCAACACCTGCGGGGCACTGTCCACGAAGCGTCGCTTCGTACAAGCGTAAACGTTTGTTTGTTGTCTATTAAAACGTGACGATACGTCTATGAGCGATGTTGAGTCTACGAGGCGTACAGTAAGATATATTCTGTCTTATTATTAAAACGTCTAGCAACCAGCGAGACGCCTTCATCCTAAATTATAGTTACGTACGTCTCGCTACTGACGATCTTAAGCTAAGTTCACACTGGCAGACGATTGAAGAGTGTTTGTAGAAAACACTGTGTGAGCGCCAACATTGAACAATCTGTATCTTTTATAGGAAAGTGTTCTACGTGCTAACGAGATATACTAACGTGATATAGAATTTAAATGCAATCTTCCTTTCTAAATAGTTACCAATGATGTCACAATAGAAATATTAAAATATTAAGCACCAATGAACATTAGTTGATTGTTTCTTGGCTTTTGTCTATATCGTCTGCTTAAATGAATGAAATATTGAGTTTTCTTTACAAATAAGGGACACCTCTGTCATATATGGGCTTTTCTATAGACTTTTTTTTTATGAATTTCGGTAACATTAATTTGGATAAGGTTTATTATGAAAAACTAGTTTTTTCGCATTTACAGTGTTTTCTACGAGCGTTTGCTCATCAGTTGCAGGCAGACACATGTCGCAGACAAACAGCATCTTTCCTGCAAAATCCACGGACGACGGGAGACAACATTTAAGCGGAAAGACAGCTCGCGGATAAAACCACGTCCACACCGACTGACAATTATCGGCAGACACGCGTCAGGGAGAATCCCAATAAAATGCACGTCCGCAGTCAAGTATTTTATTATCCACTGAGATGGAAGACACGAGAGACGCGTGCGGGCAAAAACTCTCAGAAAAAATATGCATTTTATCTAGTTTGGGAAGTAACGATTCCGCTGTGCGACGCTGAGATTTATGACACGGTACTTGATACGGTGACAAGAAACGGTGAAAGTAGAAAATTTGAAAATACACGCCGTTTGTCGAAATCACTGCAAAGTCACGTAATGAAGTCACGCGTCGTAAAGAATCGTTCGGAAATAGAGCAAAGGTCAACATTATTTTTATCTCAGAACCATATATTTTCTAATACGTTGATCGATCTTTCTTGAAATTCCCCATAAAAGTTTTATTGTTATTATTATAAATGTTATTATAAAATGTATTACAATAAACTTATTACGCTTTATGTTATATATGAAACACTTATTAACACCAAAGAAACAAATTTGTCCAACAGTCGAAAAACACAAATAAAATCATTAGATACTGGGTTTCTGTTAAATGTTAATAATCAAACATACGTGTAATATTTTATGGTAGAAATCTTTCTCGTTGTTATTTCGTTACGATATTAATTATTTATATCTATACGATATCCGATTCTAAAAGCGGGGACGTACGTATTTCAAAGTCAGAATTTCAAAAGTTTAAAGTACTCTTTTTCGTACTGAAAAGGGACCGATCGCTTTAGGCGATAGCCACATTTCTGCAAAGATACATTTCAATAATCCGTGTGTTCCATCTGTGGCGTATTTTCGACTGATCGACATCGAGGTATATCCGGATACCCGGTTCAGTTTTAGCAGATAAATGTCGTCGCCTGTAGACAGTCTAGGTTACATTTTCTGGCGACCGTCGACGGATAATGTATACAGAGAGTGTCTGTCGGTGTAGACGACGCTTTAACGCCAGTCATCGTGACGAAAACGCATAGCGACGAAAATGGTACGCTGTTGTTTCGCGGACAGGTGCACATTACTTTACAATGAGCGTTGCATAGTAGCGTACTGTTAGCATCGACATGTCTAATATGAGTCTATGAAGATGATGAAGCGCGAACAGCAAGGCTAAATCCTCTGTTCGAACGATTTGAACTAATAAGAAGACTTTGAAAGCATAGCTATCCGAACTGCTTTGTTTTTCAATCAGTTTGGATAAGCGAGATTCTACTTGCGATATAAACAGATGTGCAAATACCGTCGTGAGTCAGCGTATATTCGCATGTGGAATAACTTCCTGTCAATAATCATTCGCTTCTGCCTAGTCACAAAGTAGCACAGAGTAGCTTGAATACATAGGTCTGTATATTTAACATTAGAACTACCAATAGTTAACACGAAATTATTTCTACCAAAACCGGTCAAAATGACTGGTCTTTAAAAAATACGTAATAACAGAATATTTTTATATTTATTGATTTATTACTTTCTTACAGAAGGAATTCCGTGTTATGCAGTGCATTTTTGGTATTATTAATTCATCTTGGTTCATGACCCCTAAACGAGGGTTGGCACATTTATAAAATTGTAGAACCAGTCATTTTGATTGATGTATTGCTAGTGTTAGTATCTAGCGATCTAGCGATCGATCCGGTATTCTCCTGATAACTGATGTCATCGTATTGAATGATACGCAGTAAAAATTTTCAAAACGTGTGGCAAGTTGTACAAAACGAGGAAACTGGTTAATTGGGGTTCGACAAACAGATTGTAACACCCTTTCACACTTTGACACGTACCAGTCATTTTGACTGGTATTGATATAAGTAGCCTTGATACAAAATTATTTTAAATTTGTATATATATATATAAAAAAAAAAAAATAAAAATAAAACTCATTACATTATTCTTTTAATTATCGTTGCGAAAGTGATTACATCATTGCGGAAAAAATATAACATGAAGTAGGAATTTTAAAGTAAAATCGTAAAACCAATCAATTTGACTGGCGTGGTAGTTCTAGTATTAACAAGCTAAAAAGTTGTAAACTATTTTCTCGTATGAAGAAGCTTCCGATGTGACTTTTAATCTTTCGCAATTATTTTTTATTCTTGCAATTATTTCAAATTCTTGTTCTATCTCGAAACAGAACTCGCCTAACTTTGTTTGTACCACGAGCTTTGGTGGAATTTTCAGCAGTTAAAACCGAAGTTGCTCGATGATCTTCTGAACATCTGAGTCGCGTACACTATTTTTTAAACTTTGAACTCTGCATAATCGTTGCACGTTATTTTACATTAGTTGCGAGTCTCGCATCTTTTCCTTCGGATTCGCAATTATTTCCAAATATTTATCCACGTTGGAACTCTTATAGAACGACCGATGTAAGGAGAGAGCTTTACAGCGAATGAGGAAGTTGTTCTACGTAGGCTCATTGTCAGTAGTTTTCAATAATAATAACAAGGTATTATACTGGGTGTCCCGCACGACTGGACATTCTAGAACGATGAAAGGTAGAACAGAATTTGATCAGGCAAAATGAAACGGTATCGTACAATGAGTGATGTAGCGTACGTGTCCGCTCCAAAAATAGTGACGTTCCGAATATTTTTAAATTTTCTTCTTCGAATAAAATTATAAATCGTTTTTTACATCGATCAATGGATCTTTGAATTCTCTATAAAAAATATTAAAGTATTTAGGTCTAAAATCGGTTTAAAAGTTATTTTAATCTTGCTTAATTAAGCAAATGACAAACGAGAAAAATCACAGGGCAATAGCCTTGTGTTCTTTTTTTTTTTGTCTTTAATAGTGTCGGTTATTGGTGATAAATTAAAAAATGTAACAATTCTAATCGTAATAATTATCTGATTCGATCAATTTTTATCTGAAGAAGGCGCGTCTATATTTCTATTTGAACTTATAAAAACAAACCGTTACACACTAACCGGAAGAAAAGAATATCCACTCATACTAAATAAATTGCTGTTTTCGTCCCATTCACATTACAGTTTATGTATTGGGTTAGCAACTAAGTGATTGCGGATTTTGTCAATACCATTTAATGAAAAAACCCGCAATCACTCAATTGCCAACCCAATATGAAGATATGTATCTCGAAAATGTTGTATAATTTTTCCTATCACATGCTATACACGCGTGCTTACATCTTATAATAATGCAAAACATAGACTAAATTTCGGGTAAAATTAAAATCGAAATATCTTTTAAACGTAATTTTAAAAATCGTAAAATTTTAAGTATCTTTTCAAACGTAAATATCCTAAATACTCTTTTTCTATGTACAGAGAATCAAAACCAGAACGTTGTTTATATTACTTTGATTAACAAATGTATGCACATCCGCTGTCTATTTGTCATATATCTAATGTGTATAACTCGACAGCAAATAGATAATGGCAAATCGAATCGATCTAAAAAAAATGTCAGACAACGATAATGAATAGTTTGATTTTTATCGATGAATCTAATCAAAATAAGTTAATTTAATGATTATTGATTTCTTACTTCGTTTTCAATGATGTGATTTAAATACGATATATTATACTTCTATGTAATTTACGTAGGAGTAATTAAAATAACTTGAGGTGTTAAATGTTGAGACAAACAGGTAGTTTTTATTCAATATCGGTATGCTTGTACTATTCAGCCTGTTGGTTTCCGCATATTTTTGTCACGAAATTCTAATTCTAATCGGCTCATTTAAATAAAATAATATTCCTTTTTTCTTTTTTTATTGAAGGTTTGAAATCTCCATGCAGGTTTATCTCTGCTGGTATGAATATATTTACATAGGTATATATGTATATGTGCTATTTATATTATTTCTTTAGGAATATATGAATATTCTAATGTTCATTCGATGTTGCGCCTTCAAAATAACAAGACTTATGTGAATTGCACGTTATAAAATTAATCAGAAATTTCGCATAATTAGTTCTTCGCCGTTTTATTTGCTACAAAGTTTATTATAAGTTTGAGATAAATAAATTACAAATGAGATTCGTACGGCGTATATAAAACATGTTGCAATGCCGAAAGGCAAGCAATACATAAAACTGCTACTTATTTAAATGAGATTCAAGGTTGCCTAAGTCGGAGAGATATCGTTCATGTTTTTCTAAAAAAAAATCCTATTCTGTACCTGAGGAAATCAAATAGTAAGTTATAGATTTATATTACAGATATATTTGCAATTAATTAATACAATTAATATGAATAGAATATTTATAAAAATAAACGAAAAACTACGAAGAAGTGACTGATTTTTATCTTGAAATAAATATTCGCTCAATTTGATCGTCTCGTGCAATACGATGCTTCGTTTAATGTTTAATAATATCTGTCGCCAATTTAACGCATTATTATACAGGACGTACAACGTGCGCAAAGTTTGAGCCAAATCGATGAGTCGAATGTTGCGCACTTCCCTCGCGTTACGTGACGATGCACAAAAACGTACTAAACCATCGTCGTGCATAAGCCGTGTATGAAATCACTGATTAGAAGGTGTCTTGTAAAGATAGCGGTAAATCAATTAATAATCTACGTACATCTACTGCGGCTATGCTTATTTTTAGACTCCGAATTTTTATGCATTTAGAGGAAATTTGAGGACACGACAGAATACGCGTAACGTGCAGGGACGTATAAATAAATGCAAAATATAGTTACTCGCTATAATATTTAGTAAATAAGACAACTGCCTATCCAGATTCCACTTTTAAAATTATACTTGTACGTTATATCCGTTTCTAAATTATATCATATTTATAGCTCTATTCGTGTACATATGAATTTGCATAAAAACTAGATATCTGTTCATTGTGAAATGAACAATTTTTTGTAACAATAAAAAAAGAAGCATTAAGTAACGCATTAAGCTACATTGTATATAACAATATAGCAATGTATATAACGTATAACAGTACGTTACACGTTATTCGTTAACATTAAGAACCAACGTTGCGTTAATTTCAACAATGTAAATGATTTATACGAATACGAGAAAAAGTGCGCAAACTCAATGTAATATATTTATTTTGTATGAAATTTATAAATGCATCAATATGCATAAAATGATACTATTAATTTGAACATATTAACATCAATATCTTGTTCATCTTGTTGCGACTTTAATATATAAGTAGCTATTCTGTAACTACTTATTAGGGAAAAGTAGACTTGAGGATGTAAAACTCAAAGGTCCTCGACGTCTGAAAGGAAAAACGAGCTATCAATAAATAATAATACGGTATAATATCTCGCACAAATTAAGTGTTATGGTCTGATATATATATATTTTTTCAACTTTTTCTATCAACGATTACAGCTTCTAAGTGAAAATATATAAAATTCGCGTAGTAATCAACGCGTTAATAGATTGAGCGTAATTTCCAACACTCAAGTAGCAGTTTATTGCTTCTTCTATCTGCAACATTTCCTTTTTACAATGCTATAAAGCAAAACTCCATATAAAATAGAGAGCAAGAAGTATATGTACGCCTTACATAAACTTTACGCAATGCAAAATCAGATACGATTAACCGAACGAGCCAAAATAACTTTGACGGTACATGGAAAAAACTCAAACCTAGTAATATAATAAAAAGCAGATAAAACGTGGCCAACACATTCTACGAGTAAATTGCGAAAAATAATATCGTACAAACACAGGCTCGCGCGAACGCTTGGTTAAAAAATGAATACGAAAATACGAAATAATTGAATAATACCGAGAAGCAAGAATAATAATAAGTTTGGTTGTGCTGTTTGATAGAATGGTTAAACGAACATTAACCTCAATGATGGACAGCTTGAAGAGGATCGATTCCTTGGCCCCCGCGATCGCCAGACATCACGCCACATCACGTCATTTTTATTCATGGGGAACTCCGAGGGAAAAAATTTTGCGAGGCAAGAATTAATATACTTCAGGTTTAACCCCGCTATGTTCTTCCCATCTTTCTCGACCAATTATATTTTAACAGCGTGAAAAATACCATCACAGTTTGTACAAGATATGAGAAAGTTTCAGTTTTCCGAGAAACGTTTCCTTAAAAATGTTCAAAATTTTTCCTTGATTGTTAAAATCGATTAAAATATAAAAATTTGAAAATTGTATGGAAGAGTTGATAATAAAGAATTTGTAGTACACTCATGAGATAAACCTGCTGTAAATATCATTAACCTATTTCCATGCTTCATATAGCGAAAAATCAGTTCGTTATTTCATCATCAGTTCTGTGTTGTATTTACAAACGTTTTATAGCTGTTAGTAAAACATTTATATGCTCGTTAGTATGATGATTCTTTCCTTATTTTTACTCGTAGGATGTCAAAATTGAGCCACCTTATATATCTAATTTAAATCATCAGAAAATTCTATTGTCATATTTCTTTTTAAACCTGATAGGGAACGAAAATATGTGATTATTTATAAACATAGGTAATGAAATGTAAATTGCGACTTGTTTGCATATATCCCATGTATGTTTTGCTTGTTTTTAATTCGCCATAAACGCACAAATATCCACAGTTTGATAATTGCACGATCCAAGAGCTTTTGTAAAAGTTATTTCGAGGAGAAAATAAAAAAAAAAAATTAAGAAACGAGAATTCATCTTTGTCGTTTTTAATTTCCTAAAAAGGATCAGTGCGCAACTTGCACACGATTTTGTACCAACATCGATAAAGGTAAATGCGAAACGCATTTATCGAATTATCAAGTACCATTCAATTTTTAAAACTGTTTCTCTCGGGAACGCTAAAAGTGGACATAGGATATTTGTTGCAGCAAGCCATCGACGTATTATTGGAAATCGATAAAAGCAGCCGACAATTTACCAACTGGTATCTATCTATAGCATGATGCAGATATTCGCGTCCAAAAGAGGTAAATGAAAATAGGAGAAAATACTGAAATATATATAAAAGATTGCATTCTGGGCGTGCAACGAAAAACAACAAACAGATGGCTAACATTTCGAGGTGCATGGCCGTTTACCAAGCGATCGAGACGAAACGATATCGCGCGAACGAAAGGCAACGAAAAAATGTCATTTCTCGCGCGTGATCTCGTCGCGATTCGCGCAACGAACCTAATGAATAAAATCATTCGCGTGATGCGTCGTGGATCGTTGCACGTGACATAAATAAAAGAGAATCGAGTGGAAAGGGAGAAAGAGACGGAACGTAGCCGATGCGATCGCCGCCGCCAACGAGTACGAACACGACGACGCTTTTCACGCGGAAATATAGTTTCGTATCGATTAGACGTCGGTACACGACAAAAACACGGAGAACGGCCAAAGGCGAGTCTTTCGATAGATTTCATTCGATATCAGAAATATTGAATTGTTCGCTAGATGAACGTTATCTCGTGAAACAGAACATCTTATGTCCTGTTAAACGATATCAACAATCCACGTTAACTGTATAATTGTTGTATCGTGTAATAACTATGTAATAACTAGTGGCGTTACTTTTATTATGTATTTTATCTTACATACACATATTGATACATACACATAGATAAAAGATATTATATAATGAGTACATGCAACGACTGCGCTAACTTATGACTTACGTAATTCATTTTAATCGTGATCGATAATGACGGTTAATCGATGCGACAATAAATAAGTAAATAAATACATTTACGCCAGAAATGTATTAGAGGCTATAAATAAAGCGCGGATGTTTATGCAATTTTATGTTTCTATGAATGTAATTAAAGAAATGAGATCCAAATGGAAATTTGTTTCGTCTACTAAATATCGTAGTAACTGTTCTACTTTAAATATCGTTTATATCTTTGCACGTTATACGCACTCTGTAGATTGTTCGAATCCTACGTTTCCCAAAAATGTACAAGCATAGTCTAATTATAAATTGCGAAATTCTCTCGCAAGAAGATTTTTCAATTTTCAAAAATAAATTTGAGAATGTATCGTGCGCGTGTATCGGGCCAGTTGGTAGTTAAATATGTTGGAACTTTATTTTCTTGAAAATAAAGCGTTAAAAGAGAAATCACAGTTTAACATTTTTTACCTATTTTCACGTGTACGATAATCTTGTGCTGATCGTCTACCGATACCTAATCGGTACTTGGCCCAGTTAAAGTATACTCGGCAAATACTCAAGTTCGTTTTTCTCAGAATCGAAGCGTTATACGAAAAAGTTTGATTCCATATTTCCGAGTTGTTTTTCCGCGTCGGATCATCGGTTGCACTACGATTTCCGACCCAACCTCGTACGAACGAAAAATCACAGGTCGTGAGCGGAATCAATAGATCCCTGTTACGAGAGCTCCAGTTACACGAATTGTTTGTTCCTCGATGAGCTCAGATAAATGGAATTCTACTGTGCTGATAACAATCTTCGAAAGAGGTTGTGGAGAATGGAAAGGAAATGGAAGGAGAGTAGGGAAAAGAGGGAAAACGCAAACAGAGTATGGGGAAATAGAGTATAATAAAAAATAGATGGATAACGAATCACGCAACGAATAAATGAACGAACGAAATGTAAAGATAAAGAGCGGCGATAATCGGAGAATTGATATGTCTTTATGCTACTGTACTTATCTGTAAGTTAATATTTTACGTTCATAAATTCTAACTATCTAAAGCCAGGTGCAATTTCTAGGTCATCGAGCTGAAATAAATAAATGCAACAACGATATTCGATAGAAAAACCGGTGCACTTACTTGACCAAAATGTGTGCCAGGTCCTTGCGCGCATGGAGGTATCGCTGCTTCTTGGAAGAAAATACTAAGAGCAGTCTGAAACGATAAAGTAAGCACGATTAGATCGCAGGCATAGTACATTTCATACTTCAACATTTATATGTGTTACTATACGTCTAGACTACGTAACGCATAGTTTTTTTCAGAATAAATATCGTTTCCGTTTACAAATTGTGTCATTAACCTTCGAATGACGAATACCAACTCTCAACCTCGATGCTTGACTTAGCCTTTAACCACGACGTAAATATTACACCGAGACCTGAGCAAGTTATCAAAGATAGTACTACGTTTTACATTTTAACTTTACAGTTTAAAGGTCGATGGTTAAAATTTATTAACTATCGCGTGATTGGCTAGAAGCTCGTATACTATTGTGTAAAAGTAACTTAAATTCTTCGATCTACATACGAATAAATATGAAGCAGAAGAACAGCATCGAAGTCTTTGGACGAATTATTTTCTATTCGATTTATCTATAGATACAAATTCAGCGTAAAGCGATGAATGATGGAGCTTCTTCGTGAAAATTTGAACAGCTCATTTATCATCGTTATTCGAACGTCTTTGAAAACTTCTTACGTGTACATTATACGTAACACACATAACATTGATGTATCTGTATAAAACGTTATGAAATTTCATTCTGGCATTAACCAGATACGATTGTAGTAATTGTATTGGTCAGATTCGAAAAGTCTGAAAATGTGTATAGCAATTGGAAGATATTTATTGGAAGCATATACTTCGCAAAGATCGTCGAGATATTTAAACAATCGATTATTCGCTGTATTAATAATATGCAGCGAGACTATCTTTAGCACCAATTTTAAGTTTGTTAATGTTTAAAATTACTATTTGTGTAGTGTTTCAATTTTTCATTAATCGTAAGCGTATGTTTGCAATAAATATCTTGTAACTTTTATATATCGTGATATATCGGTTTCGTTAGAATGTAAATGAAATTCCAAGAACTTTCGTATAATACGCACAATACATTCGTAAAAATTTTATGCGATAAGTGTTCGGATAATTTTGTGCTCGAATGCTACATTATTGATAAAATACACGAAGGACAGCTTAGAATGAGTCATGGGCAGAAAGGCAGATAAAAATGTAAAAATCCTGTTTGAACTATTAAAGATAGAACGTCAGGTAATGGATTACTCGAAAGTTATATGGCAATCTTCCAAATCAAGTTCTATACTTATTCATAAGAACAAAAAACATTTTCGTTAATGGATTTTCTACAATGTTGTAATGTTTGTGTCTGATATTAGGACCCTCTTGCGCGATAATGACAATTGACAAGTTACAAATCATAGGTCACAAACTTCACAATTTTTTAATTTAATTTACCGCCAAGTGGGAATTGTAATTTGTAAAATTTACATGTAAAATTCCATTTGTTTCGTCAATTGCCAAACTTGCTTTCTTTGCAAAACTTGTAGTCTATGACTCGCAAAATTTGACTAGCAACGTTAGCTTAAATCGCGTGCGAGAGAACTTAGGAATGTGAAACGTTTTTAGAATAGAAAACTAACTATTTTCTGAATTATTCGTTCTGAATATCCTATAATTCTGTTACACTGAAGGTGGCAGAGATAATGAAGGAATCTTTTATTTAAATCGAGATCGAAGCAAGTATGTTACATTGACTTCCCTCTGCTAAGAACAAGTTTTTAGATAATTCAACTCTTAGTACACTGGTCGTAAGGTGATGTCATGCAGAGACCAGAATATCTTTTTTGCTACCTATTGATAACTATTAGAAACACATGCCCAATAATTTGCTATACGCTTTCAAATTGCTAGCTTTGTTAGGAGAGATTACCCAGAGGAAGGGGAAAAATCAAAATTAAAATGATCTTTGGAAAAGAGCGAATAATATAAATATTAAAAATAAAAACCTCCGTGATTAGCACCGCAAGTGGTTGATATGTTATGTTGCCATATTGTCAGTTTCCTTCTATTTCTTACCTAAACAAATGAAAAATAAGTGCTTTATTAAACGTTCTTCTTTATAGTTTAACAATCTTACGTCAAATAATCGAATAACACGTAATTTGTCAGATTTATTTCTTAAACTTCATTCGTTTTATCATCAGATATTTTTCTGGTCGCCTAAGAGGATCTATTAGCATCGATAATTTTCGACTTCTAGCTTTGCTATGAGATAAGGTAATTGGATATACATATGTAATTACAGATATACTTTGAAGTCGAATTATGTGATAGAACGAATAGTTTATTTAAACGGAAATGTATCGAACAGAAATCAAGGACACCGAAGTATTCTTTTGCTCTTCTGGGAAAACATCGTTTTCTCTTTCGTGTAAGTTTACTGTCTTTGTTTATTTGTTAAAGCTATTCTTTCGACGAAGTCTATCGTCTTTGTTGCGTTATTCGGAATGATACTTCAGTCATTGCTCATTTCAGATACATACGTACGTAAGTTTTTAAGGAAATAAATTTATAAAATGACAAAAAATACCACGTTAGCTACATGCTAGCTGCACGTGATCAAGTTGTACAGCAGAACGTAACCGCCTACTTTCTTGCCACTTTGGAACAGCATCGGAATTATTTTCGAAATTTGATCACATCTGATATATAGAGTGTAACTCGATTTGTATCAATAGAGTAACAAAGCAAATCTTGCGCTTGGCTTGGAAAATATTTCAACAGTAAGTTAAGAAAAGGATACTAAAAAGCTTCGACGCGTGTTAATGTCTTTAGCTACAGTCGACCACGCAACTGGCAAGTGAAGTCACGTGGTGTCACATACGTACAGTATCGCTCAAAAGTGAGTGATCGGTTGTAACTAGAAATTCATAAGCTTCTTGTTCACCTTGTGAAACCAGATCATGCAGTATCTATGTACTCGAATGTGTTTGTCTATGTACAACATTCTCGCTCATGAACCACTGTCACCGCTGACGTTTACTCCTTTTCAACAAAGTGCTTATTAAAACAACACAAGACTTTATCTTATCGTTTAATTTCGAAATATTTAACAATTAATTTACGATAATATCCGAAGGTTAAATTAAAGCTGTACTCGTATGATTCGAATAAACATTTAAAAAAGTGACTGCGACCATAAGCATAATCGAAGAATACTGCAAGCGAGAAAATTGAGAAATTTTGTATTTTAGTGGAAAATATTCGCGGAAGGTATAGAACTTCAGTGCAATTTCCCATTCTAAATAATTGTTAATGCTAGAAGATGTGGTGGCACTGATACGACTAACGTCGTCTCTGTAGAGGAAAATATAAGTATCGATAAACGTCACTTAATTATTTTTTGGCTTTTGTTTATTGCATCTATATAAACGCGACATCGAACTTTCCACGTACAGAATTTTCTACACATACACACACACACACACACATACACTTTCCTTTTTCATAAAACTGAACTACATATTTACTTGTCCTGAAACATTCTTTGGCTACGGTATTTTCTACAAACGCTCTTCCATTGTGCCGGTGATTATGAAACTAGCTTAAGCAGTATATATTCTTCGTTTCAAGATGTTTAAAGTTACGCGTTTGACGCATGAACTGAATTCTGTTTAATCGCGCGACAAGAAACTAGGTGCGACGGCTCGATTACTACCATTTTGCAAAGATGGTTTCAGATTGTATTAATGTATAGTAATTGTAATGTATGAGAATAAGTGATAAACTCAGATTTTTTTAATTTTTGACCTAGACCACTTTCATAGTCACTGGCACAATTGAGAGATTACGGGATATATTGGGTTGGCAAATAAGTAACTGCGGATTTTGTCATTACCACCTAATGACAAAATCCGCAATCACTTAGTTGCCAACCTAATATTATACCGAATAGAAGAATAAGGCAAGCGCGCTAAAAATCGGAAAAACAGTTATGGGAAGTATTAGAAGAAAGTTGGAAGACAATGGACAATTACGCAAGAAATATTAGATTCAGAGCAGAGATTCTTTTTATTTTAAATATATGTTTATATAATTATATACTTATTTATATGATTATCTATATGATCCGTATCAACTAGGCGGTGGATTTTCACGCAAATTCAGATAGTTATATACAGAATTAAAGAAACAAAGCTTAAATACAGAGATTCTGTCTATTAAATAGTGAAACGAGTACTGTTTTTAATATTTTACGTTCTATGCGTTTTGTTTATTTTTGCATCAGTGGTTAGAGGAAGATTGTTGAAAAACACGTAATTAAATTTTAAGTGCAGTTTAAAACAATTTTTATCTATTTTCAGGTAAGCAAACGCTATAAAGTTTCTGCATTTATTATTAATCGTTCATATGCTTTGAAGTAATGCTGAAATATGAATATATTTATAATTCATAAGACGAAAAAATATTACTCGACTGTTTCAATAATGTACAAATACCATTGCTATATTTAAAAATCGCCTTTATATTTTTCCCGTCCTTAATTACACCGAGTTAATAAATTTCCGCACGCTAGATAGTTATTTTATGTAAAACACGTTTACCATGAGTTGACCGTAATAAAATTTACGACAGTCTACGTTTATGCAAATTCGTACTTTTACAAACGTAATTTAAAAATATAGACACTAAATAGCAGCTACTAAATGTCGTTACGTTTGATATGTTTGTTTTTTTTTAATATTTGTATAGTACGTAGTTCGAAACGTTTGAATTTGCACGTTCTCCAAGTTTGTATAACTTGAAAAGTCTCATAGTTGTATAAATATCCGCAAAATGTGTACCAATTACGCTATCGACGATACTATAATTTCACGTTTCTTTCGTAAAAATTCGAAGGAAAATTTTCTACATGTAGACACATGCGCGCTTCTCCTTTTACAATAAAGAGAACCATAGACCGTTACAAAAGAGTGGGAATGCTCTGAAACGAGAATAAAATAGCTGGGGCAGATATTTGTAACGAATAACACGTTATTTTTATCGGCTGTTGCATTTATATGTATTGTAATTATAGGATATTTATAGAGACATTTCGTTTTAGTCGTATAAGCTTCTCTGATGGCAATTAATCAAAGCTTCGACGCTTTGATAACGTCGCTTAAAGTGTGAACAAACTTTAATGATTTCTACCAAGACTACAAATTTAATATTCGCGGTGTACAAGTCTAACATTCGGCTGATCGATACAGCAAAATTTTGATAACTCCATCGTAAGAATAGCGAGTACACATTACGCTGTTCGATTGTATTTCGATACGTAACGCGATCTTGTAATAGAAACAGAGCCATTATATTATATTCGTCCGTTGCTGCAATGTCATACATAATTGTCTGTATCGATCGATTACCTTTACCATATTTAGTACAACTGTGTTAGCGTGGTAAATGTGTCGCACCTTTCTTAACACTAGAACCACCGATAGATAACACGAAGCTATTTTTACTAAAAACCAGTCAAAATGACTGGTCTTTAAAAAATACGTAATAATAGAATATTTTTATATTTCTTGATTTATTACTTTCTTACAGAAGGAATTCCGTGTTATGTAGTGCATTTTTGGTATTATTAATTCATCTGGGTTCGTGACCCCTAAACGAGGATCGACACATTTACAAAATAGTAGAACTAGTCACTTTGACTGGTGTGGTATTGCTAGTATTAGCATCTAGCGATCGATCCAGAATCTTTCTAATAACTGATATTATCATATTGAATGATACGCGGTAAAAATTTTCAAAACGAGTGGCAAGTTGTACAAAACGAAGAAACTGGTTAATTGGAATTCGATAAACAGATTGCAGTACCCTTTTATCCTTTAACAACTACCAGTCATTTTGACTGGTATTGGTATAAGTAGCCTTGATACAAAATTATTTTAAATTTGCATACATAAAAAACAAAATAAAACTCATTATATTCTTCTTTTAATTATCGTTGCGAAAGTGATTACATCATTGCGGGGGAAAAATATAACATGAAGTAGGAATTTTAAAATAAAATTGTAAAACCAATCAATTTGACTGGTGTGGTAGTTCCAGTGTTAAGAAATTGAACTCAACTTCTTAACGACACATTTACATGTAAGATGGAAGACTGTAACAGGAAGAATTTTCTGTTATCGAGATGCTGGTTTAGCTGTGATGGCATTTTCCCATCGTTATATTTCGATTTTGCTTTCATCTTAGCAAACAAAAAGAATCTAATGATTTAAAAGAATATGAATAGTGCAAGATTAAAACAATAAATCACGCGTACCAATAATACTTTCTTCCATATTTTTCTCAAACTGAACATGATATCTTTAAGCGTCAGAAAAATATAATTGCATCGAAAATAACCAAAAACACGTAGCAGGACTAGTCGATCGACATTAGCAACAAAGGAAGCTACCCGCATGTTAAATGAGTTTAAACGAGAAACGTTAAATTAGCTGAAACGAGTGTCACTGTTTGCTCGGGAAATTTGACATCGATTGGAGAAATAGCATGGAAATCCATGAGTGACTGTAAAAAAAGAGTGGTATTTTTACATTTAAATAATCCAATAACCGGGTAATTTTCCTCGCGTGAGATGAAAATGAAGAGACACGTGTTGGTGTGTGACCAATTCTCCGCTCAAGTTTGACTCATTCTAGGCCTAGTCACAGGACAAACTGTCCTATGACGTGACGACACAGTTACTCATCGGCAACTTTCACTGTTAAGGGTTAACTCCGGATGTGATCATTCTTATTACTTTTACTTTCTTCCTTTGCGTTATTTCGGTATTCTTATGCTCGGTGGCTTTTCCTATATTTATTACAACATAATGCATATAATGTATAATAAATAATTGTTGTTCTAGCCTTCGAATATTATATAGAGAAAAAAATTATATAAACAAACATTATGTAGAAAAAGTAGTGTATATATAATCGCTCACGATGTTGAAGTACATATTTACTTTGCTGTTTTTTCCCGAGTTATTTCTTGGTGACGCTTTTTTTATTCGCTCAGATAAAAAGAAGTCCTGATATACTCTCAATTAGTTCATGCAATTCGAACTGACATAACGGGAATTATGACAGATTTCACGACACTTTTGTACAATAATTTACCGACTAACAATATTTGTAGATGGATGAGTTAGCCAGTTATAGGTGATAAACTTATTACATGAAAAGGGATAATTCGAATCTAGTAAATGAACAAGCGACTTGTAACTTGTAAAACTTCTATTCTTTCGTTGCCAAACTTATTACGATTACGCAAGAGAGTCCATTAATAAAACGAATGAACGATGAATTCAACGTTGGAACGCATATATGTATAGCGAGTTACAAGGACCGCGTTGTAAACAAGTATATTTATTTAAGCAGATACAGTGACTCGCAAAAGCATTCATACACTTACCATAAAAAAACTTTTATACATATGTGTGTATGTATATCATGGATGTTATATAAAACATTTTGAAATTGTATCGCTACAATGAGACGCGATTATCATGATCGTATTAGCGTTTGAATCCAATATCTGAAAATATACGTGAAACTTGTAACATATTTATTACAAACTTATATTTAATACAAAATTAATATGTACACAGTATAAATAGTCGTCTTAACACTTTGACTGTCACGTTGGTCAGTGGTGACCGGAGCGCTTGAACTTCTTATAATTGTGAAAGTTGAATGAAAATTGGCAGTTAGGGCATTTTAAATATAACCGATAAACAGAAGGTACTTTGAAATAAAAGGCGCCCTATTGAACAATTAAACATTTTTATTAAAACATCAATAAAAAAGAAATGAGAACAAATCTTGTATCTAACGGTGCACTGTGTTTGCATCCATATCTTTAAAGGGTAATCTACGAATATTATTATAAACACAGCTTAGAAAATAATCGTAAATGCTGCTTTATAATCATATAATTGAAGTTAGAAGTGTGCACATACCTTACTATTATATATAGAATGAGTAAATACCGTTTACTAATATCTTCTACACTTTTCAATAATATATTCTGGACGTTTTGCTTACGACGAAATAACGAATGCGAATGGTTTGTTGAAATAAACGAAGCCTTGTCATAATATGTCGCTATCAATTGTTACCAAGGCGCTACGGTGGTCGCCCGTAACCACCAATAAGATAAATGGTCCATTGGGGAAGAATGTTGTCTTACATCATCAATTTATTATTATTTTGCTATTATATGCTTTGAATAATAAAAATACTCCCGTGGCATCCTGAGCGAAACGTTTATAGAACGAGTATATATTAAAAATGATGCGACTGAATATCAAGACTCGATGGTATCGCAATTGATGGCCTGTTTAAATATTATACTTTCGTCATCTGCGCAAAATATACTTATACTAAATATCTTGGAACTTGTGTACACATTTTCAGAATCGCCTAGAACTATACTGATATAATCGCGATAATTGCATGTCATCGCGGTGCTAATGAAATCTCAAACTGTTTTGTGTAACACGCGTGATACGTACAACACTAACCGAGATACGTACGCTGTACTTGTCCAATTCCTAAAATAAAATTGTCGAACGCATTATTCTCGACACTCTGTCGCACCTCGTAGATCGAGGTTAGCTTTGTACGTTGCGCGGCAACGTGGTCGTATATTGTCGGTAAATTGCAAAACAGATAGCACTAGAAACGCGGCAGTTTTATCAGTGCTTTGGGCGATCGCGCGAAAGTTTACCGAACGCGGATCACCCGTTCCCTGTGTGTGCCCAGCCACTTCCAACCGACCCAATTGCCGCGAAAACTAGCACACAATTCTCGCTAGTGTTTCGCAGCCACGCGACATTCTCGCTTTCGCGAAGCTTTGAAAGTTGCTTTTTCCAAGAAAAACCATGACGCGGCCGCTCGCTTTTGCTCTTGTATATCCATCGTACATGAGCATTTTCGTGCGGATTTCCATCGTGTTCCTATTGAGTTTTCTTCGAAACTAACTTCCATAGCGTCGCACCGTTGCACGCTTCTAAAATATTAACCCTTGCATATGTATTTTTCGTTTCGATAGATGGTCTGCGGAGATACGTACACGCAACGACAAGCTACACGGAAAATGGTTATAACTTTCATCGTTATATCGCGCAGATGGTATCGATAAATCGTTAGTAACGAATCTTATCTTTGTGTTTGCCTTGAAAAAAAAAGAAGAAAAAGAAGAAATGGATATCACGAACGACTCTAAACCGAGTACGGTTATTGTTAACCTGTATTGGAGTAACCCGTGTTAAAGATAACAAACAGTCAAATTGTTTGATCATTGGATAAAATGATGATTATTATGTTGTGTGGAAGCTTTCCACGAGTACACGATATATCTTCTGTTTAATACATTGTCTTCTATTAAAGACAATCAGGAAGATCGTTATCGTTATGCTTGTTACACTAATTGGAGTATACATTTGTACATGTATTTTCCATTTAAGAAGACGCAATTGTGCGGTATTTTGCTCGGTGGTGATGCAGAACCTACGAGAAGAATAAATTATTTCTCTTTCCTTTCGGAATTTCATGCTTTTCACGCAAAGATCACGCGCGTCGCTTTCATAAACACGACCGTTCTTCAAAAACGCTGATGTTTATCGCTTTTGATATTCACGGTTCATGAAAGAATATAAAATAAAGGACAAGGAAATAAAAAGAGTAATGTATATGTACACTTAGTTCGCTGTATTTTGTCTTTGATACGTTAGAGGTTTTACTTGTTTCGTCCTTATGCCCGACTTTTATCTGAACAGGTAGAAACGTTTTGTTTTTTCTTGTTCGCTAACACACGTACTTCGTATGATTTTATGAATTATAGGACTTTCAAATTTGAAATTACTTCAATGTGTCACGTCAAACGTAATATTCGAATAGATATAAAATGACGATTGTCCGTGTTCGTCTTCTCTCAGAGAAGCAAAATGATGCTCAAAGATTTTTTTTTATTATCTAATTTATACTTTACAATTTGTCCAACTGAACATTTGGTAAATAATGCTCAAAGTGATGGTTCTTTAATTTTCATTCGATGCATTTCGATGCTCGTAGAGGAAGTATTCACGATATAACATTATTGCAGTTGAGTTCGTTTTTAATCGCATCACAGTATCTGATCACCCTGTATCGCGATCCTCGAACTTGTATTATTTCGATCACGCTGATTTCAGCATGATAAATTTCTGATATTTTAAGAGCGTGTTTGAAATAAAATCGAAAAGAGAAATCGTGCGAAACAATAGCGAC